>NC_081439.1:113151164-113460410 GCF_949786415.1 Peromyscus eremicus
TGAGTGTAGAGAACACAAAACGATGGGCCTGCCCTCATGGTGTTCATAGTCTTGAGGACAATAGCCCAATGAAAATAGAAACAAACGTCATGTTGGGTGAAGATAAGTGCTATATAAAAAATACAAATATGAGCCGAGCGGTGGTGGCACACGCCTTTAATCCCAGCACTCGGGAGGCAGAGCCAGGTGGATCTCTGTGAGTTCGAGGCCAGCCTGGTCTACAGAGTGAGATCCAGGACAGGCACCAGAACTACACAGAGAAACCCTGTCTTGAAAAACAAAACAAAAAAACATATGAAAGGAAAAACAAACCATGGCATACCTATACAATGAAATTACAGTTAGCTAGGAACAGGAATGAAGTTAACACATGATCAAACCCAGAAACAATATGCTAAGTAAAAAAAAAAAAATCAGATCCAAAAAGTACAGACTCTATGATTCCATTTATAAGGCACTACCAAATGGAAACTAATCTATAGGCAGAGCAGTTTAGTGATGTATAAGGACGGAAGGCAGGAAGAGGGGAGAAAGAGGAATCACAAAGATCAGTGAGGGCATTTCTCAGAGTGATGGACATCTTCACCACTTTGACATGTACACCACAATCAAAACTGTTAGTGTGTACTCTTTAAGAACGTGGTGTTTACTACATAGCAGTTAATACCTCACCAAAGCCATGGATTTTTCTAATTTTTTACAAAGTCAAGCAAATAAGATACGGAATATGGTGGCAGCAAGGACCATTCTCATTTATAACCAATATTCATGAAGCCTTGTTTCCCGAAGGCAACATTTGAAGGAGGAAGGAAGAGAGGGAGGGAAAAGGGGAGGGAGGGAGGGAGGGAGGGAGGGAGGGAGAACCGCATGACTTTGGGTCCTTCACAACACTGGCAAATATCAAGGCTTAATGAGCATTGAGTCCACTCCTCCTCCTCTATGCAACTCCTGCCTTCGTTTCTGGTTTTGCCTTTTTTGTGGGAAGGACGTTACTGGGGACTAAACCCCTAATCTCACACAGGCTTAAGCACGTGTTCTACTGTGTGCAATTCCTCAATTCCTCAAACTCTCTCTTCCGTAAGCATTTAGTGAGCACCTTCCACGTGGCCATGAAAATGCTCATCTGAGCACTCCTCCTATGGGGAGCACTTAACTAGTAGCCTAGCTGCTGCTTTCTGACTCACCACCCTGTGTGCGGAGGCCACAGTCCTTCGGGGTGGCTCCCAACTAGCGACTGCACATGGCAAAGACATAAGATGCTGCAAATCATGGAACCTGGCTCACAGGGGACCTTGGGTTAAAGACTCCCCATTGATTTTGAAAACTGTCTTAATGTTGCACTACAGGCTCTAATTTTTTTTCCTATACAACTTTTCCTTTTACCCCTCCTCCACAGGGCTCGGACCTGCACTCTGCTCTGATGACTCTTCATCCTCCTTCAGCATCCTCCCTCCTTTCCTTCACAAGTGTTTATCTTAATAAACCTATTGAGTATCCAATTCTACACTGCCTTAGGTGCTTGTCCACTTAATTGGCATCTGCTTTTCCAATGACCCAATCTAATATACTGTTTATGTGCCAGACATTATACCACATGTGGGAGGTACAACGTTGTCCCTGCCCACAAGGACCTCATCCTCTAAATGGATTAAGAGAGAGAAATCCCTAGTCGTAGCAAATAAGTGTAATAAAACAACATTATTAGGATGATAAAATATATGTACAGATCGTAACTTCTGCCCAAGTCCAATAAGGTCCTAGGGAAAGTAAGGTTCAATAAATCTTAGTGACATTATAAAGCATTATCAGATATTTTAGGCATCTTTTTAAACTTAATAAAGGGAGGGAGACTAGTTAGTCCTAAGTTAGGAGAAAGGTGATTTTTTAGTACACCAGGTTACTTCACAGTAATTATAGTTGATTGTAGCCTTAGTGCATGTGTCTACGTTTTCTTAATTTAAGAATGAAACTCATTCTTCTGTGTCTCTCATGCCATCAGTGTTGAATCCAAGGTATTGACTCCAAGCTCTTCACTTCCCTTTACCCAAGGGAACAGCTGACAAACGTATTAAAGGAGAGAGCAGATACTATGTACCAGCAAACCTAATCCAGCACCACAATTTATAGTACTAGAAGGAAAGGGGTCTGGAGACATGGCGTTCAGATTTATCTCCTATAAACGTCAATCTCATATACAAGCCTTAAACCAATTTTAAATAAGGTCTAAGCTTAAAGGCTTTATGACTCTAGCCAGAAAAAAGGAAAGAAACCAGGGCTAGTTGTAGCTATGTTCTTTCCACATGAAATTACAAAATATTATGCTATTCTAGGAGTGGAAACCGATGCAGTCTACTGGACCAAGGAGGGAAAGAGCCCCCTTGGGGAAGAGTAGCTAATCTAAATTTAAACAAGGCTGTTGGGACACACACATAGATATGAGGGAAAAAGAACTCTATATAGTAAATCTTTCCATATACCGAGTCCCTGATCATTTCACAAGGTTTAATTTATGTTCTTGGTAAAGCAATGTCTATGTCATGTGTGCTTAAACTCTCTGTACTTAAATAAGTTCATAAAATTAATTGGTATATACACAGCTCTGCATTTTTCTACATTTGCCTTGGGGATCACTTCGGGTTTGGCAGGACGGCTGAGATTTTTCCACAGGGTGGCTGGCTGTTGGTACTGTATCCATTTCCACCAGCACTTGATTTGTTGCTAATATCTTATAAGGTAAAAAAAAAAAAATGTTGTTCAATGTTCCTGTAGAAGTTCAAGAATGATTCTAAGCTATGGTAACAGCAGCTTGTTTAGGCGTTACTATGCTCATCCTTACAGGTATTTAGGACTGCTACACTGTACCATTGGTCAAGTCCCACCATTTGGAAACGCTCATCATCTCATCAGGTTAGCTAAAACTCTGTAAAGGAATAAAATCTCAAATGAAAACCTTTCAGGAAAGATGCCAACTGTCATGAAGATGTTAAGTATATATTATATCCAAATATATATATATATATATATATATATATATATATATATATATAAATTTACCTTCTTTCTCAATTATTACTGCCTGGTTAATCAATAAACCAGAACAACTGATCTTAGGGGCTAAGAGTTGGATATAGACTTAAAAAAGTAAAAACACTCATAAATGATAAGAATTCAGGATTTCCTAACAAAGGAAATGGATTTCCTAACAAAGGAAATGCATTCCAGATGGAAAAATAATTTGTTGTAAATAAATTCCTTATAACTCATAGACAAGCTTCAAAACCTCCTCATGACAAATTCACCATAGGAGCACTCCGCATGCCTAAATGAACTAACAGTACTGAACGCCGTGAGCATTTGCTGGGAAGTAACAAAACAGAACGGAATAGAGAAGAAATGTAGAGGGAATCCTCACCAACTAAGAAAGAAAGTTACTCTAGGAACTGAATCCTAAATGGAGTGAATACAAAGTAAATCCTAGGGCAAATGGCCAAGGAGATATGCGGAGAAATCTATATACTTGTAAGGGCAAAAGTCAAAAGATCAGCTGAAGAAATAAGATGCAACCAACAAAACATAGTAAAGGTGCTGGAGAGATGGCTCAGCAGTTCAGAGCACTGACTGCCCTGCCAGAAGCCCAGCTTCGATTGCCAGCACCTACATGGTGCCTCACAACTGTCTGATAACTCCAATTTCAGAGGCTCCAATGTCCCCTTCTGGCCATCACGGGTACTACATGCATGTGGTACACAGACGTGCAGGCTAAAATACCCATGCACATAAAATAAATAATTTTTTTGTCGTTTTTTCAAGACAGGGTTTCTCCGTGTGGCTCTGGCTGTCCTTGAACTTGCTCTATAGACCAAGTTGGCCTCGAACTCAGAGATCCTCCTGCCTCTGTCTCCCAAGTGCTGAGATTAAAGGTGTGCGCCACTGCCGCCTGGCTGAATAAACTTTTTAAAACAAAGAACAAAACGACTTAGTAAATAGGGAAGCATTCTTTAAGCATATGAGGAACGAAAGGTGGAAGGGAAAGAATCCCTTTTAATAAACAAAAAACTAACTTGGGATTACACTTTCAAAGTGATCCTCACCTGCCTTTCATGTAAAGAGTGAAATTCAGCTGGGAAGGGAAAGAATGGTAAAGACACATCCTGGCAAGGCAATAAACAGAAGACTCAGCACTTCACTATTCAAATAAGCCAGGGTGCTCCATTTGGGGAGATTTCATAACCTTCATTCTCAAATGTGAAAAATAAATAAATAAATAAATAAATAAATAAATAAATAAATAATAACTAAAGTCATTACAGGGTTACTAATTTCCATTTGTTTTGAAGGATTAAAAAACACCTTCATACTATAACTCTACTCTCCTACATTATAAATTCTTAAAGAGCTGAGAACAACTTCCATTTCCTTTGGAATGTCTCAGTGACATCATTCAACTGATGTACGTACTATTGAATTAATGAGCGTTGTAGACTGAGAGAACTACCACGAACTATTTAAAACTCAGGGTAGTGGAGATGACCCTGACAGCTTTATATCTGTATAATTAACTTTGATCTTGGAAAAATACCATAAAATCAATTTCTAAGCATTTTGACTATAAACAAATACACGTTTCATTTGAAGGAATGATATAGCATATATTTCAAATTATATTTACATTAAGTATTTCTTGCACATGGGATCCAGTTTGGGATTCTACAACTTAAAAGGGCTATTTGAAGCATAGTAGCTTTATCTTTGGGGGGGGTCATACTCGTGTGTGCTCAGTTTCTGCATCGTTACATGGCACTCCTTTCCCAGAAGCTAAGCACAGATAGTAAGCACAGATAGTGCCCCTGGAAGCTCTTTTTTTATTTTGGTTTTTGGAGACAGGGTTTCCCTGTGTAGTTTTGGTGCCTGTCCTGGATCTCATTTGGTAGCCCAGGCTGGCCTCGAACTCACAGAGATCTGCCTGGCTCTGCCTCCCAAGTGCTGGGATTAAAGGTGTGCGCCACCACTGGCCAGCTCCTGGAAGCTCTCTTTAGATGCAGCAGCACCCTTTACACACTTACAGCTGCTGATGTCTCCAGGCATGGATGCCTGTGGCTCAACCTTCTCGACTCTCATCACATGCTCTTCCCATTGGGCTCACCTCTTGCTCGCTGTTGCCTCCATGTAAAAACCTGACATTTTAGACTGGCCCCACTTTCCCTTCTCCAACTCCACCAGGGCTGTGATGCAGTCCTGTGCTTACCACAGCCAGAAACTCTACTCCAGACTGGGGCTCTTTCCACAATGAAAAGCAGAGAGTTGACAGTGTGTATGAGGTTGTTTCAATGTGTCCGTTCTATCGGGTTTTATTCCAAGACAGGAAGCCAGCAGTATGGAAAGCAGTAAGAGCAGGTAAAGCAAAAGTACTTACTGCTCCGCAGGTCAAGCTGCGTCAAGTCTAGTCACTGCCATCTGCAGCTCACACAACCTTGACACGCGCTTTTGCCCTTACCGGTAAAATGGGATTACCAATACTCTCTGCTTTACAGAATAAATATCTCAGCCTTCTTGGTACAGAGTAAACCTTCAATAAGTGTGAATTCAAATTCAACAAATAAAAAAGAAACTAAATTCATGTGTTCATGTGGAGACCAGACTTTCACACCCCAAAATAACCAGAGAACAGTTAAATTGGTCCATGGTTATGTGAGAAAATATGCAGTACACTTTCTGAAGTGATGAAAATAATCTATATTTTAATTGAAGCAGTGGTTAGAAGTGTTTATACATATTTGTCAAAACTCGTTACTTAAAATGGGCACACTTTATTGTTTATAAATTATACATCAATAATGGTGGTTTTTAAAATATGTAATATGATAATATTTTCTAGATAAGGTAATATTCATCAGACACTCTGTGGGGAGAAGTCAAAGGAAATGCCCAAGAGGACACGGGGCTTGAGTTAGAGCATAAAGGACAGAAAGGATTTGGAGAGGCCGACGGGTGATATGTGTTTGGTACTAGGAGAGTACACGCCAACTTGTTCAGAGACAGACTGCAATCCAGGGTATAGTTAGCTTATCAGGAAAGACAAGCCCAGATTTGAAGGGCCTTGAATGCAGGCCAAGACCTATGGGCTTAACCCTAGAGGCAATAATGGACAACTGGAAGTTTTCGAGCAGGGACATAATATGATGAAGAGTGCTGTTTAGGAAGATTAGTCATACAGCCTGAAATTGAGAAATGGATGGAGTAACCCCTCAAGGTCACTTCCATTCCCCCGATTCTCTAATTACCTTTATTATGTTCTATATGTTGGTTATTTGACTAGACTACAATTTTAACTAATGACAAAAAATTGTCAAAATCCTATTAGAAAACACATAAAGAACAGAAGAAATATTTATGGAGACCTTGATCCTTATACTTCTCTGAGAGCAGAAGCAGCATATTCAAACAGCAACAGGAAAAAAATGAAGTGTCAGGGCTCAGTAACAATGAAAATTGAAATCTTTTCCATATAGCTGTGAGTATGTATGATGATTTGACACATTTCATTGTCAAGGTCTGCTTTATGAACAGTGGTTTTTTTCCTAACAAAAGTACACTGTGCTGAAAATAAAAAAAAGCAGTATTATCATTGAGGTAATATTAGACAAAAGAATTTAATGATATAAAATCCCAGTTACTTCATGACTTGTAGGGAAAATAACACATATTTATTAAGATTACAAAAAATATATCAGGCATTTTAAAAGGTTGTTTTTTAACAAAGGACAAGTCAATTTGCCATCCAAAAATATTAACTCATTTCCTTAGCATATAATAGTGACTTGCTATTAGAATGGCACCTTTTCCCCTAATTAATCATTATCTAAATCAAATCTTACATGCTCATTAATTTCTCACTAATCAAGCCAGGAATACAGATGAAAGAAATGGCTGCATTTGAAACCAGTGGGGAAAGTGATCATTGCTGATAAAGAAATGATCTTAGGGAATCCAGCAGAAGGTTATTTAGCCTGAAAGAACACGACCTTGTAGAGGGTGCACCTGGATATCAGGAGCTCAGACTTGAAATCAAAGACTCTGCCTGGGGCTGCCATAGACTCGGCTTCTATAAAAGGCAGGCCAAAATGTCACTACTACACTGGAGTACTGGGGGTTTAAAGCAACCCTAGAGATAAGCCATTCTCTAGGCTTCAGAATTAAAGGATGAATTACCTTTATCTGTACTGCCAACTGCCAACTAACTGCCTGTCATTTCATGCCCAGTAAAAGTTAAATCCCCAGATCTCTGCACATACACACACCCTCTGCACAAAATGGTTCTTTCTGGAACACATCTCCAAGCAGCAGTAGACATGCACTCTGAAAATACAAATTCATTGATTATATTCAGCCCACTAACCTGTTGAGCAATTCATTTACCCAATATTCATAGAGTGCCAACTCTGTGCCAAGGACCTTGCCTAACACAAGGAATACTATGATGTGCAAAACATGGTCTCTACCCTAGAGTTCATAGATTGTTCTAAGGATTCCTAATTAGACCTCTGATCACTCTAAGATATCTTAGTTCATCTTCATCTGCAATAGCCAAATATGATATTCTACAGATTGTGCTTTGTAGAATTTCATTACATATATATGTGGCGGGGGGAGGTTGTATGAGTGAGTGCAGTGCCCACGAAGGCCAGAAGAGGGCGTCAGATACCCCTGGAGCTGGAGTTAACAGTTGGCTGTCAGCCATCTTAACATATTCTGGGAACTGAACTCCAGTCCTCTTGGAGAGCAGTTTGTGCTCTCAACCACTGAGCCATTTCTCCAGATCCTACTTCTGCTTTTTCAATATTTCTGATTCTCCCCTTCCCATTGCTGCCTCATCACTTTTCATCTTTTAACTTCGAAGATGACACCTCCAAAGTGGACTTTCTGAGTCTAGATCCTTCTTGACCTAATTGTCAAAAAAATTTCTACAGTCCGTTTCTGGTCAAGTCATTCTATTTCTTACAAATTTTCCAAGAAAATGGAGCATGGGTATGGGGACTTATAAGTAGGTGGAATGTTCTGCACTCCAAGGAACCTGGCAAGACTAGAAAGGCAAGGCAAGGTAAAGAGTTACATGAGCCCTGCTGCGCTATCACCCCAGCTGCCTTTCCATTGGTTCCCACAGTAGAGAATGTTCTTGTGAACAGAAAGAGACAGACTCCAAAAGTTTTCAGACCTTTGAACTTTCATGACATGCTCCATCTTTTATTGATACTTCTCACATTCTAACTTGACTCACAGTTATATTTGTCTGCCTTCTCTGGACCTAAGTTCCTTGAGGGAAAGACCTTTGACTGACTCATCTTTTTATTTCAAGGGACCGATTGTGGTTTGGGCTTGAAGTCCCTCGCTTTCACTTGTAGGCAATGCTATAACTTCAAGAGACTTCGTTGTACAGAAATAGGTCAGATTCATTGATAACACTAGGATGAATTTAACAATAATGGAAGGACGGGGACACACACACACACACACACACACACACACACACACACACACATCCTTGGTAGGAAACCCCCTAATAAAATGAAAACTGAATTGGAGAGCAAAGCCAGGGTTGAACTGGAACAGAGCGGCAGCCACCTGGAGTTGGGATGCAGAATATTCTTTCAGTTTAGATTTCTTCCAGAGGGACTAAGCTAAGGTAATTTCACTATCTCCCCTAGTGATTCCCTAATTATTATTCTACACAGATAAGTAGCTGAGATCCTGTCTTTCAGAAGATGGATAATTTTTCTTTTAATTTTTGAGATGCAATCTTCAAATACGAAAACCAGAGTGACAGTGAGGAATTTCAATATCCTAGTCTCAACCTAAGGACCCAGCCCTTCCTTGTGTATGAAATCTCACCGTGGGGAGGGGATTCATTCACAACAAGGATCAGGTGCTATCATCTGCTCTGTTATGAAATCACCTGTGACTTAGGCAAGCTGCCCTTCCACGGCAAGGGATAGTGGGATCATGACCCAAATGTTGAGAACCCCTTGCATGGAGCCTGGTATATGGTACACTGAAGTGCTGAATATTGGATTTATGAACAGTCAGTGATGAAACTCCTGTCTCTTGACACATTCAAACATAATTTGATTGGCAATATGAGAAACTGCAGAAGCAACTCTGCAGTAGAAAGCAATCAAGTGATCTTTCAAGGTTCTTCCTTCTCTTTATACTTCCATGAAAGCCATACTCTTCCTCACTAGTCCCTTGACACACCCAAGTTTTCCCATCAGAAGAGAGATGTTCCATAGCCAGGAATGGTAGAACTGGTCATTTCATTGCGAGCAAGGATGAAAGCATTTCTACAGAGAAGATCTCATCTGCACAAACTATATTAACCACTTTGTATGCAAGCCACAGCTAGAATTTTGATCGTCAACCTAAAAAGGCAGTCTTTTGTTTCACAGATGTTTCTGGCTCCCAAGTCTCCCTGTTGCTAGCATTTCAGCAAATAACAAAGAAGAAGGGGAAAGCTGCAGCACACTGAAAGTCTACCATCACCTTGGTCCCACAGATCCCATGAAAAGGCCTTTCAGGTGGGTAATAAGCAATAATTGCTTTCCTGTGGCTAAAATGTTTAGGAAAGAAAATAGACTTTTCAAGGGGAAAAAAATCCAGTCATAAGACAAAATCTATGCTGAATAAACATGGTAGCCTATTGTATTTCAAAACTCTCTTCTTCTGATCCAGAAACTTTTTTTTACTCCCCATGTCCTCAGTTTAATTGTGTGGAAAATGGGTTAACAGCAGGTACTGTGCACATCCCTCTTGGGAAACCCGTGACATTTGACAACCCACTTTAAGCATTCCTTGAACGAATTCCCTTTGAGTAGAGGAGTCCCATAAGATGGTGTCATTCAGGAAGCCCCAGAGAGTTCACATCTACAGACGGTTGAATGCTATCTCTTAAAAAGGTATGTCTATGCCTAACTCCCAGAATGTGTCACTGTGACCTTATCTGAAAAAGAGGTCTTTGAAGGCATAATTAAGAATCTGGAGATGAGGTCATTCTAAATTATCTGAGTGGAGTCTAAATCCAAATGACAGGTATCTATGCAAAGACACATAAAAGAAAGACATAGCAAGAGAAGGACATGGGAAGATGGAGGCAGAGATGGAAGGGATATAGTCACAGAAAAGGAGCCACCAAAAGCTCAAGGAGGCAAGGAAGGACTCCTTCCCCAGTATCTTTAGAAAGGCAACTCTGTGGTAGCCTTCTTTTGGATTTCTAACCTCTAGAACTGTCAGGGGGAAAAAGCCCAAGGTTTTAAACCACCAAATTTTAGGCAACATGTGGCAGCCTTAGGACACATTTGCCATCTCCCCTTCTACCTCATGCAAGAACATCACCCTAATGTTGTCTAGATGTTTCATCCTGAGTATATTCTGCTTTGGGTGAGCCACTTAGTTTATCGAGTGCTGTTTCTACATGCAATACTCCTGAAATATGACCTTCATGCTTGAAGACAAAGGAGGTTCTTTGGACCTTCCTCCAGCAATGAAAAGGAGGTAGGGAGAGGGGGTATATGAAGAACAGGGAAGAGGGTATATCAAAAAAAAAAAAAAGAAGAAGTAAAGATCAAGTAAAAGATGAACATGAACATAGACCAAAACAAAATTTTATTTAAGATCACCCCTAAGATAAACAATACTAATGTAATCCATATTGTCTTTAGCTGCAATACTTACATACTATAAGGATTTAAAAGCCTTGCAGAATTGAAACAACAACAACAACGTCTCAGTTGTTGGCCCATATTCCAGAAAATCTGATAGGAGGCTGTTGAGACCAATTCAAATGCCTCCTTCTCACTGCTCAAAGGCATTTGTTATCTTACGCGTACCAAATTAGGCTTGTTTTGGATACATGAAAAAAAGAATCTTTCAAAAGATTAGCAATTAAATAATCAGAAAGGAAGCCGGGCAGTAACGAAAGCTGCCTGTGAGTCTGGACCTGAGCCCAACACTGAGTTTGTGTTTTTCTTCACATTACCCCTGCCCTACTCCTTAGCTTTTCTGGAGATGCTATTTCACGAGCTCCCAGGCAAATCTTTCCGATGCCCAATTGTCCTTACTGTGATGATGCTTCTCCCAGCTCTAACGGCTAACCTACATTTCAGTTTCAAGCCATTGCACCTTGTAATTACATTCTCAGCCACTGTAAATAATCTGCACCCTCTATTATATCTTTCCTCTTTCCCTAGGATAGAAATTGGCGGGGACGGGAGTCAGTTGCCTTGTTAGTACAGCACGCACACTGCACCTAAGCAAAATGCAACCGAAAGAAAACCAAGCACTCAGTCTCTACCCCTGATGGAGAAGTGCTGCTATCAATCATTTCCTTTTTCTGTCTTTCAGCTTATCTGAATAGCTACACGGACGTGTTCCAGTGCTGTGGCATTTATACCACCTTGGGGACCATCTTGGGGACTAGCTGTGTAAATGGGCCAGTGAGGTTAGCCATCTTCAATATAGTGTTACAGTGTTAGAAGTCAAAAGTGCTGAAAGGGACAGATTTTCTACCTCCTCACACCACCCACATAGTATGAATCAAAATCCTCATCCATTGACCATCCTCCTGCATGTTATTGAAGTCTAGACCTGGTAACATCTTTCTGTGGAAGAGATTTAATGGAGGAGAAAGCGCTTGAGAAGTGTGTTGACAAGCAAAACACTGTAGACCAACTACAAGAAGATTCGAGACACAGCAAGTTTTGGTGGGTTTGTAGCCAAAGGATACTGTTTCTCTCTCTCTCTCTCTCTCTCTCTCTCTCTCTCTCTCTCTCTCTCTCTCTCACGCACGCATGCATGCGCGCGCGCGCGCGCGCGCGCACACACACACACACACACACACACACACACACACACACACACACGGTGCTGAATTCATTTTTCCCTGAACCAAATGTTTTCTAAAACTGAGGAAAATGTAAGAGTCTTTTCATGCTGAGTAGTAACTTTTTTCTTCATTGCTTTATTTAGAAGCTATGAAAACAAAATAAATTACCCAAACAGATGATTTGGGGATTTCCCTTCCATTGCCACTGGAAAGAAAAAAAAAAAAAGGAAGCTCATTCTCTTATCAAACTGTGGGAGAGCTTTCTAGAGCTCACAGCCGGTTCTGAGAGACAATGCCAGGAGGGTCCAGATCTGTCTGAATGCGCTGTCTGGATCCACAGTCTCCCTGTGGATTGCTACTCTTAGGACTTGCCTCCGGCTCTTGAGACACAGTGATCTGGCTCAGGGATATCTGCCTCATTTAATTTGAGACTTTCTTGCAAAGAAATTGAAATAAAGGAGAAATAGTGGCATGGGAAATATGGGATCAATTATCCCAAACCCTCCTGACCATGCATATCTAAGGAGTGGCGGTTTCAAGGTAGCTAACGCTCCAATGAGGCCAAGGCACTGATGGAAAGTTGGCACAAGTAGCCAGAGAGTTCCATTTGAAGAACGACCTTCAGTAAGCAAGAAAGAGATGCCCATGACCACAGGCTTCTAGACTGTATTCAGGAGACAGCATTCCAACTAGTTCAAGCCACTGGTTTTTCTATACATTCCTCCTTCCCTACAACAGGTATAAGGAGCTTTGTCTTTCTACACATCTCCCCCTGACGCCAAGACCAGAGATAACAGAGTATTCGATGTTGGGTCCTTAGCATCTCATCCACACTCAACTTTCAAAACTAGTTTCCTAGAAATGCTCAGCCTATCATGAAAATAAAGGAAGGGATGGATTCTGGAATGAAAGAAACTGGGTTGAATTCACTGTGTGCCTACTTGACCATAGACAAGTCACTAGACTTCTGAGAGCCTCAGTTGCCTTGTCTGTGAAATGAAGGGGAAGATTCCCACCTGGTGGTGCTGTGGTGAGGACTAAGTGAGATTATGCTCATAAAAGGCTTAGCACAGTGCCTGGCTGGCTGGATGCTAACGATTATTAGCAGCACCCCACCACAGGTGCTCAATAAAAACCTGCTGAATTGATGTCCCACCAGTCGGAAGGACCAGCAGACAAAGGTGAGTGACCTGACCCTTTGCTTTCTCTCTCTCTCTCTCTCTCTCTCTCTCTCTCTCTCTCTCTCTCTCTCTCTCTCTCTCTCTCTTTCTTTTCTTCAGTTTTTCCCACCTAGCTATGCACCAGATGACTTCTGAGGGTTTTTGGTTGGATGGCTGGTTAGGCAATTTGGGGTTTTGTTTTTACTTATTTATTTTTAGTGCGTGCGTGTGTGTGTGTGTGTGTGTGTGTGTGTGTGTGTGTGTGTTTAAAGGATAGAATAAGGATCCAAGGATACTTAGGCTTCACTTTAGTTAACATTCATTTTTTTTCTCATTCAAAGCAGATACCCCAGTCTGGCAAAATCAGGCATATGATTTTCTAAGAAATATGGCAAGGCTATTAAAGATTTTAAATGAAAGTTGTATAATGAGCACGAATCTGTATACGTTTAAATTTCCTCTAGATCTAGTATTTCCAGCAGGATTCTTAGATGGTTTCTAAAGTATGCTTTTGCACTGTGAGGAAACTGGGCCCTAAAAGATAGCAGAATTTCCTCAAGAGTGGGGGTAGGGAGCCGACATGCAATTGTAATGAAAATTAACCCCTGAAAATGCACAGGATTTTATTACCAAATGGATGCCTGAGGAGATTACTAGATTTTTAGGGTCTTTACTATAAAGGGAGCAACCTGCATGCCTGAAATAATTAAGAAGAGACTCAATTATCTAGTAAACTGAGATTTCAAACTACCCTGCTTACCTAAATGAGAAAAGCTGCTTAGACGAAAGTGTCATTACTTCTATTTAGACAACCCTTAGCAAAGATATACAAGGAGCTGAAGAATGGGACCCCACATTCTTCCCTAAGCCACAACAATGCATGTTTATGTAAATAGGATTTCCAATAACACAACGGAATCTTTAAAAAAATGTTTTCATTATTGTCTCTGAAAAAACTGCAGACACAGAAGATGAAAGTCAGGGGGCTTTCTCTATGATGGGTAGGGGATACCCTAAAATATTTATTCTGTGGGAGTCTGAGCCAGGATTCCAAGCAGAGCTCAGAAACAGACACTTTCTCTCCTTTTCTCAAAAGTCAGTACAACATGAAGACGCACAAAGACTTCTCTGATTTCATGGCAAGTTGACTTAACAGCCATTCAAAATTCCAGTTCAGAAAGAAACAAAGGCAGAAAGTGGTCGATGTCTACTTGCCTTCATCTGGCAGCTCCTTCCAAATCTGAGCCAAAAATATAAATATCCCTACCTTCATCATCATCACCATCTGACAATCAAACACTCCCATGTGACTGTAACAACCTCTAGGCACACACTGAAAGCTCATTTAAAAATATATGAAGGCTATTTATAGAAGAACTAAACAAAGAAGGAAAGAAGTATTAGCAAAATTAATTCGACTGTTCATGGTTTAGGCAACGATGACTACCGGTGTGAACTCAAGTGTCTACCTCCTTTACTTGACAGGTACTTATGACTCTAGAATACCGCATTTCTAGAGTTTTTTAACTGACCTTGTATTTTTTCAGTTCAAGAACTCAAGTTTTGACCTAAACTGTGTATATCAGCCTTGCTGTTGCTGTTTAGGCAGCTGATAAGAGGCAGAAATCTTTCTTGCTCATTAGGCCATTAGCTGCTGTTAAGCAAAGGGCTGGGGAGGGGCGTGCTCAGTGGCCCAGAGGAATGTGCTGGAGTCCACATATAAAGCCAGCCCTGATTTGGGGTTAAGAATTTAACCTTAAAAGGCTGACAAGTCATAAATTTGCCTGAGGTTCATATATATGTGTGACTTTCACAGTTTATATTTCCTAGCCAGAACCCAGAGTCAAAACATGCTCCCTGATTAATGAATGGTACTAATTGTTCTTCCTGACTTGAGAACATTAGTCTTTATCCATAATATTTTCTTAAAAAACACACAATCTCATACCTCAAACCTTCTGGCTTAGGGGAATTTAGGGAACCAGTTTAAAAAAAATAGGACAAGGGACTAATGTTATCTGTGACATGGAGCTACCATTTTGGTAGTCTTGACTGACTCAAAAAGCTTCCATTCCATTGTGTCCATCAAGCAAAGTGCAAAGGAATATCCTCCAAACCTACACACACACACACACACACACACAGAGAGAGAGAGAGAGAGAGAGAGAGAGAGAGAGAGAGAGAGAGAGAGAGAGAGAGAGAGAGCAAGCTTTGGGGAGAGAGTAGGAGAAAGACTGAAATGTCTTCAAGCTCATTTTGTCGAACTTATCTTATTAAATATTTATACATAAGGGCATAACCTCATAACCTTGGCCAAGTTTGAAAGAGATAACAGATACAAAACACACAAAAGATCCCCATAAGTATAAAGACAAAGAAACAGTATCACATAGCAGTAGGATTGGAACACAATCTCAAACCTGAAGTCAAGATTGAGACTGGAACAATAAAACCCCACAAGTGAAACAAGGTCCCTGAAATGTGATAATGTCATCAGGGAGAATCAGACTGTAATTTGGTTAACCTACAAGGTAGGTGTCAGTTCTAACACATGTTAGCAGGATTTCAAATGGACTCCCTTATCTCTAGATAAAAAGAAAAAGCATTCAGTGGAGGGGGGAGAGAGAGAGGCAAACAGAGACAGAGACAGGAAGAGAGAGGAGGGGGTGGATTTCTTAACCAGTGAGCCACCTCTCCAGCCCTGAAAGAGATTTCTAGGAACAAAGATGTAAACTGCCTTCATTGAGAATTAAGATAAAGAGTGAATGTCAACTGTGCAAAAAGTCATTTGAGATAGTCAAATAGTCTTAACCATGTTCTGTCTATACAAAAAGCATTTTAAATTCTCACGATTCTTAGAAAGAGGACACTTTGGAGCTCTTCATTTCCAAACTAAATAAGGAAGAGTATTTCATAATATCCCAAGAGAAGTAACCAGGTACCCAAACCAAACATGTGGCAGAAAAGGAAACCTGTTTTCTCTCCCAGAATCACTGGGCAAGAGGAGAGGGAACAAGGAGGGAGGAAAACAGGAGCTATAGGAAAAGGAAATACAGTTTAAAACCAAACCAAAATGCAGAGGAAAGTATAAAACATTACACTCATCTATGTCTTTTTAGGAGAAGAAGAAACACAAAACCATTCAATAAATATAACGAACCATAAAACACCTTCTGTTTTCAATTACAACCAGTTGAGGGAGTTTGTGAGGGTGGAGGGGAAGTAGAGGGAAGGAGACATGAAGGAGGGCCCTTGTGATCTAGAGGTGTGTAAAGCCATGAGGGTGCAAAAAATGCCCCTTGTTTCCCTTAGCTCTGGGGTGTTAGCTAAGTAACCCGGGCTGCTCATTAGCACTGATCTATGAAGTGTTGGTGAGCTTTGCAGGGATTTTACCCCTGAGTGACAGCTGGTAGTCACTGCTATTAGGACTAAATTTGAAAACAGAACTGGATGATGGTGAGGGAAGTCTCTGAATGTTTGGGTTCCAACATCACCTTCAAGTTTTGTTAATGAGGCAAACTTACTTCCTCAAAGAACAAAGAAACACCCATCTGAAGGCTTTTGAAGCCACTCCCCCCCAAAAAACCCCTTTAGGCAACGTTATTAAATTGACCCACAGCACTGAAATTTCAAAGCCAAGAAATGACTTAGGTTTGAGAAATTAACATTTGTAGGAAACCTTCAGAATGCAGTGGGAAAACTAAACTTTTATTTCAGAAATAAACTTTGAAGTTTGAAAACAAAGCATAAAACCTGGTTCTGAAAATAGAAGGCTCTGTTGGAAACACTAAGTACAGTTCTTCCAGGGCTCTTTGAAACCTTTCAAGGTGTACAGTGACTGCTGGGAATGACCAGAGAAGACAGACCTCAGAATGCCAGCAAAAGAAAAAGCGGGAAACCGTTCAACCATTCACCCCTAGAGAAGCAGCAAAGTGATGAGTGGAGATATTTGCCCCTGGCTACACTCAATTAAGAGGCCTAGACTGTAGCTTTTACCTATGCACAGACACAAAGCAGATGTTTCCCAAACTAGTCACAAAGTTATTAACTACTTAACAGAGATCTTAAGTGCTCCTGCAAGCACGTGAGTGCTCACTCACACTCCCCCCCTCTTTCTCTCTCACTCCCTCCCTCCCTCCCCCCCTCTGGTTGGTTCATTATCCCATTCTCACTTATCCCCCAGCCTTTCCCCCTCCTTCTCCTCTCCTTCCTTCATTCCCTCTCCTCCAATCTGTCATTCCCCTCCCTCTCTCCTTCCTCCTCTCTCTTCTTTCCCTACTTCTCATACATACATTTCTTGTATATAGGTCCCTAAGGCCACTTCAGTGGATGAATGGGCAAAGCACAGATGTGAAAACTGACAAGGATGTTAATTTATTTTTAAGATGTTCTAGCAAGTACTGAACAGTTCTTACCCTCATCTAACTTTCACTTGGGAAGCTTTTTTCAAACTTTAACACACATACAATCCACTGGAAGACCTTGCTGGAAATACAGATTCAGATCCAGTGGGTCTGGATGGGACAACATGGTTCAAACAAGGAACAATCCCATCTAATCGTGAGGAATGGCAGGAGGGGTTCATGAAAAAGATGGCACTGCACTGAGACTCTGGAGGGTAGGTAATGATGGCAGATGATCCATAAGATTTAGCCGACAGACAACTGAAGCATCCTTTCAGTAATAGTCCAGAATCCTGTCATCTACGAATAGAAGGCACTTACGGCAAAAAAATGAGAGTAAGAGACATTTTGTAGATTTGCAGGACTTGGATAATTAATATAAACACGAGAAATCAAAGATGATGTCAAGGTTTCAAATCTCTGTATCAGGAAGGGAAGCCATCACCAGAAAGGTAGAAGGTTGGAAAAAAGGCTAGTGAAGACGGGGAAAGAAAATGGAGTGCTTAATTCTTGGTTCTGTTTAAGGTGATGTACTAAGGACTTTCTGATGAAGATATTCAGCAGGCAATTGTGAGATTCTAATTTGGACAGCAAGGGGGAGGTCAGATTGAAAGGAGATGTGGAAACCATTCAAAAATGATAAGGAAGTCATGGGAATGAGTATGTGAGTAAGCAAAGACATGGGGGAAGGCAAAGGACACATAATAGCCAACACCTACATCTAACAAAGGTTAGAAGGAACAGATTAGACAAGCAAAATGCAATAGAAGACCCCAGAATGTAGAATATCTCATAAGGCAAAGGAATATGACAATCCAGGTCAAAACTTTATATGTGCACTGTATTATTTCCTCTTGCACTCCAAAGAGTACAGTGGAAATAGCATTAGAGATGGAGTAAGACAAATCTAGATTTAAATCCTAACTCCACCATTTACAAAAAACAGAAAAGTAAACCTTTCCGGGTCTCAGTTTTTCCAACTATAAAACGGACACGCACTACCTCTCTTTCGGGTTTGTTTTCTATATTGTGATAAATCGCATAGATAGCAAGTGGCATACAGTAAGTACTGGGTAAATGTTATTTTATATGATCTTCTAATGTAGGGAAACTATCCAGCCAACCTAAAAATGATCACAAAAAATCTACTAGAAACAAAGGAGTTTGGGGTGCATGTTAAGAAAGTAGAAACCGGGGCTGGAGAGATGGCTCAGAGGTTAAGAGCACTGGCTGTTCTACCAGAGGTCTTGAGTTCAATTCCCAGCAACCACGTGGTGGCTCACAACCATCTATAATGAGATCTAGTGCCCTCTTCTGGCCTGCAGTCATACATGCAGACAGAGAACTGTATATGTAATAACTAAATAAATCGTAAAAATAAATAAATAAATAAAATAAAACTGTTAAAAAAAGAAAGTAGAAACCCTGTAGCTCAGCATAGTCAAGAGAACTTGGTGTTTTTGCCAGGAACTGGAGTTCAATTCCCAGCACCCATATCAGGTGGCTCATGACTGTCTGTAACTTCAGCTCCAGGGGCTCTTGATGCCCTCTTGTGGCCTCTGAGGGCAGGTGTACATATAACACAAATGCAGACATACACTTGTACAAATTAATAAAATATAAATCTTTAAAAGTAAAAGTAGAAACCCTGATAAGGACAACTTCTTAAACAATGGAGAATTTAAAGACACCAGATTTATTTTACAACTTTCTCCTAACCCAGAAACAAAAGAACTACACAGCTGAACACATGTAAGAAAGATCATTCCAGTTTTACAAGTATTCCTAGCCTTTGCTTGGAACCAAGTGTCAGAGTCCGGTCAGCATGGAATATAGTCTAAATCTCCCAAAACTAGTGTTAGAGCTTTCATTCTCCAGAGTGGGAGAGTTCCCCCATGAGGGAGGAGCAGAATGTCACCTTACTGGAACAAGGTACCAAGTGCAGGCCCTTCATGAGTGTGCACATGAGACACATGACAGCAAGACTTGAAAACTCAAAATGGCAAGGTGTGCCTGTGAAAGACCACCCACTGCTAAAAGTAACAACTAACAACCTCCACTGTAAATATCATCATAGTTATTGCCATGAAAAATTAATAGAAATCTTTATAACACTTTTACTCAACTGCATTTTCCAGGGTTTGTTCCCTCCTTCTCTCCCCACCTCCTCTTCTTTCCACCCCTGAGCGTGTGCTTGCTTGAGTGCATGTGTACATGCATGCGTGTGTGTGTGTGTGTGTGTGTGTGTGTGTGTGTGTGTGTGTGCGCGCACGCGCGCGCGCGCGCGCACGTACAATTGGGTGTTTGGTACTTTGCAGTCCAAGCTGCAAAGTCTTAGACTATGACAACATAGACTCATACTTTTTCTTAATCAAGAAAGTTCTTGAAAGATTTGGCTTATTTTTTTAAAATCACCAGATTTTGGCAAAATACTTTTTAAGACATGTCCCATGCAAAAGACTGGAAAATATCATCCACACCCATGACTTCTCCTTGAGCCTATATACTGATGAGTCCCAACTGTGCTTCATCTGAACTCCACACTTTCCCTGTGATCTCATCTAGTCCCAGGACTTTAATTACCATCTATATACTGATAATTCCTAAATATGTTTCCCCGACCCCAATTTCTCTCTATTCTGTGATTCAAATCACAACTTCAACTGCCTAGCAGACATTTTCTACCTCCATGATAAAAGTGCTCCACAAACTCAATCTGTTCAACAAACTCCTTGTTTCTTCTTTAAAAATATACTCTTCTAAACCAGGCATGGTGCCACATCTGCAGTCCCAGCTCCTCGGAGAGGATAATAATAATAACTAATAATTAATAATTTAGATGATTTACAGGCCACTAGGAACAATAGCTGTAGCCTAGCCCACCTCATTACTATGTGTACAGACATGTGGCACGGCCCATGTCTAGAGGACACGCTTTGTGCAGTTGCTTCTCTCCTACCTTTTTGGGGGTTTCAGGGATTGAACTCAGGCTATCAGGCATGCCTGGCAAGTGTGAGTGAAGGCCTGTGGGTAGCAGTCAGAGGACAACCTCATTCTTTTTCCTCTACCTCAGTTTGTGACAGGGTATCTGTTGATCACAGCTGCATATGCCGGGCTAGCTGGCCCTCAAGCTACCAGGGAATCACGTGACTCCATCTCCCATAGTGCCACAGGAGCACTGGTATTGCATATGTGCATACTATCATGCTGGCTGTACATGGGTCCTAAGGATCTGAACTCAGGTCCTCATCCATGCAGGGCAAGCACTTTGCCCACTGAGCCATCTCTCCAGACCTTCACTTGAACTCTCTATTTCTCACATGCCTTGCACAACAGAACTATTATTTTTAAGATTTTTTTTCAAAAGATTTGTTTATTTTCATTTGTATGTATATGCACTAAATGCATACTTTGTGCCTTTGGAGGCCAGAAGAGGGTGTCAAATCATCTAGAACTTGGGTTACAGATGGTTATGAGCTGCCATGGGGGTGCAAGGAAGCAAACCCAGGTCTTCTGCCAACAGCAGCCAGTGCTTCTAACCACTGAATCATCTTTCTAGTCCCTAACAACAGCACTCTTGTTTGGTTGGTTGGTTTTTCAAGACAGGGTTTCTCTGTGTAACATTCCTAGCTATCCTGAAACTCCCTTTGTAGACCAGGCTGGCCTCGAACTCACTGAGATTGGCCTGCCTCTGCCTCCCAAGTGCTAGGGTTAAAGGCATGTGCTACCACACCACCTGGCTTGACAACAGCACTCTTAAGGCAACTAAGCATGCCTCCCCATTTCCCAGAGCCCTACCTCATTACAGTAGCCTGCATTGGGCTGCCTTGATATTCAGAGTTCTCCTTACCTGACTCCCTCACTAGGTAGGGAACTCCTTGTTAGCAATAATTTTATTTTATTCATCAACTCCTATGTCCTGGCCCAGAATCTGTGCTCAATAACTGTGGGTTGAAACAATGCCTGAATGAACAACAAGTAAATATTAATATAAAGTTCACTATTAGTAAGTTTCTTTTTGGTGAGTTCCCATCTGTTTTGGATTTTTGTTTGTTTGTTTTTGGTTTTTGGTTTTTTGGAGACAGGTTTTTTTCTGAGTATCTTTGGCTGTTCTCTAACTCACAGAGATCGGCCTGGCTCTGCCTCCCGGGTGCTGGGATTAAAGGCACTCGGCCCCTTCTGTTTCCTAAAACAGATATGTACCTTCCCCAGTGCAAACATTCTCAGAAATCTAGCTTGGGAAATGCCTCTGGGGCCACATTCACATACAATACTACCAATGCTAGAAGTAGTCCTCCAGAATTGGCCCAATTCATAGTACAGGTTGACTGTAGCTACTTAATAAGGACCACATCTCCACACTTGGGGAAATGATGAAACTTGATAAAGAAGCAGTTGGTCTATGATATCAGTGGGAACCAGTGCAGCAACAACTTGGGACCAATCCAAGTAAAAAATCATTTGACTTGATCTATGGAAAGCTATATTCCTTAGTTCTCCCCACTGAGGCTTCAGCTTATCTTCCATCAGACATATCCAACCTTTTGACATTGTGACAAGATGTCATCATCCATGAAGTTCATGCTCAAGACTCACGATCAAGTTACAAAAAAAAAAATCTCATAATGTTTTGAGTCATTTTGCAGTTTTTTGTTTAGCTGCATTCATAGCCAAAGTAGGCCACAGGTGCGTGTGACCCACAAGCTCCAGGTTGGACACACCCTGCTTGAGTTACAGCTATATCATCTGTATGTATGCAGAATACAAATGGAACACGTGCACATACATGCACGTTGGAGCCAGGCCAATCCTTGGAACTGAGAAGTTGCAGATACTTTACAAGTAGTTGTGTTGTGCAGACACGAGTTATAGTAAAGCACAGCTTTCAAAACATAAATGTAAGCTATAGCTGTGAAAGTCTACCCACTGCTGAGAGTAATAAGACATTTCACCTGAAACAATATGCATAATTAAATATGCCTATCAAAATAATAATGTATAGGGCTGGAGAGACGGCTCAATGGTTAAGAGCACGGACTGCTCTTCCAAAGGTTCTGAGTTCAATTCCCAGCAACTACATGGTGGCTCACAACCAACTATAGTGAGATCTGGTGCCCTCTTCTGGTCTGCAGGGACACATGCAGGCAGAATACTGTATACGTAATAAATAAATCTTTTAAAAAAAGTATAGATATATATGTATAATCTATGAATATATATGTACATATGCAAATACCACATTTAGGTAACACCATAGCTAGAAAATCTTTGTCACATCCTCTTCAATCTTCTTGGGCCAACAGGACTCCCAGGGTCAGAGAGAATAGGTGTGTTGCAACTCCATCATCCTGTCTTCATTCTCTGCTGCAAAGCAGTTTAAACAACCATGCACTCAGGGACTCATTCTACAGTCACATGAAATCCTAAGTTTGCAATGGACAATAGTCAAGTGCTCAAAACTCTGTCTTCAAATGTGTATTTTTATATTCATTCCTGTTGGTTAACTACGTAATTAATTACAATAATAATTCTGTACAAGGCACTCTACTCACCAGTGTAGAGGATATCTTGATTCAAATATGGCCCCTGCAGTCAGTGAACATTAGATTTCAATGAAGTCATGAATTAGTTATATACTTCAAAATCACGGATGCAAAGTAAGAAGTACTGGTAAAATACTCTGGACAACAAATGCACTTGTGGTGTCTCTCTGTATTATCCCTGAATACATGCAAAATTCCATGTTCAAATGTTTTCCAGTCCTTTCTGTCTGGTACATGCTAGTTAATATTCTGCTATGTACCAGAATGTCAGCTTTTAATCTCCTCACTGTGTCTGTCACTCTAACTCTTCCTCTCTTCACCATTTTCCCCTCAGCTTCAATTATGCAAAGTCTGATAAAGAGCAATGGAGAGTCTCAGGGTGTCATGTTACACAGCATCAATACTAAACATGCAGTGCTTGGAGAGAGGGGACAGAACTGGAAATAAGGAAGGGACTATGCAAATTATTTTATTCTACCAAATAAAATTTTTCATCCTGAAAACACATTTTAGAATACGTCCCTTTAAACACAATTTCATCAATCTTTACGCCATAGGTAAGAAATAGTAAACACTGAGGACAAACTTGGTTACAATCAGTTTGTCTTGGGAAGCACAACTTATTGAGTATGCTGCAAAAAAAGGCAACAGGTTGAACAGTAACTGGAGTACTGCCTACCGATATGTACGTTTTTAACTGATAACCTTGTAGTAATATTTTCACAAATCAAAATTCAACAGATCTATATAGTAAAGAGAAATACATGAATTTATATATGTGTATAACTCGATCTTTAAATTACTTAGAATTGCCTTGGAAACAAGAAGAAAATACTCACCTCTTGTATGATCTGGCTAGTCTACTTCTTCCAGGGAATTACAGTGCAAGCAACTGAATTAAACCAACAGCCTTTTTACTTACCTATAGGCAACAGATGGATTTTTTTAACCTGAAAAAGTCGTTCCTTTTTAGAAAACCCAGTTAAGTTATATCAATACTTAAATGTTGACTTTATTCAAATTTTGTATTTCTAATATATTCTAACTGTATTCAGTAAAATATGTACTAGTACCTACTGTTCACACTCAGTGCAGATACAAAGATGAATACCGTATAATCCTTAACCTAAAGGAGATCACAGGCTCACGATAAGAATACTTGTAACCAGGATTTCTAGTTATTTTCAAAAGGAAGACTCCAAAGGATCAATGAAAGTTTTACCCGAAAACTGTCCATCTTCTCAATTCATAACAGACACATGCTTCATAGTAGAAAATTTGAAAGATAATATTTTAAACACTATAACTTTTTTGAGAAATGAATAACTTTCATCTGGCAGTACATGAATAGATTCGATGGGTAGATGTTTCTTTTATAATGGGTTTGACTTTCCTGTCCCTTCTTATCACTGCTTTCACTTATATTTTATCTTCCTTTCTATCAATTATTTATCAATATAAGCCTATTAAGTACACTTCAAAGAGCTTAGTAGATTTCCTAATCTGGCATATAAATACAATTCCAGCTACCAGAAGTAATTAACTGTTTAGAACACTAGCAATTCATTAACTCCCTTTTTATTCATGAGGAAAAATACAAATTCTCAAATGCAGCTTTGTCCATCTCTACACAAAGAGAATCCAAAGTGAAAAATGTCTTTCTTGATAATCACTTTGGATTTATTTTTGTTGTCATTTTTAAAAATGACAAGAATTTCTGATAATTGGCACTTGTATATGTGATATTTAGTTGGCCTAATTTGCAGTAGAGGAGTAAAGCTTCTTTACTTTGTATATTCAAAAGGATTTTCATGTGGGCCCATGGTGTTCCAGCGGGCGCCTCGCTACTCACACACAGAATTTCAAAATGCACTTTCTCTGCTGATATGCTCGCTATCACCCTGCTTTCTGAACCATGTTCTCTCTACCGTTATAGTTCAGGAGGTAAATTCCCATTACTTGATGCTGTCTAAAGCTAGTCTGGGGAACCATGGCTTGGATTCTATTTTCTGATGTTCATTTCTTAATGGACTGCTGGAGATACTGTTTCAAGGCAGACACACTGCTAAATATGGGCAAATGACTAGGGGATTTTTCTGCCCATATTTCCCCTTGGCCCCTAGATTACCAGAAACATCAAACTCATTTACGAGGTCGGCTAGGGCTCAACAGATGTTGGCTCTTGGAATAGTCTCTTGAGTTGAGCCTGTACACGAATTCTGATCCCAGGTTACAGAAACCCGTGAGGTGCTTCAACAGGTCTGTGCATGTCTCCTAGCTCAACTTCCAAATATGGTAATACCAACATTAGCAAGAAGGTCTAGCTGACATTAAATCAAAGAGGACTTGATTAAGAGAGGTCCTATGATTTATGTGCTATAATAATTGTTGATCTTTAACTATACTAATCCAGGCATAACAATGCTGCTGACTTCAATTTGTTCTTTGGGTATTCAACATTAATAAGCTCTACCAATTATTAAGAGTCAGCAGATAGCTGAAATAAGCCTGCATCTGTCTACAGCCAAAATACATAAAGACTAAAAAGTTTATCTACACACCCTAATAATGTACCACAACACTGGGTTTAAGCTTTTAAAATAAGCCTGAGAAAGCATGTGGGAATTCATATAAAATACTTAATGATCTAGAGACTCTATTTTTGTTAATTATCAATCAAAAGTTGTATGGTGCTTAGCATTGTGCAAAACACCATTCAATTCAAGAGCTTTCCCTTTAAGAAGCTTATAATCTAAAACATACAAATAACCATATGCAGAAAAAAGCTAGAGATCAGAGTAAAAGGAAGCATTCACAAAAATGTACAAATTCAGCACGCCAGAACTTTTCAGTTGAGCAACATGATCCCCAGTGAAATTCTTTCCAAATGATGTATCGTGTGCACAAGTTATAAGTGATTATCTTCAATTTTCTTAGAAATGAGTAATAAGATCCCTCTTAAGACCCATGCTTTTGTATATGCATCAAACACTAAAGTTGGCATGGCCATTGATAGCTGCCATTTAAAGAGAAAACATATTTTCTGTCTTGTCTCATAGGAGACAAATCCAGGACTCTTTTCTCCCAGGTTGCTAATAAGCAGTCTTTTCCTAGGCTACAGTGAACAGCAAACATTGCAACTCTAAAGATGGAAGCAACAGAATGCTCAAAAACATTGCATCAAAATATTGGATACAATCTACCAGCCCATAAGAAAAAAACACATTGCAAAACTGACACCATCTGGGTCGTCGAGCATCCATCAAAACCCGTCCTCTGTCTCTTTCTAAGATGGAGGCTCTATTAAGAGACTTCTCCCTATCTCCCACTTCATCTCTTCGGTTCTTTTCCCTTGCCCAGGCTGCCTATTGTGACCATTTCAGCCAATTTCCTGGAGGTATTTTCTAGCCCCTTTCACCCTATTTAATCCTACAAGTTTCCTGGGAAGCCTGTTTACTTGCTCCCCCACTACAGCGCAAACCCTTTGACAAAAGGGCCTGCATCTTACTCCTCTCCGCACCCCCACCCCAGCACCTAACACAGAGCCTGCCAAGGTGCCTCACCAATTAGCAGCCATCTCCATCAGATCGATGGCTCTTTCTAAGCATTTCTCAGTCAGGATTTATGCAATAAATATATTCAGAGCACATCTGAAAGAATTCTCTAAACTCCGCTAAGTTAGCACACAGCAGTACAACTTTGTAAAAGTTTTGACGAATCACCTACTCACCCAAATGTCTGGTGCAATCTCAGCAGAGAGAAAACCCTCCCCCGCCCAGATTCTCATTCTCGCTCCCAACATTAGGACTGTTAATTGTTTCAAAATAATTGGGGAACCACAGCTGGCAACACAGATATGGTTGCTAGTTCTCATAGTAAACACACACACAAGCACGCATGCACGCACACGCACATTTAAAAACAAACTCTTTTGTTTCAAGAATTTTACTTTGGATTTTTCTGTTTCCTCAATTTCAAGAAACTCTAAGTGGATCTTGGCTCTTGGAAGCTGCCTTTTACCCATAGGTGCATTTGGCCTTCTGGATCAGTTCTAGCACTTTCCAAGGCCCTCTCCAAGGCAAGATCTCTCAATCTTAGGGGAGTTGCAACACTACCGTGGTTTGTTTGACTTTCTCATTGCCATCTGCCCCCTGCGACTCCCACCCCCCACAAAAGTGGTATATGGCATTCATAAAGTGAATTACACTTGATTTTTGTTTAGAGGAATTTTTTTTCAGACTTCTGTAACATTCCCTTGAGACAATTGGAAACATCATTGTCTGATTACTAGCTCACTTCCCTTGCCTAAAATTGTATCCATTCTTGATTGCGCCTGTGGGTAGGTTAAGCAAAACAAAATAAACATCTAGACTTATGAGCTCATTGGCTTTTTTTCTGAATTTTTCTAAATTAAATAAGGGCAAAAGAGCTGCACTGAAAGTCAGTTATATGGATTTCCCTGCCAAATGCTAACTCTGTGTGCCTGGTTTCCATCTGTAGTGCTTTCCAAGTTACAAATCCTTAAAAAAAAATGGGGTCTGAAGAGATTCCTGGATTTGGGGAACATGCTATTTAGAATGGCTATCCAGTGCCTTTGAACACTCTAAAAGAAATGGGAACATGAGATTGGAAGGGTTTAGGCCAGCTTTGTAGAAGTCTGGGGTAGTTCTTCAGCACCAGTGATTTATTTTTTAGGCTGGCTGATTTCAAATGCCATTTAGTCTCATCCATATTAGCATAAGAAATGTACCTTATCCACTCTAACCCAATTCTACTAATGGCCAAAGTTAGCAGTCAATCCCAAATGTGCCCCTTACGTGAAACAGGACATTCTTGAGGGTTTCTCTTTAGTGGGACCGAATCTCATTTTATCTGGGACAAAGAAAGCTTTAATGCAGTTAAGACAGTGCAGCAGATAAACTGAACATGGCTTAAACCATAGATGGGGGGGGGGTGAGTCAAGCGGTCATCGTGATGGTTCATAACTATCAAATAATTTGCAGCTCTCTTTCAATTTCTAACCAGTGAACGACAGCAGCAAATTACACATTTATTCGCTTTGAAATTACGTACTTGCCATTGTATTCAGTCTGCCATTATCATCTCTTCTCTGAAATACTGATGAGCTCTTTCCACACATGAACATTAGGATTTTCACCATATTTTCTATATCTGCACACCATCCATATTTGCCTAACTATAATTTGGGACAAATGGTTTTGTACCAGGCCTGAGAATCTGAAAGTTGTACTGCCATAGCAAAAAAAAAAAAAAAAAGGGGGGGGACAGGATAGCTGTATGAATATCGCCATATTTGAAATTTGGACTTGTTTCTATGCCTGCCATGTAGAAGGTGCTGGCTACCATTTAATTTTGTTAAGTAACTGAAGTGAGTTGTGGTGGTTTCATACGGGGGGGGGGGGGACTGGAAAAGTGCTTTCTCCCAGAGTTTTGGGAAATAATACAGGAAAAAAATCTCTATTACAATTAAGTCTCTATAAGTATGATCATCCTTAGGCTGGAAGCACGAAAGGCAGGAAGCAAGCCCTGGCCAACTCTCATTGACACAGTGTGTGGGCCCTCCCAATACTTTTATACAGATGTAGCAAAGAGGCAGGCAGCCAGAGAGCTGGGGGAAGAGGGAGAAAGGCAGGCACGCGCTCCTCTGTGTGCGTGTGTGCGTGTGTGCGTGCATGCGTGTGTGCGTGCATGCGTGTGTGTGTGTGTGTGTGTGTGTGTGTGTGTGTGTGTGTGTGTTAATGAGTATCTGGATGGACTTTTCTGTTTTCCCCCTTCTTAAGCACCATTTTTTTTTAACCTCACCACTTCGCATCGGCCAAATGCTGCCCAACCCCAACCCCAGACCAATTCATCTTGTGGGGGGCTCAGCCTGTAAGGACCAATTTTTACATTATCAACAAAAGCGTGTTCTCTAGCCTTAGCAATCTAATTACCATGGCACTTCCAGGGGAGAGAGATTCGCCTGTTGTTTCAGCTCTGTAGAACTGATTCATAGGTTGCCCCTTACAGCTCTTGCACACGCCCACGTGGTACGTTATTAAGACTTAACAGTGGAAGAGGTAGTTTTACCCTCCCTTAGAGCGATATCCTGCAAGGCAATATTTAACATATGCGCAAGTGCATTTCAGTCACCAAAAAAGGGTGACCAATTACCTTTGCAACTAAACAGCAGGCTCGCTAGGCTCTTTTCATCAACCTAAAGAAAGGGCTGAGGGCGCGCTGGCTGCCTAGGTAACCTCCTGCCAGTGAACGCTCCCTGGCAGCGCCCACAAGGCGCGCATCCGCATTCACAACTTGGTCCAACGATCCGGCCCGCCTCCCTGACTTGTTGAGAGCCACCAGCCAAGTTGTGGCTAGGCTTGCTCCCAATCTCTCCCAAGCGCGGGACGCGCGCTTGGCTGGATGCACGAATCCTCGGAAAGAGACCCTGAAGGCCACAAACGACTCATAGTGTTCGAATATGGTTGGCCGGTTTCTTCTGAGCGCACCTCTGAAAAATTAATCTTTTTGAAACCTATTCTTCCTGCCCATATTGTTAGTGTAGCAACTTGTGCTGATTGGATTCTAAGGCAGGCGTTAAGACCCTAACCTCTGGATAGTCAATCACACAAGGCCATTAATATTCATCTGTTGACAGCGGCAGCCCTCAGCTAAGGTTAAAATATGCCCTTACAGAACGATCTGATTGTGCAGAACAAAAGGCAGGCGCCCAGAAACTTTCCTCTGCCTAAAATCTTCTCCTCTTCAGGGTCCAGCCTGTCAAGGCAGATGAATTTGGGAGAGGGAGGAGTTAAATCGTCTTGGACTCGTGCTCCGCAGGCCAGCACCGCCGATTTTTAAAGTGATTTTGCCAACCTAGATAAGGGAAGCTGTTTTGAAGGAAAAGGCTCAGTCTTCACATTTTGGGGGACCCTCTTACTCAAAAGTTTCCTTCGGTGTGTCTTTACTAGCCCCTGCGGATTCAAAGATTTGTGCTTAACTTTGCCTGCACTTGGGCCCGACCAGCCTCGGGAACCCAGACTAGGGGAAAGAAGGCATGGGGGACACATGGTGGAGAAAGTATGGCCAGAGCTGTGGGTCCAGCTAAGGCAGAACGTGTGAGTAAGGGTGATAAATTCCCGAATCACCATCTCCACGTTGTGAAGCCGGTTTGCTAGAACCGTAGGGGAGCCAGCTCCCACCTTCCCGCCCTCCCCAAAAATGGGCGCTAGAAAGGCGATCCCCGCCGTTCCTTGGTCTGGCTTGCACATTCCCTGACAGCAGCGTGAGCCTGGGGCATGTGGACTGAGTCCATACGTACTCTACTTCTCTCCCTCAGTAGACTGGGCCAGGCCCCAGGCACAGCGACCATTCCCAGGTACCCGGCAGCAGAGAGCACGGCCGCGGCCCCTCTCGGCTAGCGCAGCGCGCTCTGGGAAGAGCCACCATGCGCGCCTTGGCTTCCCAGTATGCGCGGGGAACGCTCAAGGGACCCCTACTCACCTGGCACAGGGGTTTCCGGAACCCATTTGAGTCCGGGCTGCAGTCTCTGGAAGAAAGAGCGGACCTGGTGACAGGTGGCGTCTGGAGGCGGCGGGGGCTGCGCCTGTCCCAGGCAGCCCAAGCCGAGCAGCATCGCCACCAGCAAGCACGCGGAACGCACGGTCCCGGCCATCCTGCTTCTCGGGGGAGCAAGGAGAGCACGAGAGAGTGGCAATAAGAGCTGGAGCGGTCCCGGGACTCAGCAAGTCTGGCAGTGGCCCTGCGGAGCAAGAGACAAGCCGCTACACAGCCGCTGCAAAAGTTTCCTCGCAGCTACCTGGGCGCTGGGCGAGGGCGGGAACCGCTTGGCGGCGCAGGGCGGCCCGGGGCGGAGCCTTGTGGGCGTGGCGAGGAGGGACGGGGCGGGGCGAGGAGAGCCGCGCCGCCTGGGGGACGGCGGCAGGGTCCTGTGGCTGCTGGCCTGCGGGATGCGGGGTGTGGCGGGAAGCGTAGCTGGGAGACTGGGTTTACCACAGCGGGCAAACCTGGCGGGAGAGGCGCGGGAGGAGGGTGCGGAGCGTGTGCGGTGGCTCCTGGCAGCCCTGCCCTGCCACTCGCTCGCCGCTGCTCTACACTGGGCGCTCTGGCATAACTACTGCAGAGGGGCTGCAGGCTCGGGCACGCTGATTGGCTTCCCAGCAGCCGTCCCCTCTGACTGGCTCTGGGAGAAGTTCCCCAGCCTCACTCCTCCTTCCTGCCTCCCATCGGCCTGCAGCCGGGAGGGCTTTTCCTTTTCGGCTTTTTGCAAGCTTTCCATCCTTCCTTGGAGTGGGGTGGAGGTCCGCGGTTTAGGTACACATACACACACCCGCTTCGACCCTAGGCCTTCCCCCACCCTGATCCGGCTTCTTCTGGCCACCAGAGCCCACACAAGGCTTTCTAAGCACAAAATGCATCTCCTTGTTCTGCTTTCTGAGGAGGCTTCCTGGTAACCCTTTTCCCAAACAGCTCTGGCCGAGCTCTCAATGCAAACCCACAAATAGTCACGTTCAGGAGCAGCTGGAGACCTCTGGATCTCACAGCCTGGCTCATCTTTGTACCTAAAAGATCTAGAAGCCCTTGTAGCTTGCTGGGTTTGATTCAATAGAACCACACAAAGTAAAATATATTTATATAGATTTTAAGGCACTTGATCCCAATCCCCAGGTGGATCCTATCGCCTGCAGGATAGTCATGGGCGACCCTCATAAAGCAAAGTACAGCTGCTGAGAGTAACTCATTAGGAAATTATTTTACATATTAAATTCAGTAAGCCATAGATGGTCTGCTTCATACCTGGAGTAGAACCCTATTTGGAAGGTTTCCTGGACGCCAATCCCCATTTCTCTTACTTAATTCTCATCAGTAGAAATATATTTCTTTGAGAATCAGATACCTTTTTGAGAAGGAAAAGCATATAGTCGTTACCTACGTGCAACGAAGAAGGGATCATTCCATTGGATTCATTGATTCTCTTTGTGACTCCAGTCATGTGCGCACACAGAGAACAACCTTAGCCCAGTGTCTTGTACATAGTGGGAACTCAATATTTCCATGATGAAAAGCCTTTAACATCTCAGTGTGAACTAGCTTGTTGTCTGATTGTGTTCTTTTTTTACTAGCCAGAAGTATGCTTGCAGAAATAGAAAGATAAACTAGACAGGAGAGAAAAAAGTCTGTGGCTTGAATATGTGGGCTGAGAAGACAAAGCAATACGAAGGTCACTGAGGAATTCATTCATTCAGGTCTTTATTTGTTAAAGTAAAAAACATTGGCATTCCTACTATGTGCCAGACTTTGTGGGATGCAAACAGAAAACAGAGACACAAAAATTATCCTGTAGTACCTGACCTCAGAGAGTTACAAACCTAATGGGGAGCCAAAGGAGCAAAATGTTAACACATTATGTGTTAAGTGGTAAGATGGAGTTCTAAGGGTTGAGCGGATGGATCAGAGAAAGTGTCCCAGAAGAGCTGAGAGCCTAAACTCGGACTTGAAAGCCCAGTAGGAGCTAAGGTGAGAAAAGATTGGGGGAAGGGTGCCCAGGCAAGGAAGCAGGCTGAACAAAGAAGAGAGGCCCTGGCATGGCCCATTTGGAGAGTGGGAGGTGCGGAGGTGTGAGTAATGACTTCAGGCTGAGGAGTTAAAAGAGCAAAGGCAGGAGGGAGAGGCAAGCAAGGGCCAGATTATGCAGTCTGGAAGGCTGCACAGGAGTCTGGGGAACCACTTAAGGAAATTGTAAGCATAGGGGTGACATGATCGTATTTGTCTTATTAAAAGATCTCTGCAACAGTGTTTCAAAGAATGGTTTGAAAAGGGGGAAAGATTGGAGGCAAGACCAGTTAAGAGACTGTGAAGCCAATACCAGCAAGAAATGATAAAGGCCTGTGACACAGAAGTTTTGGAAGGGGAAAAATGTTCTAGAGATATTTAGGAGATAGAATTAAAAGTGCATGTTGATCTAGTGCCTGTGGGGGTGGGGGAGAAGGAGTCAAGGACGGAGGGCTTATTGACTCCCCTTTTTTTTCAACAAACATTGAGTGGTGCCTATGTATCTGGCATTCTTCTCCTACTTCATAATTTCGCCTGGGGCTAGGCCTGCGCCTGCATTGAACATTTGACAAATGACATATCCACTTTAAAAGAAACACCAATTAAGAGTCCTAATTTGGCTGGTGAGTTTGATATGTTCCACCTGTGGAGCCCTGTGACCAAAGGGCAGATTGGAAGGCAAGCATTGATTGAATTTCATGACCTCGCAGAGGAAGACATGACCTCCCATAAATTCATGATCTTCCAGAGCTCACGCTAGGAACTACAAAGGCAACAGTTGTTTTCAACTACTGGGTATTGAGTACCTGGAAAAAAAGTGACTGTGCCTCCTTTTTAATATGTGCTTTTTACACATAGCACGCTTTGTATGAACTAAAGCAGTGCTTCCCGAGCAAAGTGTGGCTCCCTGGAGTCAAGGCAGTGGACCCATGAACTTGGGTTTTTGTCAAACACTTTATTTCAGTGGGTTACAAACTAGACATACAATCAGTGCATTCGTCTCATGCATTTTGTCAAGATAAAGCTAGGTGCCCAGTTCAGCAAAATATGAGCTAGTTTGAAGAAAACATTAAATAGTGCTGGAAATATAAAAACTGAGTAGGGTTGTATGTGGATGCCTAGGATTTGAGCTAAGGCAGGGGACAGACTGCCCCTGAGGCTGGAGAACTATTTCTTTAGCCTAGAAGTTTCTGATCCCACTCCAAGCACCTACTTCAGAGCTTTTAGGCAAGCGAAGGGAAGAGTTTTGTTTAAAAAAAAAAAAAATTCCTCGATAAAAGAGCGCTTCCATTTTTATAAGTGCCTCTTGAAGGCTTGTAACCTTCCAGTCCCCCAAGTGATGACTCTCACAGTGGAATTTCAGGCACTGAAATGGACGTTGTGGGATAGGCTTCTTTGTCAGAAACACTTCCAGAAATGTCACAGGCAGCCGTCCCCACTGCTTAGTCAGTGTGAAAAAAGTTTACTCCAGATAATCTTTAGCCAGGGGCTGGGGAATGTGAATGGCGGTAAAACCCTGGCCGAGCTTGCACAAGGTCTTGCTTTACAAAACAAGAAAACAAAGAAGGAAATTAATATACTAATGTTTAAAATCCCTTACATTATTATATTTATAATACTGCATGCTACAGAGACAGGCAATTATTAAGGTAGAGTTTTCTAGTAAGGAAAGGCAGAGCATGTGTGTTTATAGTCCCAGCCTCTCCACAGGCTGAGGTGGAAGTATGGATTGAGCCCAGGTGTTCAGGACCAGCCAGGGAAACACAGTAAGACCTTGTCTCAAAAACAATAAACAGAAAACTTGTGCATGTGGTGGTGGGGGGGCACAAAAACACTGTTTTCTCTTTTACATAAGCAACTGTCTTACCTCGTGCAAGACAAGCTCCCTTCTCCACGTTTGTCTTTGTCAGCGATTCCTCTGAACTCTTGAGCCAGAGAAGCAGAGAGATAATCAGTGTGGAGATACAAAAGAACATGCCGATTGAAACAGTGTTCACTTTTGACAATAATGGCTCTGTGCTCGCAGGCCCAGTTGAAAGTGTTTAGATAGGGTGGCTGGACCTCCTTCCCCCTCCTTTGGACCCTGGGGGAAGGCTATCTAGCATAGCAAGCCCAGAAGAACTTTTCTTCACCTTTTGCTCCTGGACTCCAGTTTGAAAGAATTCGAGAATTGCCAGCTGTAGCCAGCAGCTATTATCTTGCAGGGAGGAGAGTCTGGTTCCATGGCTCCAAAAGCAGCATAAATCAAGTTTTCTGGGAGAGGGTTAGGAAAGGGTGTTCAACAGCTGCCGCCATGGAAGGAGTACATGCACAGCCATGCACATGGCCACACGCACACATTATTTGTCTTGGGCCCAGTTCCTTTGCACCCCCCAGGTGAAGTTCCCTTCCAGTCCCTCTCAGGTACACATTTACTCTCAAACGTGCTATCAGAGAAGAAACTTTAAAGCTCTTCAGATCTCAGTGTATCTGGTTGATAGGATATAATGGGGCTGCCCACCCAGGGGTACAAGAATTTCAACAGGGATCAAAGCTTTAAACCAAAGGAACAGAGCTCTAAAAACTCTGGAATTCCAGGCATCCGCCAGTAGGAAGGGAGTGTTTAAACTGAGGGGCAATGAGGCCTTTTTTGGTGCACCTGAAATCACATCATGTAGACAGTTGCTTATATGTCAGGCTGGTTGCTGCTCACAGTCAACACCTCCTGAGCCACACCTCTGAGCGAGATGGCACACAGCCACTTTGTCTCCTCTTCTCCTGCAGTGTATGAGTCCTTTGTGGGGCAGAGGGAAGGGGAGGCGCCAGGCACACTGATCCCAATTCTCCCAAATGTATAAGCTATGATCAGAGGATGAATTATAGTCCTTTGGGAAAGAGTGTTCATTCATCCATCCCAGCCAGCAGGCCAGTGCAATGTAAATGGTAACTTTGTAAGTTGAAAGACTTAAAGTCATTCTGAAAATTGCATAATAATCCCAGGCAGAATTGGACTCCATGTGTATGGAAAATTAATACATGTGACTGAGATCCTTGCATTGTGAGTTGTGGATGGATAGCCTCTCCTCAGACTGGGGACTATGCTCTGCCCTCACTAAATCCACAAAATATACTGAGCTTCTTATAAGTTAGCATCTAAGTCTTGAAAATAAAACTGAAATTTCTATTTGCGGTATCATGTTGATTACTACAACTAAAATGATTCTATTCTGTCTTTGCATAAAGGAATACTGATCTTGATTCTTAACATATCTCTTCATGCCTTTAGGCTATTGATTTTTTTAATTAGACAGATATAATGTATGAATTTCTAGAATTTTGTGGCTTCTACACAGGAGTGGTATGTGTGTGTGTGAAAACTTGAGTGGTTTGTAGTTCGGCAATTGAAAGCATGGTAGCTTTAAGTTCAAATACTAGCATTGCCCAAGGCATAGCTTTATATGCCGCCGCATGGCAATTCCTACATGCTTTATTTTGCTTTAAATTACTGTGGGCCAAAATTTACAATGGTTCAGGCATGTAATATATGTATCTTAATGCTTGTTTCATAGAATTTTCAAGTAATTTCAGTGTATTTTTTTCCCTGGGTCTTTAGTCTCTAAAATCTGGTTCTCCAAAAAGCCACCTGGCATTTAAAAGTTTAATTTCTTACCAAGTTTGCTCCCTCCCATGTCCTTTTCTTAGTCCCTGCCACATATAGGAAGACATCAAGAGCTACCACCATAGACAGCAACAAATACTTTTAATAACGTTTCCCATCCCACATCCCAAGTCACATTCACAATATTAAGTCTGGGGGGAGATTTCCAAAGAAGCATATCATGGGTCCAGTAAAATGGTTCAGCAGGTAAAGGCAGTTGCCTCCAAGGCTGGTAATCTAAGTTTGTTCCCTGAGACCAACATGATGGAAAGAGTGAACCAATTCTCACAAGTTGTCCTCTGACCTTTCCTATATGTGCTGAGATGCAAGGATGCCCCCACACATAAAAGTATACATGCACAAAAATAAATAAATGTTCTTTTAAAGCAGCATATTATAGGACATGGCATTTTCAGCACCACACCTAACTCCAGTTTTCATGAAGGTTATCCATTAGAAACTGTGTTATTTGGAGCCAAAGGAGGTCCCACACTCTCCTAACCAGGCCCAGGCTCCACTTGCTGCGAATACTTGAAGGAAACTCTCTGCTTGCCACATAGTGAAGCAAACACATGCTTACTTTGTATCTTCAATATAACTTGAGCCCTTTAGATGAACTGAAGTTCATCCAATTCTTCTCTGTCTTTCCTCTAATCCAGTGCTACCCAAAGTAAACTCTAAGTACTTGTACTGGTTTTGTACACTGTTACTGCTAGTCTGTGATGCATTTAGGTACAAAAGTTTAGAGTCCACGGTGAAAAACTTTATTTTATTTCATTTTACTTTTGAGTCTAGGCTGACCTCAAACTCAGTGTGTAGTTGAGGCTGACTTCACACTCCTGATCCTCCTGCCTCAACATCCCAAGTTCTGGTACTACAGTTGTGCACCACCACACCCAGATCAACGTCAAGAAATGTTGATAGTATGTTGATATTGCTGCCACTTATAAGCACATGACAAGTCAGCTCCACTGACGAGTCTAATAATTGTTTGAAATGCCCGTATGCTTTGTATTACTTTTTATTTTACTTTCCCAAACTACTTGTTCACCTCAGGTAGAAAAGCAATAAGGATAAAGTGATTCTTCAGTATAGGGAGTACAAAGTACTGTGTATTACCCCAGTATGCACAATGCTTGGGCCCATGGTCATCATTTCATAAATATTTTTCAATGAAGCCCTGTGGTGTTTTCCTTTACAAAAGAAGACCACATCCCCTTCTTATGGAGGATTCCTGTTGATATCCCAACACAGGAAACTTTCCCTATAATAGGTAGTTCTACTTGAAGATATATTTCTAAAAGATCTTTCTTCTAAATTATCAAATAAGAATAATGCCCTTTGGCTCACTTTAAGAAATTCTAGGAAGAAGGGAAATATGGGTTGTGTCTTGCTTTTCAGAAGATCTTGCTATAAATTATGAACTCCTTTGCCTTCACATTTTATTTTTATCAATTATTTCTCCCATAATTTATATCACAAATTCTGTTATAAATGAAAGAGACGCTAGCCTGTGTACCAAAAAGCAACTCCTTAAAGAAGATGATAAGATCCAGAGGGAAGGGCTGCTTCCCTGGAATGCCTTCATCTCATTCATCCTCACGACTTGTCAGAAGCGTAGCAAGTCCCCTTCCATAAATAAATTGCATGTCATTCCTCACAAGATTTACACTCCTTTGAATGTCTCTAGTCCTTCTCTAACTCCTGGTAAACTGGCGGTGAACACCAGATGGTTGTTTGTCAGCAGCTTCTTGTCTGGTATTGTTTGAAGTAGGTTAATCAGAACATAGCCTGTTTTCCCAAACCGACTGGAGGAATTCAAAGAGCAGAAGCGAAAAGACTTCGTTTCTAGTCCATGTTCTGTCTCCCAAAACATGGTAACCTGGGAGTCAGGAACTGTATCTTCCTTAACTGGAAATTGAAGTTTGTAGGCTGCATGCTCTCTGGGGTTCTTTCTACCTCTAACCATCTGTGTTCCCATGCCTGGGAACTCCTTCAGGGAGAGAATATTACACATCTGTATCCAGCATCTGAAACAGTATCTAGAGTATAGTAGGACCTCAGTACATATTGTTGAATGTGTGACTAAATGTATCCCTCATAACACAAGCTCAGCAATAACTCCACAGGGAATCCTCAGGAAATATTTGTCAGTGGATCAGTGTTTTCCTTAATTGAAGGACTACATAACAACATTAAAATCTCAATAATTTCCTAATGAGCAGGAGAGGAGTTTTGTTGTAAACAGTGTTGAAAGAATAGGGTTATGAACAGACATACTTCCATTGCATTTTTTCGTACCAGAAATCTAAATCGGAGATTTTTATTTTTAGACATAGCCTCACTATGTAGCTCCATCTGGTTTCAAACTCATTACAAAGCCCAGGGTAGCCTGGAGCTAGGTATCCTCCTGCCTCTACCTACCAAGTGCTAGGCTTATAGGCATGCACTATCATGCCTCCTGGCCCAAATCAGAGATTTTTAAATTAACTTATTAAAGTGTTTAAACAACTGAGGCTTTGATATTTGCTCTTTAAGATTGTAAAGCACTAAAGGTAATAGATCATGTTTATCTACAACTCACTGTGTGGAGGTCTGATTATTAAAGTGTTTGGAAATGAAGATAGTAAACTCTTCAGAAGGTTCATTATTAGTTTTGCTTATTGAGAAACCTATGTCAATCCCTTATATGGGAACATTTCATGAATTAATTGCATGTTTTGGTGCTTCTGTAAACACAATACATGAAATCTAATCTAACCTGTCCTTGATGCTCTGTTATATCATGTTCAGTCTTTGAATGATGTTGTAAATGTATAGCATTGAGGAGACATTGAGCTGGAGCTATACTGAGCATGCTACACATCATAAAATTGGATTTCTTTTTAAAAAACTAAATCCTACATACTGATATTTCTCTTCCTCTTTAATGTGTGATGTGTAATGTACAGATTCACTTCCTGCTGTCTGTGTTTACTTTTACAGACTGCAATTCTGGAATCAAAGACTACCATAGTTCTTCCTCTGTTGTCCCTTTCCTTTCAACTTCAACCTCCTAGTTAATTTCAACTCCCCCTCCAGTTGACTTGCTTTAACTTACGGTGCAACACATTGATCAAAAAAGGCATGACAATGTTATGGAATGGGACTAAGTCTCAGAAGCAGGGAGTCCTGGGTCCAAATTCCAGCTCTGTTACTCTAGCTGGGTGACCTTGGCCAGCTAGACCTTATCTGGCGAAGCCTTAACTTTACAAAATAAGGATTAAAACAACTTAAATTTCTAAGGATAGTAGGAGTTCGAAGTTGGAAACATACACCCTGCTGTTGGTGCACAGCTATGAGAAACAGTATGGAAGTTCTTGGAGCAACTAAAAATAGAGCTAGAGCTATCACCCGTATGTGGTTGTTTATCCAAAGGAATTCTCCAGGCCTCGTGGCATGCGTTTATAATCCCAATACCTGGAAGACTGAAGTCAGAGGCTTCCATCTGAGCTGCAGTTACACACACACACACACACACACACACACACACACACACACACACACTGATAGGCACATATCCACACATAAAAATGTGCATTTTATTTTTCAAACAAGCTGGATTCTAAAGAGATATATGCACTCCCATGTTTATTAGAGCATTGTTCTTAGTGGAAAAGTTATGGAAACGACATAGAGTAACATCTGCTGATGAATGTATAAAGAATAATATATATGTGATAAAGAAAAAAGAAATAGATGAACCTTAAGGACATTGTGCTATTTAAAATAAAGAAGACTACAGGAGAAATAGCACATGATTCCACTTGCATGACACATCTAAAATAGTCAAATATGCACAGACTCATAGAGTAGAACTAGAGTTGCCAAGGGCTAAGAAGAAAGGACAACAAGGTAGTTTCAGTCAAACAAGATAAACAAGCTCTGGAGATCTGTTATACAACATTGTACATATATTTAGCACTAGTGTATTGTATACTTACAGTTCTGTTAAGAGAACAGTGCTTGTATCAAGTGTTGTTACCACAATAAAGAAAAATGTAACCTTGATCAATGAATGGAAGACACACAAATTCATGTGATAGCTCAAACACAGTGCAGCACAAATGATACACTCACTATAGGTGGCAGGTATACTTGTGTCCACTAGAAAGTTCTTTCCGTTTCTTTATAAGCTACACAAATATAACCTTTCAAGAGCTTTAAAGTAGGAGTAGTGAAGGGCAGTGGGAAGGGGGAATGAATAAGAACAAAGCATAATAACATGTATTACGAATATGCCACAGTGAAATCCATTACTTATTGCTAACCCTAAAAGTTGATTTTTAACAATTTTATATGTATATTTTTGAAATTGCAACATAATTACATCATTTTCCCCCTTCCCTTTCTGCCTTCCAAACTTTCCTATGTTATCACCCTTTTTCTCTTTCAAATTCATGGCCTCTTTTTCTTTAATTGTTGTTACACACACGTGCGCACGCACGCGTGCACACACACACACACACATACACACACTGCTGAATACACAAATATAACCTCCTCAGTTTTTGTTTGTATAATATTACATGTATGTGTACATTTCTAGGGCTGACCATTTGGCACTGGACAACCAATTGGTGCGCTCTTCCCTGGGGAAGACTATTTTTTCCTACTCTTAGCATTCCTTAGTTGCTATAGTTCTTTGTATAGGCTTAAGAGGAAAATTGATTTTAAGGAGCTCGAGAGATAGCTCAGCAGTTAAGAGCAACACATAGTGCTCTAGCGAGGACCAGAGTTCAGTTCCCAGCACTCACATTGCGTGCTTCACAACCTCTTGTAGTTCCAATTCCAGAGGATCCAATGTCCTCTTGTTAATCCCAGAGGTTTAATCAAAAACAGGAATGAAGCTTGTTTGTCTTTACTATAAGATGACTTTTGAGCCTAAGATAGAGGCAGGCTGGTTCTTTACTTTGTGGGCACTGCTCTCACATGCACAAACCCGCACTCAGACACACATGTATATATATAATTAAAAATAAAATAAAGTTCTTTATCTTTAAGAAGACTGAAAATAAGTAGGTAATGTGTGTAGTGCAGTTTAGCTCTTCACATTAAGGTTTAAAGCTAGAACTTTGAAAAGCCATCCAAGCTAGGTTTGTTTTCACAAACATCACTACTCTTATTATTTCTTTATTATTCATTTGTTACCCACAGTTATTGAGCAGTCTTCATGTAGTAAGCCTTGGTGGTACAGAGATGAGGGCCAAAATCATGTTCTCGTGTTCCTCAGCCATATGTGCTGTTAGCCGCCAGGGTGATAACGCATAACTAGGATCTTGCATTTTTACTTGGGGGTTCATTGCCAGATTTGCCTCAGTGGCAGTTTTAGGGAGTATCAAATCGGTAAGAGTTTTCAGATTTATAAGGCTGAAGCAGTATATTCTCAGAGGGTCTCCTCTAACTGTTCAGTCTGGCTAGTAACTTCATCTTCCCTTCAGCTTCCCTTTCAAAATAGATCTGTGGAGGCCATGAGCGCGGGCTAAGCTGTGTTCAGCAAGAGACCTGCCACAGATGCAGGGATTCTCAGACACGGATTTGCCTTTCCATTTCCCAGGGTTGAACTTCTGCTGTTTGGCCTCCCCAATTACAATTACATTTCCAGCCCGTATTTTGGCCTTATTCTCAATTCCCAGCCTTAGTAATGGCTCGTGTTTCCTGGATGTAACTACAGGAGCTCAAATTCACTTCTGGGGGGAAAAGGCTTCAATCGTGAGCTTGCAGCCAGATTTAGCTCAGTTTTAAACTTCACAGTCGTATTCACATGTTCTCAGAGCATTTCTAATTTACTGCTTTATGGAAATATCATGTCATGTTTACTTTCCTTTTCTTCTGCTTAAGGCTAGGCAGTGCGGTGACTCTTCTTCAGAGGAAAAAGGCCAGTGATTTTTTTTGACAACTGGAAACAATGCCAGGCTTTCAGTTAATATTCTATGTGTGGAGGGATAACATTTATTCCACATATGGACGGAAAAGTTCACCTTCCTCGGCATAACTGCTCCTATGGCAAAAAAAAAAAAAGAGGTCATTTAATCACATGCAAGCAGCCAGACAAGATGATAATGCAAAGCAGGATTTGGTGTGCTTGTAAACCATATGGGGCTTATCAAATGCCCTATATCACTCAAGGAGGGAGAACGCTGAGCCCGCTGAAGAGAAAGATCAAAGAAGGAAGGATGGAATTGCCTATTGTCCTTTGGTGGATTTTCACAAAAATGTGCAGTTCTTGACCCCAAGGTGAAAAGATCAGTAGAGTATCTTTCTGTGAACACAACAGTTCTTATACCTGAAGCCTAGTCACAATTCAGAAGCTTAGAGAAAGGATCTCTATTTCTCACCTCAGAATGTAAAATGTGATGGTTACACTTTAACACATTCACGATATTACAGGTATTAAAAAAAAAAATCAACCCTGACAGGATTTCTTTGCTTTATACTAATAATATAGTATCACTTTTTGATTCTCAAAACTAATGCAAGGGCTGGGAATGTAACTCAGTGATAGAGAACTCACCTACTGGGCATGGAGCCCTGGATTCAATTCCCACTACAGCAAAGAAAAAAACATATTCATTCATAGTGTGTGATTTGAGCACCTAACATGAAACTTAGATCCGACAATGAAGGACAAAGTTTTCAGGACTACCTCACTATACCAGTTAAACTGTCTCCTATTTAAGATTCCAAACTCCTCACAAAGAGCTCCCTTAGAATTATTCACATTGCCTTTTCCAACAGCCCAATGAGACAGACCATATAGGCATGGATTATTGCCCAATAATATTGATGAAAAAGCATGTGCAATTCAGAGAAATAAAGCAATGATCCCAAGGTGACTTAGCAGGTCAGTGGTGAAGACCAAACTATACCTTCAGTCTAAAATAAAAGCGAGGGAAAGAAAGAATCCCAACCAGCCCATGTGGCAGTGCTTTAAAACTTAAATGTCATAGGCAAAAACATTTGAATGTTATCCAGATGTGGAAAGCTTGAGGGAATCAATACTCACCTTACAGAGGCAGGCAGGAAAAATGACATGTTATGAAAAACATGCCAATTTGAGATTTACTAGATGAGAGGAAAAAGTTGAGGCAGTATAAGAATATTTCTTGTGCTGTTTGCTTCACCCCAAATAATGACCTTTGCACAGACAGAAAGGGTACAACATGGCCAATAGAGTCTGGGTCAGACACTTCAGTCAGAATTTGTTGAGGGTAAAAAAGTGGCAGACATTTTGGAAATTGCCCTCCTCACAGTTTACATTATAATATTTACAGAATTCTTTCTTCTTTGTTAGTGAAAAACCTAAGTGTAAGTGGTTCAGGGAGGAGGCAGACTCTGTTCTCCCTCTACCAGAGTCTGTTCTGCCTCCTCCTTATTTTCATCCTGGAAGGTAAAATGAAGAAATTGAATGATAAGTCCACAAGAAGCAGCCTTTGAAAGCATCTGGCCAGCAGAATTTGACAGCTAATTATGAGGACTCCTGATGCTACAAAACTTGAAATGTCTTAAAACCGAGCAGTCATGTCTGGGTAGGGAGAGCTGGTCATGTCCGTTACAGGAAATCCCCGGCTGGGCTCTAGGTGGTTCTAGGGGTCAGAGTCCAGCCTCATGCTTGAAATTAAGGGGTACAGGTCTGACTGCAACCCTCTTCTTCCCGCCTGAGTCCCTCAAAGGAGCACTCCCCACAGGAAGGAAAAGTCAGCCTGAGAGGGAGCTAAAGCAATGTGGCCCAGTTGCCAGATTCCCTCTGTAGGCCACCCAAGCAGTGAAGAAATTCGTGAAGAGAAAGAAAGAAAAGACCCACAGCCGTGAGCAGAGCCAGCTGGGAGGGGCGTTATTACTTTATTTCTGTTTTCTTAACTATGTGTATGTGCATGCATGTGTGCGTGTGTGCTTTGTGTGTGTGTGCTTTGTGTGGTGTGTGTGTGTGTGTGTGTGTGTGTGTGTGTGTGTGTGTGTGTGCAAGCATGCATGTGTTTTGAGGGGGAGAGAGGATTGATTGCAGAAAATGTCTGCAATCCACAGCACTCAAGATGGAAACTTTTGTTGATATAATTTCTCCTAACTTTCCTACACCTTCCTTCCCTTCTACCCCATTTCCCCAGTGGCTATCAAGAGCTGTATATATCTGACCACAAAACATCCAGTCAGTTCAAGTCAAAAATGCAGCCAGCCATCTGGATTGACTCAAACTCTGTCTACACACACCAATTGGCTTGGGGGTAAAAAAATGTAATTCAGTGGAACAACTGGTTATTTTTAAAACAACGAGTTGAATTCAGACAACCATCCAATTAGTTGATTTCAAAATGCCTGTTTGGCGACATGAAAAGGGTTCTTTTCAAAGGGCCTTGTGTGTGCATAAACAACCTGAATGCTATTAAATTGATGAGCTATTTTCGAATCAAGTAGATAAGGCCAAAGCGGCTGGACTCTGTTTATAAAGAGGGAAAACCTGTTAGAGCAGCACCCCAGAGAGTGACACCTTCTGCCATAAGGATGGAGGGAGTCTCGGAGTTGACAGGACATCATCATTCCTCTCTTTGTACAGACAAGCAACCCAGTCCCTCCTTAAAGAAACCTCTAATGTGTCTTTTTCCTGGATGTGCCACACCAACCCAAAAAAACAAAAAAACAGAAAACAAAAAAAACAAAGATTTAGAATGTAACAGGTTAAAAAAAAAATGTGCTAGCTATCCCCACCTAACATTTCCTAAAGGCATACAGTGGTGCTAACCTGATGCTCACCTTTTATGGGTTTTACTTGCAATGCATACACCAAAGAAGTCTCCTTGGATGGGTTGGAGTAGTGTAAACTGCACAGTGTTGTCTCCTTCAGTTTACTCTCCTCATCCCTACTTCCAAAATGGAAGTGTTCTTTTCTTGGATTATATTACTAAGGGATGATTTACGGGAACAAATGGCTAAGGGGTCCTCCTCCTAAAGAGATTTGTATTTGTACTCTCAATGCTTTGTCATAAAGGGTATTAGACCATGTTAATCACCGAAGTTTTTCACATTAGGCTTTGGTGCTGAAGGCTCCCCAGAAAAGATTTCTCTGGGGTTGAGGATTTAGCGCAATGGTAGAGCACTTGTCTAGCAAGTCGGGGCTCTGAGTTCAGTCCTCAGCTCTGAAAAGAAAAAGAAAAAAAAAACAGAAAGAAAGAAAAGATTTCTCTGACATCCGAGGCACAAAGGACTTTAGCAAAGGCTCCTAGTCAAAATGAGTGGTGCCTAAGTGATGACTCTCCATCCCCAAGTGACAGGCATTTACTAAGAGCAACTTTTGTTTCCGGGAATGTCTTTCTTGGGTGTGTCTTAATCTCAAATGTTGTGGACCTTTAATTTTATTGTGCATTTGTGTGTTTTTCAAACATTTATTTTATCAGAAAGAATTCCTACAATGAAAGTATTCATGGCCAAGCTGTGGCTAAATCTTTAGGTTTAAGACTGGTTAAGCTGCCCCAGGTAGAAGTGTTTGCACAGCTCAGAAGTATAGAATCACAGCCCCAGAGCTGGAAGGGGCCCCCTTAAGCCAGATCTTGCCTACAGGCATCCAAGCCAGAGGGATAGCCATTCTTTTCTTTAAGAGCTCAAAAAGACAGAAACTCTAAAATCTAGGGCTTTTTAAAAAAAATGATTGTTTTAAAAGTGCAAACTTCAAAACATATGTACAAGAGAATAATATTATAATCCATGTTTAAGTGATTTTCTTTTTAAAACATTTGCTTTCTCATTTTTAAAACAAAATAGTAAACAGTGAAGCCTTTTGGAAAAAAAAAAACTTTCGATTTTAATGATCCACAAGAGACATCTGTCTAAACAAATTCTACCAGAAATTATTGCTTTGCCTAAAAAGAGGTTTTGCTTTTATCATATGGTTCCCTGAATCCAACAGATTATCTTTTTTGCTTTTGCTGTGGAAAGCTGAAACAAATTTGTGACTCCTTTCTTAAATTGTGTGTGTGTGTGTGTGTGTGTGTGTGTGTATGTGTGTGTGTGTGTGTGTAATGCTGGGAATAGAATGCAGAGCCTCGGCCTCATGCTTGTTATAGTCCCCAGCCTGCACTCCACATATATTTTCTCACAGATTTGTTTGAACAGAAAAAAATTACAGATGGCTTCCCGAATTTGCATGTCCTTCTCCAACAGGGGCTAATCTCCTCCTCATTCCACTTTAAGTGTGTGCGCTGCAGAAGCGAGCACTGGGGCCCACTTGAAAACAAGGAACGGGACTTCATTCCAGCTCAGCATTTGCTTTCTTTGCTTCCCCGTTCTCAAAATGTCTTCCTTGAGTTGCATGTTTTTGTCATTTCTCCGTTTATTGTTTTACTTTGTAGTGTTTGTGAGCAGTACAGTGAAACAACAGTCTTGGATATACTTGGATTTCAGATATATCTTTTCCTAGCTTAACTAATGTGACCATCAGTTCCATCATCTGTAAAGTGGAGGCAACAACAATAGTTTCTACCCCATGTGATCATTGTGTTAAATGAGTAAACATGCATATGTATGCATGGGTGTGTATACATTTCTAAGCAGACATTAAGCACTCAATGTATTTTGTATTTTAACTACGGTATCTTAAATGATTTGAGATATAATTCACTCTTAAATTCAAATTTTCAGTGTTTTTACTTATTCCTTTTTTCTTCTGTAGGAATTGTCTTGCAAGCAAAATTATTTTGTGCTGTTTCTGTACCAAAAGCAAAGTCATCCTACTTCACAGGAAAGCACTTTCTAAGACAGCTTGATTGTAAGAATCCCGAGAGGTACTTGTTGAAAATACAGTCCTCCTAGCACATATATACAACTCTTTTGAAAATAGTTTTTAATTGAACTTTTTTTTTTAAGAAACAGAGATTCAGTGTGCAGCCCAGGCTAGCCTGAAATTCCTAAATTTAAGCATTCCCCTATCTCTCAAATTCCTGAGTAGCCAGGACTTCACGTATATACTACCACCAAGCCTAGCGCCTAAAATTCTTTTATAAATGAGCAATCTGATATTAAGTGGTTCTGGAACTGAAGGGTTTTTTTTTTTGGTTTTTTTATTGGGTGGGGGTGGTTGAGATAAGGTTTTTCTGTGTAACAGTCCTGGCTGTCCTGGAACTCACAGAGATCTGCCTGCCTCTTCCTCTGGAGTGCTGAAATTAAAGTTGTACACCACCACCATCCAACTTGGTCCTGAAGTATTTTATGCCATCATTTCTACGGCTTTCTCTAGGAAAAATGAGAGGTCACCCATTTCTATACTTGCTTCCTGCATAGTTGCTTTGTCCTCAACGCTAGTTTTCCCTTCAGCGACTTTTACTACTTCTTGTTGTTCTTTTACTCCCGTCCTTCCACGTGTGAGCTACTGGGCCCCTCCCCACCCCTCACCCCTGCATTCCTTTGGGTGAAGCACATCTGAGCTAAGCTGTCAGCCTGTTTGTGTCTTCTTGCAGCTGAAGATACATTCACATTAACAGAAAAACAGTCACTCAGTAACTACTCCAATCCTTTCTTCACAAGGAAAAACATCTGCAGCCTTTTTAAAATCTGTGACTGGCCTCCTTGATGGCTCTACAACACACTGAAAGAGCCCCACCCACCACAAGGCTGGTGGTTGTCCTGGTAGGGGAGAGTTAAGAAACCAAAAAGTGCAAAGAAAGAGCACGAGAGAGAGAAAGAGAGAGAATGTATTTATCCACTTTCCTCTGTTTTATATGGATCAATGCCAAATCGCTCATACTTAAACTTTCCCTCCCCCTTTCTCAGTTTGCCTTTGAATGAATGAATAAATTGTCTACCTCTCCAAATTTTCTCAATAATCTCCCCCTGTAGCAGATTCCGGTGTTTAATCACCTTGACAGAAGAAGGAAGGGGGAGGGGTGGGCAACAGAGAGGAGGGAGAGGGGAGAGAGGGAGAGGGAAAGAGACAGAGAAAAAGAGGGACAGAGAGAGGGAGGGAAAGAAAGAAAGAAAGAAAGAGAGAGAGAGAGAGAGAGAATGAGAGAATGAGAGAATGAGAGAATGAGAGGAGAGAGAGACCTGCTTAAGATCCTAAAAAATCTTTCCTTCTTTCATCTTAAGCCCGTTTTGGCTCCTTCCCCTTGTTACACGTGTGTTGCTAGGATAGTGCAAGTATTTTCGAGATGCTAAGAGATCTTGCCATTGAGTCATCTCATCCTCATCTTTTTAAAAAACATGAGCAAGTCTCAGCAACACTTCATTCACATTAGTAAATATTACCTAGAGAAAGAAATAACAGGCTTCAAGAACATGACATCATTAAAAATAAATGTTTGCTGAATACCTACTGAGTGCATGGCACTATGTAAAGCTAAGAGATGTAAAGAATTGTCTGACTTTAGGCACACATGCACACACATGTACCTTTATGTTTTAAATCCAGAGAAGTGGCTGCAGACTAGAAGGATTATTGAAATTCCGAGGAAGGGAGCAATTCTGCTCCAAGGGCCTGGGGTGGTCACAAAAGGTAAGACTCCAAGCTCCAAAGAAAAGGTAGAGAGCCTGAGGGAATTAATGTGAACAAAGACCAGGAAACAAGAACGAAAATAGTTTTTTGGGGGAGGAACAATTAGCAGACAATTTGACGGGAGCAGACAGTTTGTGTAGACTGGAAAACGAGTGGGAGATAATAATGGAGCGGTAGACCTTAGTCTGCTTATAGAGGGCCTTGAATGCTAGGCTAATTAGTGTAGCCTTATCCTATAAGCAAGGAGTGCCACCCTCACAGATAAAAGAAAACAGGAAACCTCTGGAGCTTCTGGGTACCTTCAAGGAAAAGCGAGGACATTGATTACAAGAACTTTGTGAAGTGTATGGCTGTTCTCCACAGTTGTGACTTTATCCCTTTGTGGTCTCAATGTTGTTTGGGGTGAGAGCAAGAGAATAGCTGCATAGGCGACACTCAAGGTGAAAGGCACCCTGAGAAGCAGAAGAAGTAGTGACAGTTTTAAAGTAGAAAGACAAGCAGATCTCTGGGCTTGCAAAAGGCAGAAGAAACATGGCATACTGGGAACCAGCAAGGGACTGCAAATTGCCTTTGAGGGTTTAACTAGAAGGCACCCTAGAGAGTTCCCTGCCAGACCCCTAGCCTGCCAAATTTCTTCAATAGCATATCTCATGGTAGTTTAAAAGAGGTGGCTTATGTGAGTGTTGTTAAAGGAATGTGCAAGTCTGAGAAGCCCAGAGAGCTCTGAGACTCTTCTGTAAATATAATGCTGCTTTGCTGAATTGAGATCAACTGGGTTCTGGGAAATACTTAAATTAGTTTCTTGCATCCCCTCATCTTCAGGCACTACTTGGGAATAGCATCCTGTCCTCCCTTCTCACGGAGATTTCAAGCAAATAAAAAATAAAGTGAAAAAGCAAAATAAAAAAAAAAGTTTTCAGGCAAGCTTTGATTGCAGCCTGTTAAGATAAGCAGTTGATTTCGATAATCAGGCACTGCTTTCTGCCCTCCTAATTAAAAATGACTGCAGTCTTACTGAGCAGTTTTTTATCCAAGATCCCTCTGAGAAAACGTCCGCCTCTACTGATCTCTCCCAGGCCGAAATTTGCCCCTGTGCCCTTTCCAAGCAAAGGGGCCACCAATGTTTAGCTGATAAGACACACAATGATTGAGAAAGACCTGATTGCTTCCTTTTGTCAACTCAGTCTGCGAACCAAACAGACAGAAAACAGGGCTTTCTTAACTGACTTCCTGGATCGTTTGCATGGTCAGTTTATACCTGCTTCTCAGTAGGTACCCGATAATGATTTGCTAAACAAGGGAATGAATGAATGCCAGACGCTATCCTAGGAGCTTCTGGGAATCCCAAAGCAAAGACAAGTAACAGACAAAGTCTCCATCTCAGCAGATGCCACATTGTAGTGAGAAGAAAACAGGACATGCAGGGTCTGAAGTCCTATCAGATACAAGCACTAAGGTATTTGTGAGATAGTTGCGGAAATGGGGGTTTCTTCCACAATCAGTAACACATCTGGTCGGTTTCTCATTCTCAGGCTCATTTGTGAAAACATTCAATCATTAAAAACAGAATTAACATGCCAGCAACTCCACTCTGTACATATAGAGAACTAAAAGCAGAAAGCAGAACAGGTATTTGAAGGCCAATGTTTTAACACCACTATTCACAAAAGCCACAACGTATAAGAAACCCAACAGTCCATTGGCAGAGAAATAGAAAAGCAAACTGAAATACATGCAATGTAATATTTACTCGGTTTTTAAAATGAAGAAAATTTGGGGGCTAGCAAAGTGGCTGAATAGGGAAAGGTGCTTGCCACCAAGCCTGATGATCTGAGGTGGAGCCCCAGAACCCATGGTAGAAGGAGAAAACTGACTCCTACAAGTCATTCTCGCATCTTCTTCACACAGCTGTCATGGTACATGCAGGTATGAGGGACACACACACACACACACACACACACACACACACACACACACACAAATAGATTTTGAGGACTATTCTAAGATCTGCTCTAGCATCAATGGACCTGGAGGACATAATGCTGGATGAAACAAGCTAGTCACACAAAATGCAAACATTGCAGGGTTCCATTTCCCTGATGGACCTAGAGTAGTCAAATTCACAGAGAGAGAGAGAGTAAAATGGAGGTTACTGGTGACTGGAAAGAAGAAAGAATGAGAGTTAAAATATAATAGAGTGCTTCATTTTTGCAAGATTCACCACTATACCACCAAGGCAGAACTTAATACAAATGTGTTGTGTTGTACCCTCACAAATGGTTAGGATGAATTTGTAAATCTGACATTGTATTTTGCTACTGTTAAAATTTTAAGTGCTTATTAAATACTTTCTTGTGAGAATTACACAAAGATGAGAGAACACAAAGCATTTGCCAGAGTTTACATTGTAATGCAGCCCCTTCGTGATGTGGCCAGGCATGTCAAGGCCATAAAGACAAGAGAACACAAACATTCCACCTAGATCTGGAGAGTCGGCTGGCTATTGACATTCCCTAACAGAACAAAGGTCAATGTGTTTGGGGGTGGAGGGAGAGGACAGTAGAGAGGACTGGAAGCCACATATCCCAACATTTTAATTTTGTTTTGTGTCTTGAAGGACTGGGAACTTTTTGCTTTTGGATATATGACTGTTTTTAATTGATTTATTTATGCATGAGTGTATCTTTGCCTACATGTATGTCTGTGCAGTGCATGCATGTCTGGTGCCCAGGAAGTTCAAAAAAAAAGGGAGTCAGATTCCCTAGAATTGGAGTTACAGATGGTTTTGAGCCACCATGTAGGTGCTGGGAACCAAAGCCAGGTCTTTTGCAGGAGCAACAAAGTACTCTTAACCAGTGATCCAACTCTCCTGCCCCAAGGACTAGGATCCTTCACATTTCTGTAGAAACAGGCAATTGGTCCTGAAAGGGGCAAGATCCTTCTCTACCCAACTTTCTTTTTCTCATTATGGGCTCCAAGATGAGAGAAAAAGCAATGAAGGAGGAGAGAAGACAGGCAAAACAACAAAGATAAACTTCCTGCATCCATACCCGAGTGAAAGAAGTTGGAGAGGTGGACACATACACACACCAAACACACGAGTATATATCTTTTGAGACAGAGTCTCATCATGTGTCCTAGTTGGCATGGAGCTATGTAGACCAAATGGGTCTTAGACTTACCTCATGGTGATTCCCTGTATCTGTCTCTGCAGTGCTGGGATTGCAGACATGAGCCACAAAGCCCAGCTTTTGAGTCAAAGGATATTGATGCTAGAGGAGTGGTCTACCCATCAAGTAGTGCAGAGTCAAGGAAAACCATTCTCTACATTATCGATAACTGGCCTCTGTAGGTGATGTCCTCCATATTTGTAGCTAAAAGGCTGAGTGAGACCAGAGGTATTTCTCCTATTCCCACATGTATGCATTTCTTTTCTTTTTCTTTCTTTTTTTTGTTTTGTTTTTGTTTTCTTTTTTGAAACAGGGTTTGTCTGTACAGGCTTGTCTGTCCCAGAACTCCCTCTGTAAACCAGGCTGGCCTCGAACTCAGAGATCTGCCTGCCTCTGCCTCCCGAGTGCTGGGATTAAAGGCATGAGCCACCACCACCCGGCCCCATTTATGCACTTCTTAACAGACAGCTGGATGAACTCCTTTTGCTTTGCCTTACCTATGTAGTCATACTTCAACCCCTGGGGTGCCACCTACTGTGTGAAATTCTGGAGAAAGATCTCTTTGTACTCTCCATAAAGAGTTTTCCTGGATGGAATTCTTTAAACCACATCACAAATGCATTTCTGTCTTAACAGAGCAAACTGTTTCTAAGGATTTTAGCACATTGTTTATGAGTCAATGGATACTGCTAATAACAAATGGGTCTTATCTATTCATGAAAGCAAGTTTCTAAGGATCTCTCTTGGGAACCACTGTGAGCAGTTAGTGTGAATTATGGTACACATAGACTTCAACTAATAAAAGGGCATGTTTTAAAACATTCCAGAATTCCAACCTGTCACTAATTCAGAGTGGGCTGCCTGCCCCCATCCTCCATTAATCCAAGTTGATGGGAGTTTGCTGGTGTCGATTTTTAAGTAGCAAATGGTAAAGACAAAAGGGGATCCCTTCTTCCTTCACTCTCCTTTCTCTGACATCTTTTACTGTTAGGATAAATAGGTGACAATTTCTCTGGACTTATAATTTACCTTGGCCCTCACTAGGAAGTTGCATTGAAAGAACATACAATGTCTTCTGGTTTAGTGCCAACAGCTTTACTATTTTTTTCTTAGACTAACTCTTCTAGTTTCATGAAAGTCATTATTAAGCTACTGTTAAATTTAATTTGCTTGCATTGATTTGTTGAACCTGCAGCATAAATACTCATGAATGGGATAATTCGAAAGTATCTTGTAAATGAAATCAGTATCTCAAAAAGATGTCTGCTCCCCTGTGTTCATTGCAGCATTATTCATAACAGCCAAGATACAAAAATGACTAAGTAGCCATCAGTGGGTGAATAGATAAGAAAATACGAAGTCTCTAGAGATAATGGAATATTATTCAGCTATAAAAAAGAAAAGCCCTTCCATTTGCAACAGCATAAGTAAGCCTGGAAAAGATTGTGCTAAGTGAAATAAAAAGATAAATATTGTATAATCTTGCTTATGCATGTGATCTAAAAGGGTCTAACTTTAAGAAGCAGATAGAATAATAATTACTAGGAGCTGAAAGGGAGAAAAATAGAAGGACAATGATCAAAGAATAAAAATATTCAGATATGACATGAATAATTTGTGGGGATGTAACATACAGAACGGTGATTATAGTTAATACTTCATTCTTTAGTTGATATGAAACTTTACAATATTACTTTCCAAGATCATGAAACTATATTCCACATGTTCACATGCTGTTTGAGGTACATATGGAAGGAGAACATTTAAATGACAGTATAATTTTTCCAATTAGGTAAAGAGCACATCAGCTGTAAAGCTCCATGGAAGCCCATCATCCAGGGATTCTATCATATATGCAGCAGTTAGAGTGTTTCTGGAAGGCAAGTCTAGAGGCTATGAGTAAGTCTCTAGCTTCATGTACATATGTTGATCTATCTATGTACAAATGCATACTCAACACATCAAGTGATAGTTGTTCTTGCTGTCCTCATTACAGGAATCATCTCTTGCTGTCAAGAGGGATCTTGAGAGACTCGGGAATAAAAGACAGAACAGACGTGCTGCTCGGCTTCTGATTCTCATCAATAGAAGCGTGTCAAGGCAATCATTATATGGGCTTGCTCGGATCACAACAGAGGAGAAATAGAAAAGGAGTCTCAAACAGTTTGATGCTGAGAGGAAACTGTTCTGAACTGAGTTTTGGAGACAAATGTTTTCTTACCCCCTAGCATGGGCCTCATGAAGTAAGCTTTACAAGCTTGTGAGAGGGCTGAAGACGTAACTGAGCTACAGAACACTTGTATAGCATGTACAAATGGCTGGGATCTGTTCCCAGCATTGCAAAAGGAAACAAAAAAAGGAAAGCCTAGTTAGAAGTTTCCATTCTGAGATGATACACATATCATAAGTAACAGATATGTTTCATTGTTCAAGCAACCAAATATAAATATTAACTGAGGGAGAGACAAGCAGAAACCGTTCAGCTACCAAGGCAAACTCAGTAAATTTGATATGAGTGCTCCTTTTTTTTAAACTAGTATATATTAATTGTAAAAAGTGATGGGCTTCATGATGACATTTTCTACTTTTCATGTCTTTTAAGAAACATTTAGATTTCACATATGAAAGAAAATACGATATTTGTCTGAGTCTTCCTTATTTCCTTATCTAACAAGAGGATGTCCAGTTCTGTCCCTTTTCCTGTAAAGGACATAATTTCATTGCCTTCACCCATTCACCCCACAGTGGATGCCTAGGCTATTTCTGGAACTTGCCTATTGTGACTAGTGCTACAATAAACCATTTGATCCTATACTTCAACGACCTTAAATAACCCACCAGAAAACTCTTAGATCTGACCCATCCGTGAAGACCACAAAGCAGAAATTCAAAGTACAAGTACATATAAGTAGGAGAAGAAGTCTATAGGAAATGCAGATGCCATGATGCTGTGCCAACGGAAGTGTGAACAAATCTGAGAAGAATACTTTCCCTGCTCAAGCAAATTCTTTTGTTTATAGAAATGAAACATGTCGTCTTAATTGTGAAAACTTTTCTCCTGACTACTGCAGGTAACTCCTTCGTCCAAAGTTTCTCTGTGCCCTGTGCATATTATCTGGGTCAGCCTAACTACTTATGGCATTTCTCCATCCTCAGGTCAGCACCCTCCACTGGGCTGTAAGGGCCTTGAGGGCAGTCTTACTCATGGTTGTGTCTTAGTCCCCCTTGCTCAGAACCTGCACACAGTTAAGTACTCAATAACGCTTTTCCCCCCTTTGAATAGATGATATCCCATAATTCTCTGTGGCCAAAAGAGCAACAGCTAAACAAATGTCAAGCCAATTTAGAGCCCTGCAGAAGAAAGAGAACTGTAAATTCCCAGCTCCTAAATCACAGGTTGAAAGCTCGCTCCTCCCTAGCCATAGCTCCTTGATATGGCTCCTGATTAATAATCTGTTACATCCTCAAAGGGGGTCATTTCAAGGTAACCCAGTGGAACTCCCATGACCTATTGACCTTGTTATATCACTACAACGGAACTAACTTTGGGTCAAAGGATGGCAGAATACTTTGCTACAATTCACATATTGTCCAGAAAACTTGGCTTCCTGGAATTCATAATAAAGATTCCAAATCCCTAGCAATAACTTTCAGACCTCACAATTCTTGCTAACACAGCAGTCACACTTGGATTCTATGCCAGGCCTCCTGACCTTTTGTTAATTGCAAAATAAACAGATCTCCAATTTAGAAGGACCTTCTCCTTTTATGGGCTCCCTGCAGCGTAGACGCTGTTTGAATGGTATTTATTTCTGCCATATTTGCTTTTGAACACTTGTTCAGAGCAGGAGGCAGGTGTCCAGGAATGGAAGGAATAAGGACGGGGACCAGAGGAGAAACACAGGTGCTCCAACATCCTGAATGAAGTGACTAATTTATTCTTCAGAAGACACTGAGGTCCTGGGTGGGTATGTGCAAATTGAAAGAAAAAATGTCAACAAGCATTTCTGAGCACTCCGTTCTTGTGCTCTGGTCTATGTGCTGCATCATCCAGTAGGAGAAATAGACACATGCTGATGCAAAAGAATGGGCCAAAGGCTAACACAGCCCAGAGGAGAGAGAACTGTTCTCCCTTGACAACACTAATGATCGGCTCAGAAATGAGGGAGGTAATGCCTGTGGTAGAGGCACGCAGATGTTGCCACTGCTGTATATCCTTAATTTTGCAGATTTAGAGACTTCTTTTACATGTTTCTCTAGGGCTAATAACACTCCAGGAGGATTAATCTGTGATGAATCTGAAATATAAGTACTATATATGCAGTAAACTAAAATACGTTTACTGTGCATTTACTACATGGCAAGACATGGTCTAAGTACTTTATGTAAATCATCTCATTTTAACACTCATAGCAACAAGGTAAGAAAGGTATCATAACCACTTTCTTTTATAAAAAGCAAGGTTATGATTTGACCAAACTAGTCAAATCTAGATTTCTTTCTCTCTTTCTTCTGCCATTCCTTCCTTCCTTCCTTTCTAGGAATGGTTCCATTTTTGGTTGGTTGTTTGGCTTTTTTTTTTGTTTTTTTGTTTTGTTTTGTTGGCTGTTTTTGTTTGTTTTTTGAGACAAGGTCTCATGTTGGCAAGACTGGCCTTGAACACACTTTGTAGTCAAGAGTGGCTTTGAACTTCTGATCCTTGTGCCTCCACCTCCCAGGTTCTGGGATTATAGGTGTATACCACCCCAACTAGTTTATGTGGTGCTGGGGATAAAACACAGTACTCTATGAATGCTAGGGATGCACTTTACCACACAAGTTTGCTGCATCCCAGGTACTCTTATTGGTTTGTTTTCTTTGAAATAGGGGCTCATGTAATCCAGACTGGCCTCAAACTCACTATGTAGTCAAGGCTGGCCTTGAACTCCCTGATCTTCCTGCTTCTTCCTTCCAAGTGCTAGGATTACAGGTGTACAATACCACACCCAACTCAAGTCAGGATTTTCATAATAGTCCATTTGATTCTAATGGCCCTGTTCTTAATGCCTCATTCTGTGAACACTTAGTCTTTGTTTTATGTTGAAAATAGTAGCTCTTGCCAGGCGGTGTGGTATACACCTTTAATCCCAGCACTCAGGAGGCAGAGGCAGGCAGATACTCTGAGTGTGAGGTTAGCCTGGTCTCTAGAGCAAGTTCCAGGACAGCCAAGGCTACACAGAAAAACCCTGTCTCGAAAAACAACGACAACAACAAACAACCAAAAAATAAAAACAAAAAACTAACTAACAAATAAAAAACAAAGACAAAATAGAAAATTACAGCTTCTAATCACTTTATTTATTCTCCAGATAAAGATGGAAAATGGTAGAAACTGAGTTAGGTCCTAAAGATTGTTTGGTAAGTGTCAAAATCAGAATCAATGGCTAAATAGCAATATTACACAAATGAATCCTTAAGAATCCTGAAACTGCTGGGTGGTAGTGACACACGCCTTCAATCCCAGCACTGGGAGGCAGAGCCAGGCGGATCTTTGTGAGTTCGAGGCCAGCCTGGTTACAGAGTGAGTTCCAGGAAAGGTGCAAAGCTACACAGAGAAACCCTGTCTCGAAAAACCAAAAAAAAAAAGAATCCTGAAACTATGCTAGCCAATTTATAGAGTCCTTCATCCCTGTTCAATAGATCCCAGACCTCAGGTTAACAGATACTCTTTCCCACTCAGAATTCCATTGATCAAGGTGAACTCTCCATTCGAGCTTTCGTCCAGCCTTAAATACTTCTACCCAGGCCCTCCCTTGAACCTAGTCCCTGACTAGCCAAGGGTTTAGTTACCATCTTCATTCCCTTTTGTCAGCCTTTTTCTGAAGATCAGAGCCTGTTGTCCCCAAATCCGACCCTGCTCCTCTAGCACTGTCCCATCTACCAGAACTTCCTGATGGCCCAACTTCCACCACTTCACCTATGTAATTTGGATCATCAGCTCTCTTAATCTAAACTGAACAATGTATTCACTACAATAATGTTTACTTGGTACCTACCGTGTGCCGGACATTGTGCTACATTCAAGCTGAGTAACCTGCAAAGCATTGCATACAGGAGCCATTTATCTAAATGTGGGTAAAGTGTAGGAACACCACAAGAGGTAAGGTAACACTCTGGCCATGTTTAAGCAGCGAGTTACTATGCTCTAAGGCTTGAAGGGCAAGGGAGTGGAACAGCATGAAGAGTGGGCTTTGTAAGACCTGTGGGCTTCAGTCAAGGGGCACAGCTGCTACCAATCCTCAGCCTATCATTAGACAGCCTGGGGAATAAGTAAATACTCAAGCTTGACTCCCCTCCCGCCCTCCCATCTACAGTTGGTGCCAAACACAAGCAGAAGTCAGGAGGCAAGGGAGCTCATTAATACAATCCATAAAGGTCAGCCGCCAGTGTCACAGCTCAGTGAAGAGTGGATCTGAATATCCAGTAACACTATGCAGCAGAATTAGTCCCATCTTAGCTCTAATTTGCTTTACTCATGATTCCTTCCTCCCCTCCTCCAGAGGCCATAGCACTAAAACCTAAGTTTGCTATCATTCTGTGAGTCATCTAAGTCTTAACAATAAATGAGTGTCCCCCAAAGCCTATAGCTAATTAGTGACACAACCAGAGGTTACATACCTAACCCCTGAACTCTTGCTTATAATACCTCACACCCCAAAACAAAGTTACTAACATCACGATGATGATGATGATGATGATGATGATGATGATGATGATGGTATCTGTCCTGTATGAACTCTCGGGTTACACCAGGAACTGTGGTAAATGTTTCCATGTAATGCCTCTCTCTGAGAGTATCTCGGTTACCATAGGTATCTAATGCCCAGGAAGAAAATATTCTGATTTCCAGTGGGCAAAAGAGAAGCAAGACCAACTTCTCACCTTTACAGACAGAAGACCATTTTTTATGGATCCCATTTCCATTCCTCCTCTGCCACCCTTGAGTTGCTGTGTACCAGATGCAGAGAGGATGTAGTTAACACATTCTAATTATGAGCTCGAGGAATAGAGCTGCTTTTATGGAATGCACTCCTGCTGCCACTTTGGCTTCTGTTCCAGAGGCTGCTGAGTGGGCTAAATGCTCTCCAAATGCCCAAGGGGCACCCTCAAGATCTGAACATGCAAACAGAGGAGCTTAATTATGGACCCCAGGAGCCAGAATGACTCTATTTATAGCCTTAAAATCCCGAAAGGCAAAAATAGATATTTAGGGGGAAACTCAAACAGCACCTAAGGGTCAGAATGGTTTCTTCAATGATTTGCTATATCCATCTACTACACACCCCCATCAAAGTTACAGAATGTGTAAAGGAACCTCACATCTCTACTCATCAGACCTCCTCAGAGAGCAGAGCACGAGCACAGTAGATACTCTTGCACCTGTGAGTGTTCACCCAAGAGTGTTTGATCTCCATTGGGTGTTTCCATTAGATTGGAACCATGCCTCAGCAAAGCCACTCTACTGCTGTATCTCTAAAACCTACATAACTGGTGCACGGTAGATGCTCAATGAAATGAATAGACAGGTGAAGTGAATGGAATCCTCTGCTACTGGAAAAGTCTACATCCATTCCTAAGGTTTTCTTAGCTGCACATTTCTCTGGGCATCTGAAGAACACTCTCCCTCTCCCATTATCTCCCTGTATTAGAGTTTAATAATTTATCTGTCCTGGAGCATTATTACAATTATGGTCAAAATAAGCCTTTTCCTGGTATTAGTTCAATCTAAAGCTACTTGGATAATTTGTATAAATAATATTGGATCACCTTTAGAAAATGCAGAGATTTACCCATTTGCATTTGGAATTCCAGGAAGTCTTGGGCAGGGGAAGATAACAGGTTCAAGCTTTGCTTGACATATAGTTAATGTTAACTGTATCTGCAAATGTTGACTCTGCAGTAGTGCTTTTCAGTCTTCAACTGCTGCCCCAGCTCTGGCGACGTGAGGCAACTGTTGAAATAGGGAATCCGATTTTTTTGTTTTTCTTTTCTGAGACAGGGTTTCTCTGTGTTAACAGCCCTGGCTGCCCTGGAACTCACTCTGTAGCCCAGGCTGGCCTCAAACTCACAGAGATCTGCCTGCCTCTGCCTCCCGAGTGCTGGGATTAATGGCATGCACCACCACCGCCCGGCTCCTGTTTTTATTTATCCAAAGTCAATTAAGGAACGCAGTGGTCACTTGGTTTGTTCCTTATTAGGTCAGTAGCCTTCTTTCTAACTTGCAGTTAGAGTCTTAGGGCTGGAGAGTAAAGGCCAGAAATAGAGCCACTTAAGCCACCTTGTATTGTTGTAAGGGGAGGCCGTGCCTGTTACTCCAAGGATTTGCAAGCTGGTCAATTTACTGCAAGCAAGTCAAATCAGACAAGGGAGCCATCTAACTTGCTAAGAGGTTTTCCTTCCAGACTCTTAACTGAGATCCCAAGATGAGCTCCTTACACTAACTGGATTTCATGCGGAGAGTACAACTTGCTGCTCTTCTAACTTCTTTGAGGCAGGAACTATGCCTGCTTACTCAGTGCTGATTTCTTGGCGTTCAGCTTAATGCCTGGAACATAGTAGATAACCAATAAAATATTGTAGATCAACTTCAGATTCCCTGAGTGGCCCAACATTACAAAGAGTTGAGGGACCTCCCTAAAGAAAGGTCCAAGGTAAGAATAATGGTAAGCAACTTCTACTCCCCTTTGGGTTTAAGGAGTGGGACATGTAATGAATATTTATGAAGCAGGTACCATGTGTCAAGTACAAGGAATACAATGCGGAATTCAATGTCTCTGATGTCGATGAGACCAGCCAGGCTCTACAAGAAACAGACAACAAAATAATTGCAGTGCCATTGGATAAGTGCTATGAAAGCAGAAGTCCTGAAAGCCATGTAGGGACAGCTCATTTAGACAGAGTGTCATGGAAGGCTTCACAGAAGAGGTAAGAATTCAACCGAGTTTTAAAGGGCAACTGGGAGTCAGCCAGATGAAGAAAAAAAAGGAGGAGAAAGACATTCCAAACATAGTTTAGGCACAGACAGGTAAAACTAACATAAGGCTTTTAAGAACTATTAGACAGTTGATATAGATACTGCTGGCATTTTAGTCTGGATAATAATTTGTTGTTGGAGGCTGTATTGTAGTATATTTTGCAGCAGTATCCCTGAATTCTACTCAGCAAATGCCAGCAGACTTTCCTCTCCAGAGGTGTAGCAATCAGAAATGTCTACAGACATTGCCAGACATTTTCCAGAGGCGGGGGGTGGGGCATCAATTCCAGTTGAGAAATACCTAAGAGTCAAAGGTATGTGTAAGTGAAGGGAAATGAGATTGGAAAGGCAAGCAAGGTCCAGGTTATGAAAGTCATGTGTGCATTGATAAGAAGTTTGGACTTTATCAAGAGGATCACCAGAAATCCTTGAAGGATTTGAAGTCAAAGGCTAATGTCCTTGAATGTATGCTAGGAATTTCACAACGGCAGCAGTCAGAGTGTAAACCTGAAAGGTCTGTGGGGCAAGGTTAGAAACAGGGTGTTCCTGTAGGAGACTCGCACCAGAAGTGATGGGAGCTAAGTGTCAGGACAACTGCCATGTGGCGGGGAGGAGAGCTGGGAAGGTATTAGGGAAAGTTTAATCTTTGGGTGTCAGTGGTTCAAAGATGTTGGAGGCAAAAAGCACATAATGCCTGGTTTTCTAGTTTCAACAACTGGATAAATTACAAGACCATTCACGGACACAGGACCACAAAACGAAAATCGGATTCGGGGAAGACATGCATTTTAACACGGACATGTTGAATCGGAGCCACTAAGGAGCTTTCAAGTATAAATATCTGGGAAGGAATTTACTCTGCAGGTAGATGTTAAGCATAGGGGTATGGAAAAACCCTAGGGCAGATAATTCTGAAGGAGGCAGGCAATAGCCTGTCATCCACTCACACTGGTTACTAAATTTCCTCACGAGCCTCCTCCACCTTCATTTATTTAATCAACATTAAGTGCCAGTTTCTAAAATAGGTCCAAGTGTTACAAAAAAAAGTCAGACATAACTGCCATCTTCAAGTTTCTAAACATCAATACAGGGACACAGGCAAGTTCCCATACACTACTAATACAGTAGGGTAAGTGCTATAATGGACTGACGTGCAAGAATAGGAAAGCAGGAGAGGAGGGGCCTCTAATGGAAGACATACAGGGAGGGGAGAGAAGCTGGGAAGCAGGGGAGGCTTACTGGCAGAAGGCACTAAGAAAAAGGGAGAACCTGAAGCAGCTGTAGGAAGGCACCTTGTAGGCCTCCAACTCCAGCAGGGGGCCTGTACCTCAGCAGTTTAGATTTTTGGGGCCCCGTCTTTCTGTGATGCGGAGACTGGCCTGTGCATAGCAGGATGTCTGGCAGCATCCTTTGGCCTCTCCATGCTGATTTCAGGAGCACATTTCCTGTGTTTGCACATGCTGCACTGCCTGAATACAGCTTCTAGCCAAGGACTGAGCACAGCAGGGAACTAAGGCAGGCCTGCTGTGATGCGATTCGGACTCTGGCCCCAGGACTTGGCCTTCCAAAACTTTTCTGAGACTACATGACAGTCTAACATGGTCTCACCCAAACTCTTTCTCTTTCTGCTTCCCTGAGTGTCAGATTTCCATCCCAGAGCCCTCTCTGGCTTCCTCTCCATTTTCGTTCACACTGTTGATCCTGTATCGAATCCCATTTTGAGTTCTTATTCTCAGAGCACCCAAACAAACATTAGTGGCTGCACTCTAGAATCAGAAATATTTGATTTAAATACGAAGTCCTCTTCCCTGTATTCCAGATCACGAATGTGTAAAATGAAGGTAACAGTAGCTACCCCAGAACATCAAATCAAGGATTAAAAGAGGTACCACATTTAAAATATTTAACTTAGTTTCAGATACCAAGTAAGAGCTCCATAGATTCTGAAGGATATGTGCAAATTAGGTGTTCTGAGTGGAGTGGGCAGCATGCTACATTGTCGTGGTAGTGAGAAATGTCACAGAAAGGTGGGAGGGACATGAAATGTCATAAGCATTTCAGGATTGCTTGAAAGGAAGCACTGAACAAAGAGTGACCAGGACCAAGGAGGAGGAGGAGGAGGAGGAGGAAGCAGGCTGCAAAGAGAACCATTCCTCTGCCTGCCACCTTTGGGATGCATGGCGTTTTTTGTCACTGTTTTCCACCGCCTCCTTGGAGCCTGCTTAAGCCGAAGAAGCAACCCTTCTCCCCAGTGCCTTCCACATTCTCTAATTCAAAGAGTCTGACTAGTTTGGAGAGAGACAGGGTTTGTTGCTTCACAGTTCCTCCCCCTCCGGATTCCAATTTATGCGGCCTTGAATGGGGATTACTTGGAAGGAAAAAGATCTAATCACTACTTGGCCCTTGCCCTGAAAACTCTTTCATTCAATCCAAAAACATTAACAGAGCCCATTTTCCCCCTAAGGAGAGTTAATCATTACCCCAACCTCCTCTTGTCTGCTCTTCTCTCCCCCATATCCCCATACAAGAATAATCCAGACATGTTCATGAGCATAAGAATCAAAAACACAACAATTATGTGGCAATGTGTAGATGTTCTGCTGGCTAAAGACTCGAATTCAAGTCCCAGACCAACCATTAAGCAGAGATGCAATCTTCAGCAAGTCAGCCTCTGAGCCTCAATTTCCTTTTCCATGTAATGGGGGCAATAAATCAAGCCATGGATGAGACTGTATTTTGAAAACTGCAAAACTAGACAAGATATTCTTATTCAACCTGTGTCATTTTAAGGATCTAAAACTGCCTCTCTTATGCACGTTAGAATATTCTTCCCTTTTCCTGATATCCTCACCCAGAGAATACAGAAGAAATCTGATTGGTCTTATAAACACACAGAGAAACATCTGTCCAAAACTTCTGTGCAAACAAAAAGATCTGGTGATGGGTTGAGGAGTTGGGTTGGCAAGTAAAGTGCTTACCACTAAGTCTGATGACCTGAGTTCATCCCTGGGTTCCACATGATAGAAGGGAGATCCAACTCTCAAAAGTGGTCCTCTGACCTTTCCATAAGCTCTATGTCACATGAACAATCCATATGAACATGAACCTATGTCTGCACATGAATACATACACACACACACACACACACACACACACACACACACACTACATAAATACATGTAATACTGCAGAGATGCTCTTGTAAGAGGACCAGTGTTTGGTTCCCAACACCCATGTCAGATGGCTCCCAACAGCTTGAAACTCTAGTTTCAGAGGATCTTGATGTCCTCTACTGGTCTATGAGAACAACTGTACACACATGGCATACGCACACTGACACACATACACATAAACAAAAATATATTAAAAAACAGAGGCAGTGATGGAAAGTTCTGGACTGGGCTTCTCCATCAGCTTGGTAAAACGTGAGTTTCCTTTCCTATTCTTAAGCCTGTTTCTGGGGGTTAGCTATTCAATTGCTTCCTCCACCTTATTTAGTTTAAGAGGGTTTTTTTTAAAGATAGGGTCTCATATAGCTCCAGCTGGCCTCAAACTTGTTATGTAGCTGAGGATGACCTCGATCTACTGCTCCTCCTGCCTCCACCTCCCAAGTTCTGAGATTACAGGCATATACCACCATAACTGAGATTTGAACCCAAGGCTTCATGCATGTTTGGCTAGTGGTCCACCATCCCTAGCCAAAATCACTTTTCACTATATTATTGTCTATTTGTTTATTGTCTGGCATTCATTAGTGACCATGTGTATGTGTTGCTGTTAAACTCACTGATGTCCTACCAGTACTTTGCACAGTATCTAGCACATAGTGAAAGGATGAGTGGCTGGATAAATGACTAAGTCTGGATTGATGTAATGGCTTCCTAGCTGGGTTTTCATCCTCCAATTCATTCCTGTGTGCACCTCCACATCAGAAAGTTGGGAAGAGGAAGGTGGTGTAGGATTTGAAGAGGTGCTGAAGGCACATGAACTTCATCCACAGAAATGAATTAATAGTGAGGAGGCTTGACTATGTTAGAACCCTCTGAAAAGCGTGCTGGACACTATGAATATGGGTAGATGGGTCTGGTGTTTTCTGTGGAAAACTGTTCCCATACATGCTTCTCAATAAAAGAGCTCCATGGTCAAGTAAGTCTGATTTACCCTATACTCAGTGCACCCAAAGATGCATTAGCAGTGTACATTAGCATATTAAAGGCTACAGGACATCAGATGGTAATGAGACCTGTTTAATTATTGAATCCTCCTGTCATATAATACTTGCAGAAAATAGTTAATGAAGTACAAGCTATGAAATAGTCACAATGAGAAAATGTATTATCAGATTTCTAGAAGTGTTAAATCACTTATCTGTTCTGATTGTGTGTGTGTGTGTGTGTGTGTGTGTGTGTGTGTGTGTGGTTTTTCGAGTCAGGGTTTCTCTGTGTAACAGTCATGGCTCTCCTGGCATCTGCTTTTGTAGACCAGGCTGGCCTCAAACTCACAGAGATCCTCCTGCCTCTGCTTCCTGAGTACTGGGATTAAAGGTGTGCACCACCACTGCCTGGCCATCTGCTCTGATTTTTAAAATTGTCTTTTTTCCCACTTAGTCATCATAGGCAAAAAATAAAGACCCTTAAAACAAATACAGCTTTATCGAGAAAGGATGTAAGTGTGCAATACTGAAATTGGAGCTGAGTAAAAGGCTTGAGAAAGTGACCGGCTTAGGCAGAGAGGAACTCAAGTAGAAATTTCAGGTAGTGATAGAGATGCAAAAAGAAAAGAGCAAGCTTCTTATGACTCATTTCTCTCCGTGACTATATTCCACCTTTCTCTCCCTGGGCCCAGTTGTAATCACACCCACAGGATGACCCCTTACCTCATGATTCCAGTGCACACTTACTCCCACATATATCCCACAACTGACCTTTTTCAATACAAATCTGGTCTCATCACGTCTGTTTAAAACACTTCAAAAGTGTTAAAGGGGGAAAACATTCTAACAAGATCTCCAAAGGCCTTCGGATCAAATCTTGCTTTCCCACTCGACTGTAATAGTAAGAGTCAAAGGAGACTGGCTGGCCTCTAAATCCCAGCTCTATCAGTTAGTTGGCTGTGTAACTTTGAGCACATGAACTTCCTTGAGCCTGGCTTTTTACGGATCTTACAATACTTATTTTGTAGGGTCATTTTGAAAATGGAGTTAGTATTCCTATTAGTGAGAACAGTGCTCTATAAACATTGGCTTGTAGTAGTGGTAGCATCTCTAACCTTAATCCTTCCTCCCCTGGCCCTTCTATCTTACAGTTCGTATGCTGTACCATATGTTCTTTTAACTGCACAGTCCAATAGTGTTCAGTATACTGGATAAAGCTTCGTACCCTCTAGCCCCAGGTAGCCACTGATCTATTTTCCATTTTTGTGGAATTTTCAGATGAATGGAGTCATATTCTGTGGTCTTTTGTGTCTTTCATCCTGTATTTAAAGTTCTTCCACGCTGTGTTATGTATTTTTCCTTTTTATGGCCGTATCACGTTCTCTTTCACTGACTGGCCTTTGTACGTGGCATCTCTTCTGTCTGTCCTAAGTCTCCTCCACCCCCACATGCAGGCCGGCCTTCTACTCCTGATTCAACTCTCTAGTTTTGATGGATGAATAAGGTTTCCTCCCACAAGCCTTTGAAGACTACCCTCTCCCAGGTTTCATCCCACCCACTCGAGGGTCAGCAACTTCCTAGGTGCTCCCTCAATAGCCTGAACTTCTCTCCGTGCTTTAAAAAAATGTCGGTTTTTCTCCTAGACTTCCAGCGGACAAACGTGGGGGAGCATGTGTGCGCACTGAGCAAATCCAGGATCTAGCAGAGCGGGTGTATGAGCAGGGACTCGATTACTTTGTTGAATTAAGGAAATGGGAACACGAGGAGCCTAGGAAAGTGCAGGCTTGATTGGGAGCAGACCAGGCAGCTTGACTGTTAGACTCAAGCTTCGTAAATACTGCTTCCTTCAAGCCATATGTCCTCCAGCAAAATGAGAGGTCTGTTTCTTCTCTGCAAAATGAAGGGTTCACCGGAGTAATCCCTACGATCCCTTTCAGCTCTGACACTGATTGCTTACAAGTATATGTTTAATTAGTACCGTAATTATGAAGGCAAGCCGAGACCATGACAAATGCATTAAAAATACACTTCTCTCAAATTAACACAAAATGGCACCATATGAACTAGGACTTTTTTCCCTTAAAACATTAGCAACATGGTATTAGCTGGGGTCAAATAAACAAAAAATTAAAATGATGTCTTACATTAGAAGGAATGAGGAACATAGCTTCCATCAGCTAGAAGTTTCTGAATTTTCTGTTAATCAGTTCTGTCTTGACACTTGATTGAAATATTAGCAGTAAGTGCCTCTGCATTTATCAGCATTTAAAGGCCTGAATTAATTTGCCTCAACTGCCCTGGTTTAGTAAGTTGGAACAGAAAAGTAAAAGGCAGCATCCTATTTAGAAAAACACTTTCCGGCTCCATCAGCCAGGCCTGAGCTATCTGAGTTGGCTTCTTTTTAACAAATCTTGCTGCACATGCTTCTAGGCATGAGCTACTCTCCATCAGAGCAGCCTCAGCAGAAGAGGCAGGAACAAACCAGTTTAGAATTGCAGCATACTCCACAGCAACAAGGACTCAGGAAGAGGAAGCATTTCCCGAACATGATACCCACCTTTATACATGCTATCTCACATGTTTACTATGCTCCCATGAATTGATTAACATTCTTCTTCTTTTACAAGGAGGAAACTGAGCCACCACCAAGAGGCAAAGCAAGCACCTAAACACATGCAACTCATGAATGGCGGAGCTAGGGTTTAAAACAAGTCCTGTGGGAATATCACGACAGCATCTATAGTGAGACAGTCATCTGTCCTTCACTCTCACAGAACTATGAGCTTCCGGTGAGTTTGTACCACAAGCACCCACCACAATGATTGTCCTATTTATTTATTCATTGTTTCAAAAACAGTTTTATTGAGTGTATGCTCTGTGTTAAGCACTGTTTTAGGTACCTAAGCATAAAGCAGTGAACAAGGCAATAAAAAAAACCCTAGACTAGCATAGTTTACATCTGGGTAAAGGAGACATATAAGTAAAACACACATTTTTCTATGGGGGGGAAAAAGTTAAAAAAAAAAGAGATCAGATCACAAGGGGCCGGTGAGATGGCTCAATGGGTAAAGCACTTGCCACCAAGCCTGATGACGTGTTTAATCTCGGGATCCACATGGTGGAAGGAGAGAGCCTATTACCTCATTGTCCCCTGACCCCTACAAATGCACTGTAGGGCATCCACCATTACTAGTCATGCACAATTATTTTGTCTTTGTGTGTGTGTGTGTGTGTGTGTGTGTGTGTGTGTTTTGTTTTGAGACTAGATCTCTCAATGTCGCCTTGGCCATCCTGGAACTGGCTATATAAACCAGGCTGGCCTCACATTCACAGAGATCCACTTGCCTCTGCCTCCTCAGTGCTGGGATTAAAGGCGAGTTCAACTATGCTCAGTTTACATGCACAAAATTTTAAAAATAGAAAAAAAAACTAATTTAAAAGTAATGTAAAAAAGAAAATGAAATCAAAACTGGTTCATGAGGTCGGGGCTACAGGTCGGTAGTAGAGTGTGTACAGCTGCATGAGACCCTGGATTCCATTCCCACAGCACACACACTCTTAAAAAGAACAGCAAAGTACCTTGGAGTCCCGAGGAGCAGTGCTTTGTCAGGCAGACGTGATCAGGCAAGATTTCAGAGACCAAAGTCGTGGAAAAGATGGTAAGAACAACATGATGAGAAGGCCAACCATGAGAAAACTCACAAGAAGTTATGTTCCAGGCAGGGGGCTAGGGAGTACAAAGGTGGGGGAGGGTCTGTCAGGAAGTGAAGGATAGTCTGAGATGCCTGTCAGAACACAAAGGGCCTCACCAAATGTACCTACACTGAGGACCGGGACTTCTGCCCCCTATTGATTTATGAGAAAGAGCCAGTGTGGAGGGAAATACATTTTCCAGAGGGAATGCTCAGAAGCAGGGCTTTGTGGGGAGAGAAGCATGGGTCTTCCAAGCATCTGCTTCCTCTCCTCCTGGGAGTCCTTTCCTTTGCAGCCGCCCCTCATATTTTACCATTCCCCCCTCCTTTCCTCCCTCGCCTTCCTCCCCACACAGCTCAGAAACAGTTTCAGCATGCAAGCCCCCTCCATCAACTCCTGCTGGGCCCATGAGACAATCTGTGCCTCACATCCCCAAACTTGTGAGTCTGATGAGACAATGGCAACACTGCCTTCCCGGCCTGGGGTGAAAATTCGGTTTCAGCCCTGCAAGGACTCGGGCAAATTTAGCTTAGCTAAAATCGTACTCTGGGTAGTTGGATTTGCTAAACTATGGCGAACAGGACGGAAAGCAAGCCTCAGAAAAACCAAACACAGGAGAGTAAGAATTCCAGGCCGCAAAGCAGCAGCTTCCAAGAGGAGGCCCAGCTTAAAAGGCGCGCACGTTTCCGAGCACTTCTGACTCCCTACTGCCCCTCTGTGGAGAAACACTCTGGAAAAATGCTGTCTCCAGGGGCTTATTGTGGAGGAACATTCTAGGCCATACTCTGCCTGCCTTTGGACTACCTTCCACTTTCTCCAATATCTAAGTAGCTCAGAAAAAAAGGGGAGCTTTTCATAATGGTATGGTCTTTACTCTCCTTATTAAAATTTAAGGCCCGGCCGGCAAACCAAGCTCCACATTGAGCTTAGCAGTTCTTCGAAAAGAGCAAAAAAAATTGCACAGGAAAGTAGGAGAAAGGAAATAATAAAGATAAAAGCAAAAGTAAATAAACTGGAGGATGTAAAAACAGTAGAATCAATAAATAAATTCAAGAGCTGGTTGTTTGAAAGGGCTAATAAAATAGATTAAACTCCAGAAAACCTATGTAAGAAAAACACACATAAAAATAGAAATGAGAAAGAAGATGTAGCAGCCAGTATAAACAAAAATTTTAATAGGAAGGAAATGCTATTCACAATTGTATGCTAATAAATTTTTAAAATACACTGCAGTGGATGCTTTATTTTACAAAATAGAAAATTCATGCTGCAAGTAGAAAATCTGAATAAATTAATATCTGAGGAATAAATTTGAGGAACTTGTCTCACAAGGTCCCTAAAACTAAGGATAAGTAATTTCAAACCTTCAAAGAAGAAATCAGAGAAAAACAGGATGCACCTGGTTCATTCCATGAAATAAATATGGTCATGGCTTCACAACCTGATGAAGGGAAAACAAACCAAAAGAAAAAAGAAAAAATGGAAACCAAAGGACAAAATCAAGTAATGATAGTTTATACATCAAAATTGTAGCTCAAGTGGCCTAGCAGGTAAAGACACGTCCTCCCTGAGAACTTAATTTCAGTCTCCAGATCCCATTTGGTAGAAGGAAAGAATTGATTCCTGAAAGCTGTCCTTTGACCTCCACATGTTCCTGTACACACACACACACACACACACACACACACACACACACACACACGAATAAATATGTGTAATTTTTTTTTTTGGTTTTTTGAGACAGGGTTTCTCTGTGTAGTTTTTTGGTGCCTGTTCTGGAACTCACTCTGTAGACCAGGCTGGCCTTGAACTCACAGAGATCTGCTTAGCTCTGCCTCCCGAGGGCTGGGATTAAAGGCATGTGCCACCACTGCCTGGAGTAAATATGGTAATTTTTTTAAATTAGCACAAAGTTTGAAGCCAAGGAACAAACATCACAATAAAATAAAATAAAGCAGCTAGATCTCTAACACAGCAATGCTTTGGCCTAAAGACAATCTATTAGCATAATACTAAGAAGAGGTTCAATAGGTGGTTTGGCCCATCTACAACCAGGGATGTGATTCCAAAGAAAGGCACAGGAACTATTAGAAAAGGACAGGGCTCTGGAATATAATTCAGTTGGCAGAATGCCAGCTTAGCATGCATTAAGGCCTGGGTTTGATCCCTAGTACCACATAAACTGGATATAATAACACATAATTGTAATCCCAGTGTTCAGACTGTAGAGGTGGAAGGGTAAGAAGCCCACGGTCATCCCTGGCTACCTAGTGAATTGAGGCTAGCCTAGGACTCGAGAGGCCTTATCTCAAAGAAAAAGAAAAGAAAATGGAAAATGAAAAAAAAAAAAAGAAAACTAAAAACTACTGGAAGGTGTTACCAAAAACCTCTTCCTCACCATATGTGTGTTTTACACGATTGTGGTGTTGTGTTGTTTTCTAATATTATTCTCAAATTATGGCTACAGATAAATCATGGGGTAAAGCATGGCTAGAGACTCCTTGGAAACCAGTAGTTAGTCCAGATTATCAGCCACTTGGTCACAAAGTCAGGTAAATAAAACAAAGAAGGCAGGTGTTAGATGAGCAAGACAACAAACGATTGTATTCTTGAAGTCTGGCTGTCTAACGATGCAGAACTCCTTGTCTTAAGCAGTGGTGGGTTGTTGATGAGAATAGTATTCTGTGGAAATAGGTGAGAACCTACAATGAGTTGAGCCTTGAAAAGCAAGCAAGCATTAGGCAAACCTTTTAGTTTCATTTTGTACTGTGTTTACTTATTTGCCTTTGTGCTCCAGGTTTTAAAACACTCTTATTCACTGTTTGCATCTTACCTCATCTATTCTAGAAGATACCATGGAATGGTTGATGGATTTAAACCAAAGAAGCCCTTTCTTCACAGGCAGACGCTCATTAAATCATCCTACGTTATCTCCCCCTGCACTCCCTGGGCTTCTGCAAGGTTAATAGGTGCTGACAAGGAAAACACAGAGAGCACCAAAAGTATGCGCTTGCCTAGTAATCAGGGTTGAATTGGAAAATTAGCTTGGGGACATAGAGATAACAATGGTTCTCTACTGAACAGTCTTAAAAAAAAAAAAGAGCAAAATTAGCATCTGGTCAAGGAAGAATTCCAAGTACATCAGAAAATACATTTTTGTATATGAAACACAGAATAACAGAATAATGGTAACTACAACAAAAAAGAATGTGGTCTCTGTACTCATGGCCAAATGCTGCTTGAACGCTGTGCGGTGGTGGCGCACGCCTTTAATCCTAGCACTCCAGAGGCAGAGGCAGGCCGATCTTTGTGAGCTGGAGACCAGCCTGGTCTTCAGAGTGAGTTCCAGGACAGCTGCAACACAGAGAAACTCTGTCTCGAAAAACTAAAAAATAAAACTGAATAAATAAGTGAAAACAAGGGGAAGGGAAGCTCTCCCAAATGCTGCTTGAAAAGATGGCGCAGTATAGTGGTTGAGAGTGTGAATACAACCTCAAACCTTCTAGACTTGCGTTTTGGCTCACAAACTGGGAAACTTAATCCTTTAGTTCTGTGCCTTACTTTACTTATCTGTAAAATGAGTTACCTCACACACCTGCTGTGGCAATTAAATGAGGCAGCTGATCTACTGCCAGCCATTCTTTTAGGTGATTAAGTCTAGCTTCCTCTACCAGAATACTGAGGTGGCTTTTTCTTTTCTGCATGAATCTGTTTGCTTATCCTGTTGTCACAGGCAGTGACAGGCTGCTGATAGCCTCTCCCCTTCCCTCCTTCTTGGACTCTTCCTACAGCCTCTTCAAACGCCCCCTCCCTACAGAATGCCCTTTCGCAAGCTGCTTGAAAGCATCTCCCCGTCAAGGCTCAACACCCTTCTCCATCCCAGCGCCGGTGACTGCTTGCTCTTCCAGGAAGTCCAGCTTTGCTGAGGAAAGCTAGCCAGGGCTGGGGCGCAGGGTTAGTTCTGTAGAGATTCTCAGATGGAAAGTAACAGCTGTTCTGCCACAACTGTTGTTTGTGAGAAATCCAAACTGCTCAGCTTAGAGCCACGCCAAAAGGAATTCTTTCAGATCACTGACTATGCCCTAATTAATTTTTTGGCTGAGTCCAACTTCATCAGTGACCTCTAGGTTTGTTAAAAAAAAAATCTTCATTTACCTTCTGTTGACATCCTTGACCAGACTTCCTAATAACCATCACTACATACCAGTGGCCTTCAAGTCTCATCCGTGAAGTCTTTTAATAGTTGTATTTTGCTTCTGGATTGTGTTTTGTTTTGAGATAAGGTTTTAATCTGTAGCCCTGGCTGGCCTGCAGCTGGCTATATAGGCCAGGGTGGACTTGAACTCACAAAGATCTGTCTCTATTTCCCTAGTACTGGGATTTAGAAGTGTGCCACCAAAACCAGCCTTCTAAATAGTGATATTTTTCCCTTTGTTTTCAGCTCCCTTCCCTACTCTCCATCAAGTTCCTAAGCAGACAAATGTACCCAGTCAAAAATATCAGCGTAAGGGCTGGAGATGTAGATCAATGGTAGAGCCAGTGCCTCACATGCACAAGAACTTGCATTCAGTCTCCACCACTGTAAAAAATTAAGGAAAGTCTGCAGGTTACTCTGTGTATGCTTGTAATCCCAGTACTCAGTAGGCAGAGACAGGAGAATCACTGCAAGTTCACGGTTAGTCTGGTCTAATGGTAAGCTCTAGACCATCCAGGGCTACATATAAAGAACTTTTCTCAAAACAACAATAACAGCAAAGAGTATCAGACAAAAGAACCAAATCATATATCAAAGTCCATGAGGGAAAACATACCAAGAAGATGACATTAAAAATTTCCATAAGCTAGGGGCTGGAGAGATGGCTCAACAGTTAAGAGAACTGACTGCTCTTACAAAGGACCCAGGTTCAATTCCCAGCACTCACATGGCAGCTCACAACCATCTGCAATTCCAGTCACAGGGGATCTGATGCCTTCTTTTGACCTCTGTGGGCACTAGGTAGGCATATGGTGCACACACATACATGCAGGCCAAACCTTCATACACATAAAAAAATTAATAAATCTTAAAAAATAACAAAATTTCCATAAGCCAAATATAACTTTCACAAAATTGTCTGGCAAATTCCATAAGCCAAATACAACTTTCACAAAATTGTCTGGCAAATTCCATAAGCCAAATACAACTTTCATAAAATTGTCTGGCGAACTCCATAAGCCAAATACAACTTTCAAAACTTGCCTGGCTCAGTGAGCATATCATCACGGAACTGGTCTTCTAAGGCTACAGAAACAGCCCATTCAGGGTCGCTGAGCTGGCTCAGTGGGGAAAGGTACTACTGGCCAGCCTGAGTATCTGAGTTGAATCTCTGGAGCCCACATGGTGGAAGGAAAGAACCAACTCCCACAAATTGTCTTCTGATTCCCACACATGTGCTGTGGCATGCACTCCTTCCCACCCCACAATTAACAAAAACAAATGGAATTCTTAAAAAACTACATGGATTTTTAAAAAGAGGCCCATTCCACTCATAATAAAGAACATGGGGACAGCCGGAAGTGTAGGGACAGCTCCAGGTGTAGACAGCAAATTTCCATGACAGTTGTGTGTTCACACTACATCCTGAATATTAGCTACCAGATACCATTACAAGTCGTGGTATCCCAGCTACCCTTGGCATAACTTCAGAAGCAGACTGGAATAAAACAAGCAGAAAATACAGGGAATTATGGACAAGCAATCTTCAGGCATTTCTCAGGAGAATTCACTGAAGCCTAGGCACCAGTACTTCAGGACTCAGTACCCCATGAGGAGACTGTGAGCTTCAGGAGTGTGAAGATTTGCATCTATCTTCTTCTCTTTTGTATGCCCAGTATCTAGCAACAGAGCAGGGACATTCATTATATATTTGCTGAGTGAACAAATGACTGAATCTGAAATTTTATTTATTTATTTGAGATAGGGTCTCGTCTATCCCAGACTGCCTTTGAACTTGCTATGAAGCCTAGGATAACTTCTGATTTTTCTGTCTCTATCACCGGAGTGATGGGATTACATGTGTGTACTATAGCATCCAATTTATGTGGTGATGAAGATAGAACCCAGGGTTTCATGCATGCTAGGCAAGCACTCTACCAACTAAGGCACGTACTCAGCCCTTACATCCTTAATTTTACACTCCAGAATATTATGTTCTTCCATGCCAATAACTCCCACAGAAAATCTGATAAAATACTTAGTATGTGTTTTAAAACTTAAATCTGGAGCTGAAGAGATGGCTCTATGTTTAAGGGCACGTGTTACTCTTGCAGAGGACCTGGGTCTGATTTCCAGCACCCACATGTCAACTTACAACTATCTGCAAGTTCAGTTCCAGGGAGTTATGATGGCCTCTGTGGGTACCAGGCATGCACATGGTGCAAAGACATACATTCAGAGAAAACACTCAGACACATAAAATAAAATATGTTTTGGTTTTTCGAGATAGGATTTCTCTGTGGAGTCTTAGCTGTCCTGGAACTCAGAGATCCACCTGCCTCTGCCTCCTGAGTGCCAAGATTAAAGATGTGCACCACCACCTGGCAAAATAAATATATTTTTAAAAGTTTGAATCCTTAAATTTCAATGAAGTTAACTGATAGTGACTTACTCCCACAAAAATCAAAACCACTGTTTGAACAAATCCTTACACTAAAGCAGCCATGCATACATTAACATATATAAAACTATAGTTCCCACTGTAACAAACCATTCCTCAATCATAACATCAAATCTGGTGAATTTCTAATCTATTCTAATCCCAAAGCATGGTATGGCGTTTGTTGTGGTTTGAATGTAGGGGCAGATCTGAGCTTCCTGTTCACTCTCTGCTTCGTGGCGGCATATACAATGTAACTACCAGCCTCATGCTCCTGCACCCACACCTTCCTCCTTTAATAGACTATATCCCGTTAACTATGAGCCAAAATAAACTACTTCTCCCTTGAGGTGCGCTTTTTCTGTACAGAGCCTAACCAACTTGGCTTCAAACTGTCTATGTAAAACTTTACCAAGTTGCTTCTGAACTGCCATTTTTTTTGCTCTTGTCTTCCCTTTCTTATAATGCCAACCTTTTGACTATTGGTATTTTATAATTTAATCTAATTATTGGTAAAGTTAGTAGCTTCTCCTTTCTCCTCCTTTGAAATATTCTTTCTGGCTCTCTTCCACACATGCAGGCAATTTTGTTCTGCAAATCCCTCCATGACCACCTCCCCCCAGTGATAATCTGCATCACCAGGTACTGCAGGCCGCAGGAATATGTCATAAGAACTCAGCTGGTTATGGCAAAGTCACTACCTGGAGGAATCAGGGAATTCCTCCAGAGGAAGCCAAATCCCAAGGAGTTTTTGGTGTTACTTGGCTTGTTATATATCAGCTGTATTCTGTTATGAAAATCATGTGTGCCTTCATAGTTTTCCCAATTGACTTTAGCCTAACAAGGGCTAACAGTGTGGACTGATCACTCTCTGGACATACACATTCCAGGTATTTGGAGAACTGCCTCAGGAAAGGCTTTCTCTGGAATCAGATATCTCCCTTGGCCACTTTCAAGGACTAGCAGTAATAACAGTCCACATGCAAGTCTCCTGATTTAAGACAAATTCCACAAGGAGACACTGCCTAGGTCAGGTGGATGTTCAGTAATAGCTTTACACAATTTAGCTCAGACCCTCCTTTCTTACAGCCTTACTAACTTTATAGACCTCTAACTCCTTATCTAACCACTTCTAGGAATATTTGGATAACCTTCTGCGCTGACAGCTATGCTCAGCCAGAACCCCAGTTCAAGCCACCCTGTAATTATCATCATTAGCAGCATCCGGCCAGGTCCATCCCCAGATGGAGGAAAGTACCTTATCAGAGATACCTCTGTAATCTCTAAGAACAGACTTAATCATCCAGACTACCTGTTTGAGAAGGCCTGGCGGATGTGCTAATTAAGCCTTACTTCCTCCTTTCCCAAACCTTACCTCCAGTTCCAGATCTCCCTTTAACTATCACCAGAGGCATCTAGTGGTACACAGGTTGCCTAGCGACTGAGCACACTTTCCCCCACCCTGGGGTTGCAAATGATAATTAACGGTTATTGCCTCCCTATGTGATTCTTATCACCCCTCCGTTTGACCCTGGAAGCCTGGCTTTGCACGGCTAGGGACTACTGCTTGTAAGTGTATATATACCAGGACTTCCAGGGCACATGGAGGTCGGAGAAGAGAAAAGAGAATGGAAGAACTAGATGTGTAATAACCTGAGAGGAACAAACTGAGATGGGGAAGAACTAGATTGAAGGGCTAAAAGAGAGGAATAGAGGAACGAGATGGAAGATGAGGAAGAGCCAGATGGGGAAGAGCAAGATGAGGAAGAGCCAGATGAGAGAGAAGGAGATGGGAGAGGAGCTGAGATGGGAAAGAACTAGATAGATGAGAACCTAGAAAAGACAGAACTAGATGAAGGAATTAAGATAGAACCTAGAGGGGACAGTAGATAAATATAGAGAAATCAGGCAAATAAAGAGCTAGACATGCGAGCAGAATAGAAGCTGTGCAGAGAGAGAACTATCACAGAATAATAAAGTGTATGAACTAAGGAGTTTCGTGTACATAGATTCATTTCTTCTCATCAAAGATTAATTATCAGCTGGTTGTAGATTCTTCCCGGACCCTGGGAGGGACTATCGAGGGGCTGGACCCCCATAGTCCCCGATAACCAGGGTCCCAGAAACAATGATGCTAAGTGACTATAGCCTGAAATTCCTGAAACTGTGAAGCAAAAGTTCTTTCAAGTTGTTTTCTTGGATATTTTTCACAGTGATGAAAAGTCTAATATAGCACGCTTCTGTTTGCAACAGAATGCCTAATTCAAACTGAATTAAGCAAAAGGGATTTCTTTTCTTTTTCAAGACAGGGTTTCCTGTGTAGCCCTGGCTGTCCTAGAACTCACTCTGTAGACCAGGCTGGCCTCAAACTCACAGAGATCCACCTAACTCTGCCTCTTGAGTGCTGGGATTAAAGGTGTGTGCCACCATGCCTGGCTTAAACAAAGGGGATTTTCAAACGATGTAAATAAGGGTTAGTGGATAAGGAAGGTTCAGAGCACCATCTAAGCAAGGCTGCAGCTCTGTTTCTATGTAATATGTTCAGCTCTGTCTGCCATTCATACTGGATTCATCTTCAAGCTGCCATCCCTCATTATTGTAAAATGGTTGCCAAAGCAACAAGGCTATCTATTTCCTCTTGTACATCCTAGGAAAAAAGATCATGCTGCTTTCTATCACCATGGAAAAGAAGTCCCAGGCTCCAACTAACTGAGATATCACCGATTCAGTTTTTGTTATGAACACATGCTGAATAGCTTAAGTCTGACAAAGGGGTAGGTTGTCTAGATTGGTAAACGTTAATTATAGTGGACATGGAATTGGTGATGGAAACTATTTCAAATGTCAAATGACAACTTCGAGAGATGTTCACTTCATGAAACAATAGTATAGGGTTAGGGCTGAAGGCCAATGGAAGAGTGTTTGCTTAGTGTGTGCAAGGCCCTAGATTCTATTCTATTTAGTACCACAAAATTGGGAGGAAAGGTAGAATTAAAAGGAGGCTGGAGATATGTTTCCATCAGTAAACTGTTTGCTGTACAGGCATTCAAGTACAACTTTGGATCCACAGCATCCATGTCAAAAAACTAGGTATAGCAGCATATTTCTGTGGTCCCAGTGCTGGGGGAAGAGGAAAGGCAGATCCCTGGAGCTTACTGGCCAGTCAGCCTAGCTAAATTGGTGCCCTCTATTTTCAGTAAGAGATACTCTCAAAAACTGAGTAACAGAGGTTAAGGAAGGCACTTAACATTAATCTCTGTCATCCACATGTGCATTTACATATACATAGGAACATGTATAATCACATAAATCACATAAAATAAAACTAACCAACAGTATATACAGTAAATATAGTCTCTAGCTATTAACCAAATGTTCTTGATAATTTATCCTAAAGAATAAGTTTTTCAAAAGTTATATGCATTAATGTTTATTTTTATCTCTGCAGTGTATGAAAAACTATTACATGTAATAGCAAATACTATAGGACTGGAGAGATGGCTCAGCACTTAAGAGCACTTGCTGCTCTTCCAGAGGACTGAGGTTTGGTTCCCAGCACCCACATGGCAGCTCACAACCGGTTTCAGGGAATCCAATGTCTTCTCCTGGACTTATGGATCCTGAACACACATGGTACACTTACATACATGCAGACAAAAATACCCATACATATAAGATATAATAAAATACATTTTTAAAAATAGCAAACACTATAAAACTTAAATGTACAACTATTGCCAGGCAGTGATGACACACACCTTTTAATTCTAGCACTCGGGAGGCAGAGGCAGGCGGATCTCTGAGTTTGAGGCCAGCCTGGTCTACAGAGTGAGTTCCGGAACAGCCAGGGCTACACAGAGAAACCCTGTCTTCAAAAACCAAAAAAAAAAATATACAACTATTTTAAAAAAATGTTATCTATGTAACTCAATACTCTATGGATTATCATATAACTAATAAGAAAGGTCCATAATGGCATGAGGATACATACATTAACTTTACATTTTAATGTAAAATGTAATAAAAACTAAATACAAAATTCTGTGAGTACTCATCCTATACTGGAACATGGAAAGATTAAGAGAGTTCTACTGAGCAAGGAAACTAAGGGTATTTTTCCCCTCCAGCATTGCACTAGATGCTTCATAGGGAGGTCTTGCGGAGGGGAGAGGAGGGGGTGGCAACACTTCACTTCAAGAGTAAGTAGATGACAGCAGGCCTTTTCAGTCTGCTTCAGTCTTGAAGGTAGAAAAGGTACAGCCAGCACCACTTTGGAATCAGAAGAGAAGAACACTTCTGGTACCTGCCGTGGATTTAATATTACCTCAATCTTATTTTCGGAAAGAAACTAAGTTTATTTACTGCACTGCAAAAAAAAAAAGAAGTGGGCATGGCAGAAACAGAAGCACCCTCTGCCCCCAATATTTAATTACTAAAGGCAATTCATTGTGACAGATATGAGTGAATAAAAAAATTACAGACTAGAAAATGGAATAAGGCATATATACAAAGGAATTTATAAAAATAACAAGCAGCATCCATGGAATTAAATCATATGGAAATTCAAAGTGAGATTATTAGGACAGATTCCACAGAGAGGTGATAGAGAGAGCCAGGGGTGGTGGTACCTAAAGAGACCCTGTCTCAAATGGGACCTTGCCCCCTCCAGCTGAACTACTGGGTATATGGATTGGGCAGGGGTGGGGGTGAAGCAGAGACAGCCATTGTCTTCAGTTATGTACTCAACATCAAGCCCACCAGGCTCCAATGGCTAGTTCTAAACCCATGGTCACACAAATGACTCTGGTTAAACCCAGAGAATCGTAAAACAAAAATACATGAATGCGGGAAGTGGACTTGTTGAGAGGAGATGGGAATGAGGGAGGGGGAGAAGAAGGGAAGAGAGAGGGGTGTGAGAATAATTTGATTGCATTTTATATATATACATATGTTATGTATGTATATGAAATTTTCAAATGGCAAATTTAATCAATAAAAATAAAACAAAACAAAAAGAAAGATAGGAAATGTTTTAGTATTCATAAAAATGGGAATAGCAGGGACTGAATGGCAAAATGCACTGTGATCTTCCATGAAAATACCAAATACAAAGTTTCAGGGACTCTGAGACCGTTTTACTTATTGCACAAATCTTTGTTCTTGATCTTCCCAAGAGATCCAAGAAAATATCTTCCTCAGTTCACCCATAGATACATAGTGACAACCACATCATGAAAGCATCAAGGCTCATCCCAAGACATTAAACATGAGGAAACAGATATGAATCAACGAAATGCACAAGTTTAAGGAGTTGAGGATTCTTTGTGATCTATGACAACAGGAAGTTACATTTCTCTATCTCATAGTACCCAGAGCGAATGTTCTAAAGAACACAACTTTGATTACATCAATCTACTGATCAACTGCCATAGCTTCTACCTGCCTCTACCGGCAACCTCTTGAAACTTGTCTTAAAGGTCCTTGTGTTAGTTACTTTTCTATTGCTATGACAAAATACCATGGCCAAGGTAACTTATGAAAGACAAGATTTAATTGGGCTTACAGTTTCAGAGGGTCAGAGTCCATGAGGGTGGAGCAAAGGCATGGCAGCGGGAACAGCTGAGAACTCATCCAAAGTAGGAGGCAGAAATCCATTTGGGGGATACGGTGTGAGTCTCCCCAAACCTCAAAGCTCATGCCCAGTGACACACCACAGTTCTAACAAGGTCATACCACCCAGTTCTTCCCAAACAGTTCCATCAACTAAGGACCAAATATTCAAACCTAGGAGCCTATGGGGGGCCTTCTGAGTTAGTCCTCTGCAGCCTACTTATAATCACCTCACTCTCCTTATATTCCATAAATCATAACCTGAATATAGCAATAGGTAAATAACTATTGTAGTAGATTTTGATGACATATGGAAAGGAAGAGAAGAAAACATACTTGAAAATATTTTTATAAATTAAAAAAAAATGGAAGTTTGGAAGGACAAAACAGATTTGAAAAAGAATCATACAGAACATACAGACAAGAAAAAATAAAAAGCCAGGCATGGTGGCACAGATCTGTCCTGCCAGCTACTTAGGAAGCAAAGGCATCATAATTTCAAGGCATGTCTGGATTACAGAGTAAATTCAAGATCAGCCTAGGCAATTCAGTGAGGCCCTGTCTCAAAATAGAGGACCATGTAGTTCAGTGGTAGAGCACTTGTGTAGCATGTATCAGTCTATGACTCCCTATGTTCAATCTGCAGTGTTTCAGGAAAAAAAAAAAGAACAGTCAAAACTAAGACCCCAAATGTTGGTTAGCTGGAAGATTATAGAAAAGAATTGGTACTTTGTGCCTGGGCCTTGAAACCTGACAAGAACATTCCCTTTACAGGAGATTAACTGAAGCAGTATTCCTTTGGGTGCTTGAAGTCTTGGGCCAATACAAGGGGTAACAGTTGAACGTGGAACTCTTCAATTTAGCTGCCATCTGATGGGATGAGTTTTTTTCTGAGAAACCAATGTCCCATGGCTATGTGCAGATGTAGAGGCACAGCCTCTTAAGAGACAAGCTTTTCAAATTTAGGCTCTGGGGGCTCCCACAGTCAGAGATCAGTCAAGAAGTGACCATGAAAGTTATGTAGAAACACACAAACCTTGTTAATGAAGGGTACCTAGAGTACACTACAAATCACCCACATCCTCTTTCTGCCACAGTGACTTGGGAAGGAAATGAGCACAGGTTCTGGCCCACTTGGCAATTATTAATGGCCAGATGCTCACACTTGAGAGAGTCTGCAATTGCACTGCAAAATAAAATCCCTGGCAATAGGGAAAACTCAAGAAGCCATTTTATCATCCAAATGGGTGTCTAAAAGATGTGATATTGCTTTGAGAAGGCAAGGAGAGAATTATCTGGATTTTGCAAAATGCATATATTAGTGATAGCTCCAAATGTCCTCCAAATAAATAAATGTAACAGACTTATCAAATATTGCTCAAATTAATGTACCTAGCCATTTTATTTTATGAAACTGGTCAGTATTTTTATCTTAATGTTTACATAAATGAATGAGCAATCCCATAAAAGCAATTTTATGCAATTTAACAAGGTCACAACAATGCTTTAAAAGCATACACCTTTTTTGTTGTTGTTTTTCGAGACAAGGTTTCTCTGTGTAACAGCTTTGGCTGTCCTGGAACTTGCTTTGCAGACCAGGTTGGCCTTGAACCCACAGGGATCTGCCTACCTCTGCCTCCTGAGGGCTAGGATTAAAGGCACCACTGCCCAGCTGAAAGCATACAGCTTTTAAGTGAGCAGTGTAACTTCCCTATTTGGCACACTAAACAAGTGATACATTAAATAAGTTTCTTTACAACTGAGTTCAACTTAAAAATTCAAGATTAGCTTTGTTCTCACACTTTTAAAATTCCAGGCAGAGTGCATCTTCTATAAATGAAAAAAAAACTTTGTTCACAATAACAACAAACTTTCACTACAATATTATCACTGAAAAGAATGTGCTACAGGATTTTGCAAAAGGCTATGGAAAGTAATTGATTAAAACAAGAGCAGGAATTATATTAAAATAGGCTCACTTTCACTTTTAAAGACTCAGATTATGTCTACAATGACTCTATATAGAGAATATTCAGCATAATACAATATTAAATATGCTGCCACCACCTTACCTACAAACTGATTAAAGGGCAAATTAAAGTGTCATGAAGTCATCTTGCTAACCTTCAGGCTAGTGCTTCTCACGCTGTAATGTGCATGCCAAACACCTGCGAATCTTGTTAAAATGTAGATTGTGATTCCGTGCTTCGTGGTGGAACTCGTGATTCTGCATTTCCAACAAGTTCCCAGGAGGTGCTCATGCTACAGTTTGAATAGTAAAGTTTTAGGCTACAAGAAACTCTATATTCTGGAGGAAATTTTATCCAAACACATCTTTTATCCCTCCTTCTTTCATCCATACTCATAAAATATCAACAAAAATGCAAGGCATTTCCTCTGGATGGGAATTGTCTCCCTCTATTCACATTGCTACATATTAGATAATGACTTTAGGGACACTTGCCTTATATCAAACACAGAGGAGTTAATAATTATGTCTTGGTTGATTGATATTTTAAAATAACAGGCCTATTGAAATATAATCCACATATCATAAAATTCACCCTTTTAAATTATATAATTCAGTGGTTTTAGTATATTCACCAAGCTGTGAGACCATCATTACTTTCTAATTTTACTATATCACCAGTACTCATGACTGGTCACCTTCCATCCCCTATGACCTCTCCCATTCTAGATAACCACCAGCCTTTATTTCCCACCTCTAGGGATTAGCATATTTGCCATCTGATCTTTTGAGGTTAGCTGCTTTCACATCACATCATGCGTTTAAGGTTCATGTATGTTGAAGTATCAATGCTTCATGCCTTCCTATGATTAAATATGTTCCACTGTGTGGCTATTTGATTTAGTCATTCGTCAATTAGTGGACACTGAGTTGCTTCAATTTGGGGGTCATTGTGAGTCATTCCACAAAGCCTTGTTAAAATGTTTTGAAAGGACAAAGTGGTCTAGAGTTCCTGTCTGGCTACCTGGAGTGAGGAGCTTCTGCAGGAAGGCTGTGTAGATGGAGCTTCTATGTACTCAGAAGGGAGGCAGACATAGGCCTGATCTGACCCCCAGTCCAGCTGCACATCACAACTGGAGAAATGAGCATTGTCAGTAGTTTGCATTCTTCCTGCTCTCCCAGCTGTATCCCTGGGCTTTCTTTTCCTTTCTTCCCCACTTTCCCTCCTTTCTTTCTTTTCTATGGTCTTTCTTTTTTTGAGAGTCTTTACGATGTAGCCCAGGCTGGCCTCTGCCTAAGTGCTAAGGCAAGTGCCACCACCCCTAGCTATTTTCTTTTTCTCAATGTCTATTATCATCTTTTAGTGCTTCTCTTGTCTATGAGGCAGATAGAGCTGAGAAAATACTGTAAATATTCTTCTTAGTCACACAAATGTACATATAGATGTCCTTCTAGAAAGAAAGTTGGATGATATTGTGAGCCTCCTAATTGGTCAAGGTATCAACTTGCCATGAAATATGGTGCCCATGTGGCTCTCTGTTTAGCAGGCACACATACATAAGGACTTGTTTATACTCCTGAAGTCTTTATTGTGGAAGGGAAACATATAAGTCAAAGAGATGGGCATACATGCCCCTAATATGCCCATCATGTCACAGAAAAGCATCAAAGCCTAGCTTCTAAGGTCACCTCAAGATTACCACTTCTTTGTCTCACTCCTCATACAATTCTCTAAGTTTCCCTCTGTCTCTGGGCCTGTGCTGACAATGCAATGTGTCCAATGGTTAGCTTGTAAAGACATGGTGATGTAATTAAGGTCCCCAAAGGAGTTGACGTGGAGTTAAAGGAGTTTGGGAGTATTTCTGAATTATGTGAGTCTCTTAAAGAGGGCATGGGCTGTTCCTGAGGTGAAGAGCATATTTGCTACTGGCCTTAAAGAAGCAAATGGTGCTGGGCATTTGTGGTGCACGCCTTTAATCCCAGCACTCAGGAGGCAGAGGCAGGCGGATCTCTATGAGTCTGAGGCCAGCCTGGTCTACAGAGTGAGCTCCAGGACAGCCAGGACTACAGGGAGAAACTCATTCTCGAAAAAATCAAATGAACAAAAAAAGAAGCAATGGTATGTTGGGACTGGAGTATGGAGAGAGTAGTCATTAAGAAATGGAGCACAAAGAAAAGAATTCTATTAACAATGAGAAGCTTAGAAGCAGATCTTCCCTTAATCAAATATCTAATGAAAATGAAGTCTAGATAACATCATGGTGCCAGGCTTGTAAGAAGCTGAGTGGGAAATACAACAAACCTGGGCCTGCTCTTTTGAGTAATGGAAACCGTAAGGCAATGAATGGGTATTATTCTAATCCAATAAATTTGTCAATCTGTAAACTATGGAAAATTAGCATGAGGGTAGTGGGTTCAGGCTTTTGATGAGCCAGTATAGGCTTGAATTCCTGTTGTGGGGCTCTGGTATGGTTTGGGTACCTGTTTGTCCAACAGCTAACTTTGAGATTTAATTTCCATTGTAAAAGTATTAAGAGATGATTAGGTCTCTTCCCTCATGGTGGGTTTAATGCCTTGCTATGGTTCTCCAGAGCAGGTTATGTCTCTTGGCACTTTGGCTCTTCTGACACACAGGGAACAGTATTCTCTCTTCCTCTGGAGGATTCAGCACTCAAAGCACCATCTTGATGTCCCAGCACTACCCTTCATGAGACACTAGAGCTCTAGAACCTTACTTTTGGACTTCCCAATCTCCACACCTGTGAGAAACATGTGTCTGTTCTTTATATACTATGCACACATCTCAGGTAATCTGTCATAGCAGCACAAAGCAGACTGGCAGGCCACTTCCTCTCTCTGACTCCTATAAGTCTTGTCTGTGGAGAAGGCAAAGATTGCTTGGCATTAGGCCATCTAACCCTGACATGTCAGATGATTAGGGTACTGGCCCAGGAAAGCTAGCTGCCACAAGAACTGGGAAAAGGTGCAGTTTTGCCTGACAGAGGAAGAAGAACATTATTCTGGTGTGCCATTGAGATTAGGTGAAAGCCTCCATCTGGGCCTTGTTCAATAGGCGAGTGCTCAAGCAAACTGGGGTGAGTGCTTGAGTGATTTTCACATAACCCTATTTCCTTCATACCTTTGCCCTCACTGATTTTCTTGAGATAGTTCTCATTTATCCCAGGATGGATTCAAACTTGGTATATAGCAAAGAATGACTGATATTCCTGCCTCTACCTCCCCCGTTCTAGAATTACAGTTGTGCACCATCATACCCAGTTCATCCAGTGCTGAGGACTGAATACAGGGCTTTGTGCCTGTTTATGCGAGCACGCCACCCACTGAGTCACTGCTCTACCCTACCTCCTCACTGATGACTGCTTCTTTTAAGTCACAATTTATTGAGCACTTACCATGTACCAGCTCATTTTCATTCAGTGTCTCATTTCAACCTCTTATCTGCCGTATGAAAACTTACTATTTTTTAAATGAGCATTTTTAGATATAATTGACATATAATAAACTGCACATATTTAAAGTGTAAATTTGATGAGCTTTGACATATGTATGCACCAATGAAACTATTACCACAATCAAGATAATTAACATGCCTATCATCTCTAAGAGTTTCCTTGCCTTTCTTTGCAATCTCTCCTTCCTGACCATTCCCAGCCTCCCTTCCCTCCCGCCCCCCTCAAACAACTGCTGACCTGCTTTCCATCACCATAGATTAGCGTGCATTTTCTAGAGTTTTGTATAAATGGAATCATATGGCACATACTCGTTCTTGCCTGGCTTCTTTCACTCAATCTAATTAGTTTGGGATTCATCCAAGCAGTTATATATACCAACATCCCAGTTCTTACAACAGCTTCTTTGAGAGATAATTCACATAACTTTCAGTTCTCTCATTTAAAATGTTTAATTCAATGATGTTGATTTATTCCATATTTTTAAGTTATGGCAAAACATATATAACATAAAAGTTGCTGTTCCAGTCTACTTCTTTTATTGATGAGTAGTATTCCACTGTATGGATCTACCACAGTTTGTTTATTCAGTCAGATAGGTAATGTTATAGCCATACTCGTTTTAGAAATGAGGAAAAGTGAAGTATGGAGAAAAGTTAATTTATTTCTCTGAAATCACGGAAAAATAAACAATACTAGTGTACAAACTCAGGTTTGTCCAATACTGGTAACAATGCCCTTAATCATTATTCTTAGCTGTTCTTCCAAACTGAAAATACCTAGCTGTACTCCTAACTAAATATACAATATCTCCCACATACATAAAAAGCCAACACACCAACACATGGCTAATCAGTTTTTGCATAGGCTAGTCCTGGAGGTGTATCTAATTCCTTCTCATCTAACAATCTAAAAGATGCCTTTGCCAAAAAAAAAAAAAAAAAAAGGAATGAAAAATCCATTATCAATGTAAGCCACAGACCTGAGATGGTCCTATTATAAATAGGCAGCAGCGTTTCAGAATTAAGGATCACACATTGTCCAGAGAACTGGACATTAGGCAGGACCAGCCTGGTTAGTATCTGAATAATGTGCTTTGCCCAGTCATCAAGGAAAAATATTAGGTGCTTCCCTCTGTCTTGTGAAAAAAGTGTTAATTGAATACAAACCAGGGAAAGATAAAATGTCTGCATGGTAACAGTCCAGCTGGGACAAGTACCCCAGAGCCATTTCAGCTGTCAAGGGGTTTGATTCATTCACCCTTAGTGGTGTCCCAGGAAGGAAGCATACCACAATATATTCTCTAATCTTTCTAAAAAGAAGTTTGAGAGATAACAAACTAAACTACTTCCATAGGACATAAGGGCTACCATGGGAAAAGGCAGTGGCCGCCTCCTCTCTAGTTTCACTAATTCAGAAAAGGAGGAAATGAGGTGTAGTGGAAAGAGAAAGGCACTTCTTGACAATATCATAAAGCACTATAATATAAGCTGTCAAAGGAGACTGTGGAATGAAGCTCCTTCTCTGGAACTCATTAAGAACAGGAGATACCTGCTTGGAATAAAGCCAGGAGCAAAGTCAGAGGAATGCTATCCAGAGACATGGGGATGAAGTAAACATGGTCTGAAGCAAGCTCTAGCCACGGCCAATTAGCTGGAGCCCAGCCAGCTGCATAAGCTAGCCATGCAAATGGTCTGCAGGGATTACTGAGTCGACTCCAGCATGGCTAGATAAGACTGAGAAGTGGTTCTGAGAGAACCAAACTCTCCAATGGTGCTTAATTTAAACTGTTTCTTTCTTCTATAAGGATGTGGCCACGATTGGATCACTAATATATGGAACTTGGAAACCAGAACGTGATGTATCTTAAGCTTCCAGGACCTTGGGATTTAAAAAAATGTATATGAGATGTAGAAAAGGTAACTGGTGTTTCGTTCATTTGCCTTGAAATTCATGGGTCACAGTGCCCATAAAAATGAAAAGAAGGGTGACAGACTAAACACAGCTCAAGGCGAGGTCATGATTCCAGCCTCTGAAGATCTCTTTTCTCCCATGCTTGGGACAGTACCAGATCGTAGCTCAGGGCTAGCTCCAGACACAGCTTTGTGAACAGAATTTTTAACACACACCATCTTAGCACTCTAAAGCTCAACATCAGCCTGCTAGAGGCTCTAGACTTGTAGTACAATTCTATAAACAGATACCCTCCCTCCCTTCTGCTCTACTTCTTAGGTTTTACACATGCTGTCTTATTTAGGGTTAGCATTGCTGTGATGAAACACCATGACTGGAGCAACTTGAGGAGGGAGGAAAGGGTTTATTTCACTTAACACTTCCATATCACAGTTCATCATGAAAAGTGATGAGGGAAACAGGGCAGGATCCTGGAGGCAGGAGCTGATGCAGAGGCCATGGAGAGGTGCTGCTTACTGGCTTGCTTCCCTTGGCTTGCTCAGCCAGCTTTCTTGTAGAACCCAGGACCACCAGTCCAGGGATGGAAGCACACACAAAGGACCAGGCCATCAATCACTAATTAAGAAAATGCCTTACAGTTTTGCCTACAGCCTGAGCTTTTAGAAGCATTTCCTCAACTGAGGATCCCTCCTCTCAGATGACTCTAGCTTGTGTCAAGTTGACATAAAAACTAGCCAGTACACATGCCCACAAGTCTTGTATATTAATGTTCATAAAAGCTTTATTTCTAATAAAGATGGAAATGGCTAAGTGTCAAGCAACAGAAAACTGTATTAATAAAAACCTGTGGCATCATTCAGTAAAATACAACTCAGAAATAAAAAGGGAACAGAACATATATGCAATAATGTGGATGATTTAGAAACCGTGCTGAGTGAACAGGAAAAAACTGTTAAGATTCATACCATAAAGAGCCAAAGTGTCCCTAAACAAATGTGTCCTAGTGAGCTTTCTGTTGCTGTGATAAAACACTGATTAATTTGGAGAGGGGAGGGTTTATTTGTCTTACAGGTTTTAGTCCATCATCAATGAAAGTTAGGACAGGAACTCAAGCAGGAACCTGGAGTCAGGAACTCGAGCAGAGACCATGCTGGAGTGCTGCTTACTGGCTTGCTTCCCATGGCTTGATACATTTGTTTTCTTACACTAACCAGGACCACGTGCCCAAGGGTAGTACTGAACACACTCAGCTGGGTCCTCCCACATCAATCAACAATTAAGACAATGTTCCATAAACATGCCCACACACCAACTCGATGAGGGCAAGTCTTCAGTTGAGGTTCCCTCTGCCTGGGTAGGTCAAGTTACAACCAAGATTAGCCATCATAAGAAGCAATACTGGAGGTATCAAGGTCTCTACATTGAAACTACACTGTAGAAACATAGGAGCAAAACAACAGTGTTCGGACGTGTGCACACGCGCGTGCGCGCGCGCGCACACACACACACACACACAGATAGAACAGAGGACCCAAAAGCAAACTCATGCATCTACAGCCACGTGATTTTTGAAAAGGTGCCAAAATTTATATTGATAAAAGCCTATTTAACAAATGGTGCTTAGAAAACTGGATATTCACACATAGAATAAAACTATCTCTGGTACAAAAATAAATGCAAGGGCCAGTGAGATGGCTCAGTAGGTAGAGGCGATGCCACCAAGCCCAAAGACCTGAGTTTGATCCCTAGGACCCACATGATAAAAGGAAAGAACCAGTTCCCAAAAGTTGTCCTCCACATGTGTGCCTCCCCACAGAAAATAAATAAATGTAATAATAAATCAATTCAAAATGGATCAAAGACCTTAAAATGTAAAACTTGAAACTTTGAAACTGCTAGAGGGAAACATAAGAAAGGCCCTTCTCTGTATAGGCCTGGGCAAAAACTTTCAACAAAGGACTCCAACAGCCTAGGAAAAAAATAGCAAGAATTGGTAAATGGGATTGCATTAAATTCAAAGGCTTCTGCACAGCAAAGGAAGCAGTTAACAAAGCAAAGACAGCCTACAGAACTGGAAGAAAGTCTTTATCAGCTACTCTGCTGGCAGAGTATTAACGTCCAGAATAAGCACAGTGTATGCATGCACCTGTGTACACACACACACACACACACACACACACACACACACACACGCACACACTCTAAAAGATGTGTCACCAGAAGAACCAGTGATCCAGTCAATAAATGAACAAGTGAACCAAACAGACACTTCACACACACAATGGAGTTTTAGTCAGCCTTGAGGCTGACTAAATGATGTCACTACAGGAAAATGGATAAAACTGGAGAAGGTTACATTAAACAAAATAACCTATTTGTAGAAAGACAGTTGTTTAATTCAGTTTCAATAATTATTAACATTTTCCAATCTAATTTTTTATTGATTTTTTAAGTTAATGTGATGGATTAATCTCAGTTGTCAACCTGAGGAGATCCAGAATCATCAGGGAACAGCTGGACATGCCTGTGGGATAGTATCAAGATTAAGTTAGTTGAGGTGGGAACCCTGCCCAACTGTGGGTGGCACCATTCCCTGCGATAGGATCCTAGACCGCATGAAAAGGAGAATAGGAACTAAGCAGCTTCTTAACTGTAGATGCAATGTGACCAGTTGCCTCTAGCTCCTGGTACTATAACTTTTCTGCCATAACTTTGAACTATAAGAGAAAAAAAATAAACCCTCTCTCTTACATTGTTTTTGTCAGGATATTTTATCAAGACAGCATACAAAGTAATGAAATTCTTTGTGGTATTTTCATATATACGTTGTTTTGGTTGCACCTCCTTCCCAGCTCCTCCCCACATCCCCTGCCCCATCCCACTTGATTCCTTCTGCCCCCAGCACTCTCCTTTCTATCTGAATGTTTCATGTGTTGAATTACTCTCCATACCCTCCCTCCTTCCTTAAAACCTCTCCCCACTCTCACAGTCTCCTAACTGGTTTCATGGCCTACATGCACACTCTCTCACACATAATGAATGCAAATAAAAATCAGAAGCTAGAATCCACAGTTGAGAAAGAACAACACAATACTTGGAGAGACAAACAGTGCACATTTTCTCTCCTGCGTGAAATTTTTAAAAGTAAATAAAATAGCACTTTGGGCATAGAAAAAGAATTGTGAGGTTAAAAAGGGACCCATCGAGGAATGAAGGGGAAGTCAACACAGTAGTGAGGGGTTCACATGATCAATACATGATATGTGCATATATGAAATTGTCATGATGTAGCTCATAATTCTGTACAACTAATATGCCCTACTAATAAAAAAGGCAATATACCTAGACATTTTAACTAGATCTCTGAAGAAATGCTCAATTATCACTAATCACTAGGGAAATGTAAATGAAAATGCTACAGTGAGGTACCACCTCGGGATGGCTGTCATCAAAAACACAAACGATAACTAATGCAAGTGAGGATGTAGAGGAAAGTGAGAACACATTATTGGTGGGACTGTAAATTAGTTCAACCATGATGGAAATGAAATGGAGTTTCATCAAACAGTAATAATAGTAGGATCGGTGAGATAAGGTAACGGCACTTGCTGCCAAGCCTGACAATTTGAGTTTGATCCCCAGAACATACATGGTAGAAGGAGAGAACCAATTCCTTTCTGAAGGTTGTCCTTCTCTGACATCCATGCTCAAGCCATGGCTCATGCATGTGCAAACACAGACACAGATACACACACACACACACACACACACGCACACACGCACACACGCACACACACAAACTTAGCCAAACAGAATTTTCTTTGTTTAGATTTGCTTGCAATTTCTTTCTTCTTTCTAATTTCTCACTTTTGAATCACAAGGCCTATCCTATACTCATCCGACCACTGTAAGTTTTTAGTACACAACCTCCCTGCTTTCACAGGTGCACAGCTAGAGAAGAAATTTTGCTTCAGAATTAACTCAAGTGTCTGATTTCTATAATATTTAGATGAAAATTTGGACTTAAAATTATTGCTAAAATGAGTTTCTTTTGAACATTTATTGTAATGGGATGAATAAGTTTTGCATGGGAGAAAGACACAGAATTATATTCCCCTGCAAATCTATAGTTTGAAACCCTAGTCCCCAATGTAATCTTAGTGTAAAGATAATTAAAAGAAGTTATTGAGTTTAAATGAGATTATTGTGTATGACTCTAACAGGACTATTGTCCTTACTATAAGGAGACCCCATCACAGCACTCAGGAGGCAGAAGCAGGCAGATCTCTGAGTCTGAGGCCAGCCTGGTCTATAGAGCGAGTTCCAAGACAGCCAGAGCTATACAGAGAAACCCCGTCTTGAAACACACACACACACACACACACACACACACACACACACACACACACACACACACACAAAGGGGGGCTGGGTGAAAATGCACACCGGAAAAAAAAAAAACCCTATGAGGACAGAGAAGACACACATCCACAAGTCTTGGATGCTTCAGAAGAAATGAAATGTATCCATACCTTGATCTTGGATTTCTACATACCAGAAATGTAGAAAAATAGAGTTGTGTTGTTCAAGCCATCCACTCTATGACATTTGTTGTGGCAACTAGCAGATGACACAGGGGGGATCCTAGATGGGATCCTTGAACAGAAAGAAGACCTAAGGGGGAAAATCAATGGAAACTCAATAAAGAATACACAAGAATGTTCTGTGTCATCTCCACAAACTTTGTATCTAAAATTATCCTTAAGTTGTTCATTATAAAAATGTATTAATTTGGGTGGGTTTTGTTTGGTACTTTGTTTTATTCCACTGCTGGGCTTGAATCCAGCCAGGGCTTTGCACATGCTAGACAAGTATTTTACCAGTGACTACATCCTCATCCCCGTTTTGTTTTGATTATATTGAGTTTCAGAAGGCCATTGTAGTACAGGCAGAGAATGTGCTCCGAGCATACCTTCTCATACCCCACTACCATCCCCTTATCTCTATTCCTACTCTCCTTAGTCCCCTTTGTTCCTCAGACAGTCTGGCTTCTACTTTCATGTCATTGGTAAAGATATGATTTTGTGCATGTACAAGGTCTAGGATCCACAAAGGAGAGACAACATGTACCATTTGTCCTGGTGAGACTGACTTCACATGCTTCATATAATTAGTTCCAGCTGCATCCGTTGTCCTGCAAACAACAGAACTGCATACTTTTTTTTTATGTCCAGCCTTCTTTTGACATTTTTTCTTTTGTGACAGGGTCTTATTCGGCAATCCAGTTTGTCCGTGAACTTTCAGTCCTCCTGTCTCAGACTCTGGAGTAGCAAGGATTACAGAACCGCAGCATCAGCTCCTCTAACATTTTTTTCTAATCCAGAGAGGAAAATATTCTCAAAGTCCACAGGTGCAGGGCATCTGAGTCTTCAAAAAGAAGTTCTGAACTTCACAGGGCAGCAACATTCCTTTACCACTACCTCTGTTTAGTTTTCCTCGGGGGCTACCTTCCATCATGGGAAGCAAGGTATGTATCATTCCTGGTCCACCTCCCTTGCAGTTGCTGTAAGAATGTTTCTTTTGGCAATAGATCATGCTGTAAGAAAAATGGAAAATCTGACAGGATTTCCAGTCCCCAACTCTGTAAAAACACTAATACAGCTGTGCTTTTTCTACCCCTCAAAAGGGGAGACAAGGAGACCAGAACTCACAGCCATGGATGGGTGACTCCTGCGAATAGGGTATTGTTACTGACAGGGAAAACTTTCCAGCATATCTCCTATGTGGTGTACACCAACCGAGGTAGCTGTGCCCGATGATTGTCTCCAAATGTCTTCGTCTGTGGACAGGCATGGCAGCTCATGCCTGTAATCAAAGCATCTGGGAAGCAGAGGCAGAAAGATCAGTTAGTTGTTCAAGGCCATGCCTTGAACATAAGGAATTCGAGGACAGCCAGGGCTACATACTAAAAAACAAAGTAGAGCGACAAAAACACAGAGGGGAAAATGTCTCCCTCTGTGAAGTCTTCATCCTATTGATTAAGGCAAGTTTCAGGCTTTCTCCATTCCCTTTCTATCAATTTTCTTTGCATATAAGAGAAGATAATGGGAAGAAAGGTGTCAGGAGTTCTATAAAATGGCCACCAGAACAATGTTCTCAAAACAGGGTAGCCAACTATCAAGAGATACAATGGGGCTCAGAGGGGCAGAATCCTGGGAAGAAAGAGTTAATGTGAAGAAGGGCAGCTGGGTTTTCACTTCTCATCTGCCACACCATGGACCAACACCAGAGGTCCCCAGCAGGGCACTCTACTCTTTTGCCCTTTAGACCAACCTCCTTCTCAACAAGCAAGTCTGGGTTCTTTGATCTTTTTCTTTTATGAACCACGACATACTTCGCCCTGGAAAGCAAAACAGACAAGAGACATTGGGCACCCTGAGCCCCCTGCGTCAATAGAGGCACTAACACTGCCCTGCTGATGAAACGAGAAAGGAATTCCACCGCACCAGAGGCCCAGAGCAGCTTTGACCTGTGAAACCGGAGCTCCTGTGAGCACAACAGTAAAACTGCCTATTCATTTGTCTCTGCTGCTTCTCCAGGGCAGAAGGCTATTCACTGTGTCCCAACAAGGCTGCTACCACAGAGCCTCCCTCTAGTCACCCTCTACTCTCCTAAGGGAGGCAAAACACACAGACATATTTTCTCTCTCGGGTATATGTGTTCTTGTATGTGCATTATGTGTGCAGAAATGTACAGATATGTGGAGACAAGAGATTGAAGCATTCCTCTATTCCTGTCCTCCTTATTTTTGTGGCAGGGTCTTTTACTGAACCTGGAGGTTGCTGATTTAGGATTCTCTGGTCTCTTCCTCCCCAGTGCTAGGATAATAGCACATCCACCATACCCATCTGTATTAGTATTAGTCAGGGTTCTCTAGAGGAACAGAACTGATAGAATGAATATATATTAAATTATACTATTTATATATTAGAATATAAATTGAATTATATAAAAATGTGTATTCAATTAATATATATTAAAAGGAGAATTATTAGAAGCCTATTCATTAATACACTTCCAGGCTGTGGTCTAAATAGTTCAACAATGGCTATCTCCTGACTGAAAGGCCAAGGGTCTGGTAGTTGTTCAGATCAGGAGTCTAGATGTCTCAGCAGTCCCCAATGTGGTGCCAGAGTCACAGGGAAGACCTAGAGAGCTGCCAGTCTTCTTCAATCTACACTAGAATCCTGAAGAAGTCAGTTCTAATACCAACAAAGGAATGCCTCAGCAGCAGCAGGACAGATGAACTGGCCAGCAAGAGGAAGGGCAAGAGGGCAAAAAGCAAAATCTTCCTTTGTCCATGACTTTTTTGTAGGATGCCACCAGAAGGTATCACCCAGATTTAGGGTGGTCTTCTGCCTCAAATGATACAATCGAGAATATCCCTCCAAAGCGTGCCTCACTGCTTGAGTTTTAGTTGATTCCAGATACAGTCAAATTGACAACCAAGATTAGTTAGCCATCATGCCAGCTTTTTATGTGGTTGCCTGGCATTCACACTCAAGTCCTGATTCTTGCAGAGCAAGCACTTTATCCACTGAGCCACCCAGCCTAGCTCCTGTAAAGGCCATTCATGACCTCTTCCCCACACATTCCTTTCTCCAGTTCTAAAGGAAGCCAAAGGAGGAAGACTTTCAGATTTATACAACTTGGCCAGCCCGATGATAGAGGGGAAAGAAGATTCCGAGCACAGGAGAAAGCCCTACAAAACAGGTCTTCAACTACTCTCTGGGCACTGCTACTTATTTTCAGGGTCTCTGGTCTGACGACTCTGGCAAGGACTTCTCAGTTAACCATTTCAGCTTTGCTTACTTCAGCAAGTGACCATATGCACATAACAACACCATGTATGCATGTTTCTGTGAGTAAAGATAGAGGCTGATGTTCCTGATCAGTGTTAGTGTGTGTCTGTGTGACATAAAAACAGGTAAAAGAGTTTGCCACATGTAGAAATGGTAATCCTGTAATTAAGAGAAAGGAGAATGCAAATCAAAACCACAGTGAATTATTACCTCATGCCCACTGAGATGGCTGCCTTATTCCATATATATATATATATATATGATGGCTCAGTCAGTCCAACAAAGATCTGAGTTCCTCCCCAGAACCCATATAAAAATGCCAAGTCCAGTGACACACATATGTAATCCCCCTGCAGAAACAAGAGGCTCTCTGGAGCTTACTGGCCAGCCAACTTAGCCTAGTTGGTAAGCTTTGGGCCAATCAGAGATTTCCCTCCTGAGGATGACATCCAAGGTTGTTCTCTGGCTTCCACACATGTGCACGAGCACATATGCACACACACACACACACACACACACACACACACACACACACACACACATGATCATATGCACACAAGAATAAAACCCCAAATTAAAAATACTTATTGACAAGAATATGGAGAAATTGGAACACTGACAAGGTTAATGGAAATTCAAAATGCTGCAGCTTCAATGGAGAGTCTGAAAAAATTAAACACTGAATTACCATGTGATCCAGTAATCCCACTCTGAGTGTAAATCCAAAAGAATTGAAAGCAGAAGCTCACAGAATAGTTTCATGGCTATTTAATAGCAGCATTATTTATAACAGCCGAGAGGTGGAAGCAGTGAAAACACCCATCCACAGATGAAGGCAAAGCAAATGGGAAACACGCATGGAACAGGATATTCTCCAGGCTACAGCAGGTAGGAAACTGGAAGCCATTAGGCTAAGTGACATAATCCAGTCACAAAAAAGCAGATACTGGCCTTAATGTGTAGCTCAGTTGATAGTGCTTGTGTAGGATACACAAAACCTGGGGTTCAACCCCCACCCCAGAACTGCATGTAACCAAGCCTAGTAGAACATGTTTATAATCTCAGCATTTGGAAGATAATGGTAGGGAGATCTAAAATTCACACTCATCCTGAGATATAGTGAGCTTAAGGTCAGCCTAAGTTACAAAGGACCCATCTCAAACAACCAAAAAGGAAAGTCCATGTAATGATTAATACTGTCAATTTGACAGGCTTTAGAATCACATGGGAGACAAGCCTCCACATATCTGTGAGGGAATATCTAGATTAGGTTAGCCTTTGGCCATGGATATGAGTAATTACCTAAATTATGTTAATTGAGGTGGGAAGACCCACCTTTACTGTGGGAGGCCTCATTCCATAGGCTGGGGTCCTGGACTGAATAAAAAAAAGAGCAGTGAGCTAAGCATCCGCGTTCATTGCTCCAGTTCCTAACAGAGGGTAATGTGACCAGCTTCCTCCAGCTCCTGTGTGTGTGTGGTGTTATTTGTGTTTGCACATGGCAGGCAGGGCACATTGTATGTGTGTGCATGGAGGTCAGAAGTCAATCTTGAATATCCTCTATCACTATTTATTGGTTTATTTGTTTAAGACAGCATCTCTTACTGAACCCAGTACTGGTCAGCAAGCTTTGGAGATCTGCCTTTCTCTACCACAGTAGCACTGGGATTATGGTGGACAATACTGCACCCAGCTCTTTCACCTAGATGTTGGGGATTCTAACTCAAGTGATCATGTTTGCAAGGCAAGCTCTTTAACCACTCCACTGCCTTCTTAGCCCATATCCTGTTTAAAATGTTTCTATTGTGATGGAATACATATAGCATTTTCTGGATCAGTGCACAGTTCAATGGCATTAATTTTATTTGCAATTGCAACCATCATCATGGTCGTAGGCAGGGTTTCTATTGCTGTGAAGAGATACCATGACCACAACAACTCTTATAAAGGAAAAGGAAAATATTTAATTGTGGTGGCTCGCTTACAGTTCAGAGGTTTAGTCCATTATCATCATGTCAGGGAACATGGCAGCATGCAGGCAGACATGGTGCTGGAGAAAGAGCTGAGAGTTCTTACATCTTGACTCATAGGCAACAGGAAGTGGTCTGTCTCACTGGGCATGACTTGAGCATATATGAGACCTCAGAGCCCGCCTCCACAGTGACACACTTCTTCCAACAAGACCACACCTACTCCAACAAGGCCACACCTCCTAACAGTATCACTCCCTTTGGGGGCCATTTTCTTTCAAACCACCACGATCACTATTTGAACAATTTCAGCTCCCCAGCAGAAACCATAACCATCAAGCAACTACTCATTTCTCCCTCTCACCAACTCTAGCACCTTCTAGTCTACTTTGTGCCTCTGCAAATTTGTGCCTGGATTATTTCACTTAGCATTATGTTTCCAAGGATCATCCATGCTGTAGCATATAACAAACCTCATTCCTTTTGTGGCTAAATAGAATTCCATTGTATCGACAGTATACATTTTGCTACCCATTTGCCTGTTGGTAGGCACTTGGGTTGTTTCCTTCTCGTTGCTATTATGAATAACACTTCAGTGAAGGCTGAATCGATGTTTTCAATTATTTAGGATAGACATTATGACACTATCTTATATTTCTATTTCTGTGACAAAACACCATGACTAAAAGCAACTGGGGAGGAAAGGGTTTATTTGGCTAGCAAGTTATTGTCTATTATCAGAAGAAGCCAAATCAGGACCTAAGGCAGAAACCTTGAGGGAGGAGCTGGAACAGACCACAGAGGAGTGCAGCTTACTAGCTACCCCCTCCCCTGTGGTTTGCTCAGCTTACTTTCTTATACAACTGCCCATCTGCCTAGGGATGGCATTAGTCACATTGGGCTGGGCTCTCCCATATCAATATTCAATTAATAAAATGCCCCCCAAAGACTTGCCTACAGACAATCTGATGGAGGCATTTTCTCAATTTATGTTCCTCTTCCCAGATAACTCCAGCTTGTGTCAAGTTGACAAAAAACTAACCAGGACAGATACCTAGACATGGAATTGCTGAGTCATATGCTAATTTATATTTAGTTTTATAAGAAAATGTCAGATTGTTCTCCACTGCGATAAAATAATTTTTGCATTCCTCCCTGCAAAACAAGGGAATTACAATTTCCCCAGTCTTGCGAACATTTGTGAATCTCTGCCCTTTTTATCATATGCATCCTAATGGACATGAAGTGGTATTTCATAGGATGTCTGATATGTATCTGTGACTAATGATGCTGAGCATCCTTCCATACACTCATTGGCCATTTGTATCTCTTTGGAGAAATGGTGTTTCAAAACCTTTGTCCATTTGTAATCAAACTATTTCCTTTCAGTTTTTGAGTTACAGGAGTTCTTTGTATATTCTATATATTAAACCATAGTTATATATAATTTGCAGTTACTTTCTTCTGTAAGTTTGTTGTTGTTGTTGTTGTTTTGAGACAGGGTCCCTGTGTAGCCCTGACTGTCCTGAAACTCACTCTGTGGACCAGGCTGGCCTCCAACTCAGAGATCTCTCTGCTTCTGCCTTCTGAGTGCTGGAATTAAAGGCATGTGCCACCATGCCTGGCTTCTGCGGGTTTTCTTCTTTTTTTAACTTATTTATATTTTGTGTATGAGTGCTCTGCAGGTATATCTGCAGGCCAGAAGAGGGCATCATCTCCTATTATAGACAGTTGTAAGCCACCATATGGTGGCTGGGAATTGAACTCAGGACTTCTGGAAGAGCAGCCTGTGCTCTTTAACCTCTGCGCCATCTCTCCAGCCCCCATTCTGTGGGTTTTCTTTTTGCTTTCTCCATGATATTATTTTTGATATAAAAACATTTTCTTTTAATAAAGTACAATCATCTACTTTTTTTCTTTGCTACTTAGATTAGGTCCTTTCAATGCCTTCCTAGGAGATCTCCCTAGTAGCATAATTTCAAGGATCATCTCAAGCTTTTATGACTTTTTAGAAACCAACAGATGGTACCCTGTTGTCTATAGTAGATACTCTGCCTCCTTTCTGTGTCCTGTCTGTAGAAAAAGTAAAACATTGTCTGAGCCCATTTCCCTAGTCTTCTAAAGAGCCCAACACAGCTGTTTAAAGGGACACTAAAAGGGGTCTATTTGAATGTTGAATAGTGACTAGGAGCAGCTGGGAAGGGGGTAGGGCAGTGTGAAGTTTGGGTAACAAGTAGCAAAATACAATTCGAAAGAATGAGTTATGTTGACTATAGGTCACCAAAACTATTACGTATTTTATGAGGATATAAAAGAGAGGAGATTAAAGTCTCCCGACATAAAGGAAGGGTGAGAGGAGAAAGATACTTTAATTCCTCTGACCTGATCAGTGCATGCTACACATGTGTTACATATAGTGAATCCCACTAATATATACAATTAATGCATGTTAATAAAAATGTTAACTACACAATAGAAAAGACTAAAGGAGATGGCTCTAAATACAAAGGACTATGAGAAGAATAATTTAGAGGATATATCCACAATTTCTCAGTAAAGGCTCATACTGTAAATGTGGGCCAAGACACAACATTAAGAATATCTTGTAGGTATTATATAAGTATGTGGGTATGTATATAAGAGAGAAAACACAGCTCCACAAATTTTTGTTCAAAAGTCAGAATATAATAAATAATTGAGTGCAGGTTTTTTTTTCCATTCCTTTTTTTTTCCAGGCTGGGTTTCTCTGTGTAACAGCTCTAGCTGTCCTGGAATTCAAATTGTAGACCAGGCTGGCCTTGAATTCACAGAGATCCTTCTGCCTCTCCCTCTCGAGTGCAGGGATTGAAGGTGTGTGCCACCACTGCCCTGTATTCATTCTTTTTTAATACATGTTTTTAATATAGTCAGGTTAATTTTACAAAGTAATATGGGAGCAACATTCCACTTAATTGCAGCTCAAAATAAGTGGTCCATATCATAAAATTTGGTCACAGATAATTATATCATTGCTGACCTAAGGGTAAATCGTATTTGATTAATATTCAAACATGCCCATTTACACAGATAAACATTAACAAATATTGATATCATTCCATGATCATATGATTTTTTTTGTATAGGTCAATAGTTTTGGGTACACTCATGGAATTGTGCAACCATGACCAATTTTAGAACATTTTTAATACCCTGAGAAATAACCCATACTTATTGCCAATCTCTTTTCCCCAAGTTCCCATCCCCATCCCTAAGTAATCAACAGTCTATTTCCTCTCTCATTGATTTACCTGTTGTGGACATTTCATATAGATGGAACTGCACAGTCCTTTGTGACAGGTATGAGAATATGATTTTAATGGAACCTATCCTTCACTTGGAAAGCTACTATAGAATTATACTCTTCTTGTGATATTTACCTTGTATCATGCCATTACACTGCAGATTAATCACTTCCAATTGAAGTATGGGTAGAAGCTTTGGGACTACACAGCTAAATAGATTTTGAATCTAAACTCAAAGAATTGCAATAAAATGTAACCACTGCTAAGCCACTGAAGTGTACCGTGGTAAGTCAAGTCAGGATGTCCAGCTTTGATTTCTGACAACAGATTTATGAATGGTGATGATTAAGCCCATGAGAGTGAATGAAGATCACTGGTGACACCAGTGGATCAGTAACATGAGAGATTCAGAGATTTTCCTCAAGACACCTGCTGAATAAGGCAGTAATAACCATGAGCTCTAAACAGCTCAGATTTTCACAAGTTATTGGAATGTGACCAACTTATTCATTCTTTTCTCCACAATTATTAATATTAATTTTTTTTTGGTTTTTCATGACAGGGTTTCTCTGTGTAGCCCTGGCTGTCCTGAAACTTGCTCTTAGACCAGGCTAGCCTCGAACTCATAGAGATCCGCCTGCCTCTGCTTCCCAAATTCTGGGATTAAAGGCATGAGCCATCACTGCATGGTTCTCCACAGTTATTTAACTGCTATCAGCTGTAGCATATCTTCATTGATTCCACTTCACATTATTTATATTAGGGTCGGCAAAGCTTCTTTTAAAATATTTTCCTCTGTGACTTTCCACACACACTACTCATACAAGCTAATTTCCAGTCACTTAAAAGTTGGCATTGACTTTCCAAACAATAACTCAACAGTATCAGTAACATCTGTCAATTCATCAAGAGCCAAGGAAAACCACTCCATATTGTTTGCCTTGGTTTTCAATCCACTATGCATTTGTTCCTAATAGTCTCAATTCTTCAGGCGACTGTTCTTGCCAACAGGCTAATAGTCTTAACCACATTCATTTTCTCTGGACACATTTCTTCAGCTACTGCAATCAAATACAATTTAATAAACTTGCTGTTGCTAAATAGCTTCCTTTCTGTAGCGAACAGATGAGGCACTTGGAAACTTACTTTTCTTGCAGTCTCCATTTCTTGGTTATGAGTGTGTGTGTGTGTGTGTGTGTGTGTGTGTGTGTGTGTGTGTGTGTGTGTGAAGATGAGACATTCTGTGTTCAAAACACATGTTTTTCTGACCATTGCTTTCATGTGAGTTGAGAATATTGTTATCAGTGATTAGTCAGATGGTAGTGATGAGTATTATAGTCTTTTAGCAGAGTTCTATTTTTGCAGAGCAAATGGGTTTGCCATCTGATTTGTGACAAGATAATCTATCCTTCATTGTCCCTTAAAAGTGTAACATGAAAAGGTCTCTTTTGTTTTCTTTTTCTGTGTTGAAACAATGAATATATTTTAGTAGTAGAATGTCACACTCTAGTGAATGCATGCTGCCCTCAAAAGACTGTCAAGTTACAGATGTGCCACTGAGATTTACAATGTACCACTCACTCAATGATACAAAGCTGTGAGTACCATGGACAGGCATTTGCTGCAACTACAAAGCTCTGTGAAAACAATCAGAGGCAATATGTAAATTAATGTCATATGGTATGTGTAAGTACTGACATATGAATTTACATAATTTTCACTTATCAGTGATATTCTTTAATTTTTGTTCAACTGTCTAAAAATGTGAAGAGAAGCCAATGAGGTGGCTCACTGGGAAAAGTCTCTTGGTTTCAAGGTTGATGACCTGGATTCGAACTCTAGATCCCACATGATCGAGGGAGAAAAACAGATCCCATAATGTTGTCCTCTGAGCTCCACTCACACATGACATGCAATAAACAAAGATAAAATAAAATATGAAAACATAAAAGGCATTCTTAGCTCACAGGCCAGAGGAAAGCCGGCCATGAACTCATTTGACCTACAGTCTGTGAAACTGTAGTCTAAAGTCTTTAGAAGGGTGACATGGACAAATTGATAGTCTGCCGTCACCAACTTACCTTTGATATTCACAGTTGTTGAAATTATACAAACCTAGGCTGTGTGTGGTGGCTCACCCCTTAATCCCAGCACTCAGGAGGCAGAGGTTGATCAATGTGAGTTCAAGGCCAGCCTTGTCTACATAGTGAGTGCCAGGACAGAGCTACATAGTGAGACATTGTCTTAAAAAATCAATAACAAAAGAAGACAAAAAGAAGACAAATAAATTACATAAACTTTAAAAAAATCACTATTATAAGTGTGGGAGAGAGCCCAGGTGTGTGGGGGCCAGAGGTCAACTTTTGGGTGTCAGTTCCTTCCTTCTACTACAGCTACAGGGGTTACACGCATGTTGTCAGGCTTGGACACAAGTGCCATTACCCAAAGAGCTCTGTTATCATCCAGACATAACCTTTTCAAGCTCTTCCAGGGGGTCTGATTTGAGATTATGTCTTTAATTTATTTCAAATACCAACGAGCACTCAAACATGTGTTGTGTGTAAGGGATCTGGAAAGCAGTTCATTTCATTGTCCTTTTACAAATGGTGTCACACACTCTAAGAGACAAGGCAAACTGGTGTTGGAGGGATCTGGGCAGCTTTTTTTCCATCCTGCCTGTTCACCAACCTCGTCTTATTGTGAGGACGTCCATTCTACAACCTGCTGTCCACCATGGACCCCTACTTGCCCAAGGATGAGAAGTCTGCACATCCCTCCCTTTTAGGGTCTGTCCTGTTGGACCCAGTACAGTTTCCCCAGCCTTTCACTGCTTCAGGAAGCACAGCTTCCAGTATCTCAGAGAGAACAGGCATCTTTGAATTCAGACGGGACAGAGAACAGAAAGCCTTAGTGTTTTTGGCAGTGCAGCACTGGGAAGTGACTCCTGGCTGAGGGCAGTTCTGCCTAAGAGAGGCATTGTGCGCAGTGAACACCCAGCATAGCCCTGTTTTCTCTGCCTCCCTCCTGCTGGTGCCAGGGCAACATGCTACCTGCTGGAGATACATCAGGAGTCTCCCCGCTCCTTGCTTTTCAATGTGCTGGATGGTGTACAGACCTATTCATCACATTACTCTCTGGAAGAAAATTGGGCTGCGTGAAACCAAAGCATCCTAGAACTAACAAAAGAAAGTAAATGTGAACTGAAGCACAGGAGCATTCACAATGCCATAGCAGGGACTATCTACTATATTTAGCAAAAGCACAGTCTCCTCTTTGGAGCTATCTGTATGCACCATCCAGACCTTCAAACTATCTGTATTATACACAGTCATTATCTCACCTCATCTACATGCTCATTTTCTCAGGAGGAGAAAACCTCTCCTGATGCTTCATTTATGGATTGTGGGTAATCTGACCAAGGGAGAAGGGGGAAGGCAAACAATTGGTAAGGCATATAATTATCACTTTCAAAGACAACATTCACCTCCATCTGGCCTATTTATGTAAGTTCTAATGCCTGAAAAGAGACTTAATTAACCCAGGCAGGTCTCCAGTGCTCACATGCACTCCTTCAAACCTATTTACAAACCTGCTTTAAAATGCTGAGTCTTTGCAAGCAGAGAGTTCGCTATAAATACAGCTGCAGATGGACTTCTTCGAAAATGGAAATGGAAAATTCCAAGCAGGAATAACTTGACATTTGATTCTGGAACAATAGTAAAATGTCAACATCTGCCATGAAAATATAGAACTATAAAATAATGATTAAGGGCCCTTTTAGTTTAAAATATAGAGATTGGTTGTTTTACACAGCTCTGCACAGAATCATTTTTTCTCAAAAAAACAAACCAAAACAAAACAAAACTTCCATTCTTGTAACGCTGCTCCACCACTGAGTACTGAGATGAGTGCACCACGGACTTGCAGTTTTACTGCAACACAGGAATAGTCCTCCAGGCCAGTCTCTGTCCTGTGTGCCCTAGCTACACTACTCGACAGTCCGATGAGTCTCTATGTGGTAAACATTAGAGTATACTTCACATGCCTCACCTATTTGAAGAGTACAGTCCAATGTTTTCTTTTTCAGTTTTAGCAGCTTAATTGAAATACAATTAATATGCTATACATTTTACCCATTTAAAGAGTAAGTATTATTTTTAATATATTGACAGGGCTATAAAACCATTACCAACATCCACTTTTAGGGCAGTTTCAAACACCTTAAAAGAAATAACCATGATCCATTGGCAGTCAGTTCCCAGTTCCTTCTTCCTAATGTTTAGCCATTAGCAACCACCAATGTGTTTTATATTCCTATCAATTAGCTTATTCTGGATACTTAATATATGTGGGTACATAAAAGATGGGGTCTTTGTGACTGCTTTCTTTCCCCTGTAATGTTTTCAAGGTTCATCTATATTATAGTTTGTAGCTGACTTCATTTTTTACTGGTGAATAGTACTCCACTATATAGCCCAATGGTTCTTGACATGTGGGTCACGACCTTTTCACAGGAGTTGCCTAAGACCATTGGAAAACACAGCTATTTACATTACAATTCATAACAGCAGCAAAATTATAGTTACAAAGTAGCAACAAAAATAATTTTATGGTTGGGGGTCACCACAACATAAGGAACTGTACTACAGAGTCACAGCATTAGGAAGGTTGAGAACTACATGATTGATTCATCTGTTCATAAAGTAATAGATATGTGGGATATTTACATATTTTGGCTATTGTAAGTAACTAGTATGGAAATTCATGTACAAGTGTTTATTCTGATGTATATTTCCAATTTAGTGTGTTTTCATTATGTCTGCAAGGTTATGTTACCATTACAAATTTCTAATTAGAAAACAAAACACTTTTCATGATCTTCAAAAGAAACTTTATGCATACTGTCTTAGTAAAAATGCTATGACAAAGGGAACTTAAGGGAGAAAGGGCTTATTTTGGCTTACGGTTTCAGACAGACATAGTCCATCACGGCAGGAAGACATGACAACAAGCGGGGGAGGCTGTTCACATTGCATCCACACTCAGGAAGCAGTGACCAGGAAGTGAAGGCGGGCTGTAAAAACTCACCTATTGCATGTAGACTTTCTGTCTCTGTCCTTTTATTTAACAGATTTTTTTTAAAGTTTATTTCTTTTTATGGCCAAATAATATTTCATTGTATAAATGTATAATGCTTTGTTAATAAGCCCATAGACAATTGTGTCAGTTTTTCTGCTTTTTAGCTTTATGAACACCCTGTTACAAATGTTCATGTACACATTTTTCCTTTGAACTTCTGCTTTTTTACACAAGTGGGGGGTGTGTATGTGTGTGTACATGCTTGTGGAAGTGCTTGTGTGTAGAAGTCAGAGATCAACCTTAGGAACTGTCTACATTATTTTTTCACATAGGGTCTCTCACTGACCTGGAGCTCGTTGAGTAGGTCAGGCTGCTTGGCCAGTGAAGATAAGAGACCTACCTGTCTGCTTCCTCAGCACTGGGATTCTAAGCACATGGCAGCAAGCCCAGCCCCTTTTTTTTTCAGATTTATTTATTATTATGTATACAGTACTCATGTGTGCCTGCAGGCCAGAAGAGGGCACCAGATCTCACTACAGATGGTTGTGAGCCACAATGTGGGAATTGAACCCATGACCTCTGGAAGAGCAGCCAATGCTCTCAATCGCTGAGCCATTGAGAGCACTGGCCCCAAGCCCAGCTTTTTATTTTAAAGATTTGTTTATTTTATTTTATGTGTATGAGTGTTTTGCCTGGTACCCATGGAGGTTAGAAGAGAGTATTGGACCCCCTGGAACTGGAGTTATGGATGGCTGGGAGCCATGACATGACTGCTGGGAACCTAACCCCAGTTCCTCTGTGAGAGCAATACATGTTCTTGACTACTGCACCATCTCTCATTCCCCCCTCCAAGCCCAGATGTTTGTATGTGGACAATGGGAATTGAACTCGTGCCTGTGTGACATGCACTTTACCAAGTGAGCTCCAGCTCTGGACCTATACTTTCAATTTTATAGAGTACTTTCACTATCTCCAGGAATGGGATCACTAGGTCATATGGCAACTTTATGTTTAACTTCTCAAGAGCTGCTGAAGAAACCACACAATTTTATATTCTGAGAAGCCGTGTATGAGAGCTTCCACTTCTATTTTTTCTCATTATAACCATGCTTGTGGCTGTGAAGCGGTATCTCACTGTAGTCTGAATTTGCATGTCCCCAGTGACTCATGATGTTGAACACTTTCGCTCATGTGTTTAATGGTCATTGTAGCATATCTTTAGAAAAGTACCTATTGAAATCATTTGCCCATTTGTCTTTTGTTATGGAGCTATAGAAACTCTTTATATATTCAGAATACTGGACCCTTATTAGATTAGTGAATTATAGATATTTTTCCCATTCTGTGTCTTCTCACTTTCTTGATAATACTGTTTGCACTGATTTTTTTTTTTTTTTTGGCACAAGATTTTTCTATAGAACCAAGCTGGCTTTGAATTCACTATGTAACCCAGACTGGCCTTGAACCTGCAGCAATCTTCCTGCTTCAGCTTTTTGCATGCTGAGATTACAGGTATGCACCCTCATGCCTATAGTGCCAATTTACCTCCTTGCAGATAGTGGAGTCCCAGTTAAAGGAACCCAGGAAGCTGTGTATTCCCTGTGAAAGTGGCTTAATAGTCTAAATCATCAGCACAAGTGTCAAGACAGTTTTGAGTCTTGATGGATGCTGACATCAGCTCTGTTTATCAAATGGATCAGTCTGGACAGTGAGAGGTAAAAAGTAACTTAAGGATAGATAGGTTTATTTTAGCTTACAGTTCATTGTAGCAGGCTTCGTTGGGCCGCCAGCTCACAAAAAAAAAAACCCTTATTTTTGGAGACTTATTAATTATAAAAGCTCAGCCTATAGCTTAGGCTTGTCCCACTAGCTGTTATAACTTAAATTAACCCATTTCCATTAATCTATGTTTTGCCTCATAGCTTTTTACTCCTCTTTCATCTTGTACCTCCTGTTTCCTCTGCACATCCTCTGGTGTCTCTCCCACACCTAGATTCATTTCCTCCTCTTCTCTCTCTGCCCAGAAGTCCTGCCTAACCTCTTCCTGCCTAGCTATTGGCCATTCGGCTTTTTATTAAACCAATCAGAAGGTGCTTTGGCAAAGACACATCTTCACAGTGTACAAAAAGATCATCCACAACACATCATGATAAGGAAGTCAAAGTCTCAGAAGCTTGAAGCTTGAAGCAGCTCCTCACATTGTGTCCGCAGCCACAAAGAAAAGAGCACTGAATGTATGCTGCTGCTGACTCCCCCCTCCTCCATTAACTCCCCACCCAGGGATTGGGCTGTCCACAGTGAGTGGCCCTTCTCACCTTAATTAATGTAATTCAAATAATCCCCCATAGTCATGTCCAGAGGGTCATCTGCCAGGTAATGTAAGAGTCCGTCAAGTTGTCAATTAACCCTGACCACCACAAGTCCCAATTATTAATTCATAGTATCTTGAGAAGCAGGAGGGCCAACCCAGGAAAGCAAGGCAAAATTCTAGATGTGGAGAATAGGGAAAAAATAATACAGAAAAGAGAATGCTCAAGGAATTGAAGTAATGAAACATTTAGGGCTCATTTACTTTGCCCTTGGCTTGGGTAAGATAGACTGCTTTGGCAGCTCCTACATAGACTGTGTGCTTACAAAATGGTTGCCACATTTGGGTAAGGCTTAGCTTTCAAGTTCAGAAGCATCGGTACATGCCGCAACATATCTACAGAAAGTCAGGAGTGAAATGTTCTAATACTAGATGATGACGAGCAAGTCTGTGGTCCCTGCCTATAATAACACTTCTTGGCCTTCATTTGTTTTCTATCCGGGAAAGTATATGGCATTATTCATGAAGTATAGCCTCATAAGAAATATCTGTCGCCTTGATTTTTGAAAACGTTCTTCTCAGGATGTTCATTATCACACCCTGTCCTTCCTAAGATGAAGAAATAAAAGTCTGCATGCAGAAGTGTCTCAGCTTTGTATAAAAAGAGGAAAACATTTGCAGCTTCTGACAGACATCCCTGTATTTCTCAGCACTTTTTGACCTTCCCTCACAGCAGTAGTCTCAGATGGGGCTGCACTCTGAGTTTTCCTGTTGAGCCTCTGTAGTGGATAATTCAAACAGTAGGGTACAGCAAAAATAAATAGTCTGATTAAGGTGTTGGGTATGTATTTCTGTTTTCTCTTTAGTGAGTCCTCTAAGTGTTTCCAGAGGCACAGTAAAGGAACTTGTAGCCAAAGCCTAATCACACACACACACACACACACACACACACACACACACACACACACACACACATCAATGAATAAATATAAACAAACCCAAAGGAAAAAAGATGGCAGCTGGGCAGTAGTGATGCACACCTTTGATCCCAGCACTCAGGAAGCAGAGGCAGGTGGATCTCTGAGTTTGAGGCCAGCCTGGGCTACAGAGCGAGTTGCAGGACAGCCAGGGAAGTTACACAGAGAAACCCTTTCTAGAAAAACCAAAGGGGAAAAAGATAACTAAGGTTTCTTAGCCACATTTCTCTCCTTTCGCTCTAACACCCAAGGGTTGTGCAATGGTTTTAATAGACTCAGAAAACTGTTGCCTGGGAAACAATGATTCTACGGAGGAAGCACCTACTCTCTCCTCTCTATACTCTTCACTTTCGTGCTTCCAGTTTCCCCCAAATAATGAACCTTTAACATGCAATGACAGTACTGAAAGAGGCAGGAGACTGGTCATTTTTAAGCAATTGCAGCTGTTTAAAGTAGCTTTTTCATTTTAAAAATGTGATATTTTTAAACACTTCTGAAGCACACAAAATTGTTTTGAAGAGAGTTGAACATCTTCCTCACTTGAGAAGAATGACAAATCTGTAAACAGTATTTAAGCATCTGCTAAAAGAAAATTCCATCGGCTGTCTGCATTGAATTTTGTTTGTGGGGAGGATAACGTTAAGAGACGACCTCTTTCTGCCTCCTACTGGTAAGCCAAAGAAGTGACACATGTGTTCACATCTCAGCCCTAACTTCAGCTCAGAAACTGGATGCTCTTCATGAGAACATCTGTTTGTATTTGCTTAAAAGGAAATAGCAAGCAACATTTTAGATCTGAGATTTTTATTGATATGTAATTCACAGACCAAAACATTCATCACTTTAAAGTTTATTTACAAAACTGTGCAACTAGAATCACTACCTGATGCCAAAATATTTCACCCCAAAAGAAATTCTGTGTCTTGGAAGTTGCTCCTTGTCCTCCTTCCCACCCATCAGTGAAAACCATTAACTCACTGTCTGGCTCTACAGATTTTCTTACGCTAGACATTACATGTAAAGGGAATCATGTGATCTGTATTCTTTCTGACTGCCTTGTGTGTATGTGTGTGTGTGTGTGTGTGTGTGTGTGTGTGTGTGTGTGTGTGTGTGTTTGTGTCTGTGTCTGTGTGGTATGTATGTGTATTCATGTGAGGGGAACATGTGTATAGAGATGTATTTGCTTGTCAGGAGTATAAAGGCCAGAGGAGGCATTGGGTGTCTTACTTTATCACTCTCCACTTTTCTCACCAAGGCAGGGTCTTTTGCTGAAGCAGGAGCTCAAGTTTCGCTAATCTAGCCAGTCAGCTTGCCCCAGAGATCCACTGTCTCTGCCTCTTGAGTGCTGAGATTGCAGGCGGACCAACCCAGCTCTGTAGCACTTACAGAGGTGCTGGGGCCCGAACCTGAGTCCTCACACTTGCACAGAAAGCACTTCCCACACTCAGCCATCTCATCAGGCCCTGATAGGCTTTCTCTATGAATCCTGAGTTAAAAGTTCACTAATGCTATACTGGAATATTCCATTACATGTATGCATCACATTTTGTTTATCTATTCATCAGTTGAAAGACTAGTTGAGTTATTTTCACTTTGGGAATAATATGAATAATGCTGCTGTGAACATTAGTGCACACGGATTTTGTGGGTACTTTCATTTCTTATGGATATATGCCTAGGATTGGAGTTTCTGTATCATGTGATGACTCAATGTTTATCCATTTCAGAAGCTTCTGGACTGTATTTCAAAGTGATGTGACCATTCTACACTGCCCATAACATGAATAAAATACCTCATTATGGTACTATTTATTATTATCCCATGTGTGCACACATATCATATATCATAATACTTATAGTCATTCTAGGTCATATGAAAAGGGATTACATTATAGTGTTTTTTAGTTCTTCCCTAATAACTAAGGGTGTTCAGCAATTCTTAGTATGCTTATTGGACACTTATGGAAATTTATAGAGAAATGAATATCCCAAATTTTTGCTCATTTTCCCCTAATTAAATGGTTTGTCTTGCTGTGTTGTAGGACTAACTTACATATTTCATATATGAAATCCTCATTACATATGTGATTTGTAAATATTTTTTCTGATTCCATGGGTTAGCCTATCACGTTCTTGATGAAATCCAATTATCTATTTTTGACTTTTGCTACTTTGTGTCATATTTCAGAATCTAGGCCTTAAGGATGTATACCTGTCCTTCCTTTTTTTTTTAAAGATTTATTTATTTATTATGTATACAGTATTCTGCCTGCACATATGTCTGCAGGCCAGAAGAGGGCACCAGATCTCATTACAGATGGTTGTGAGCCACCATGTGGTTGCTGGGAATTGAACTCAGGACCTCTGGAAGAGCAGTCGGTGATCATAACCTCTGAGCCATCTCTCCAGCCCCCTGTCCTTCCTTTTAAGAGTTGGACGAATATTTCGAATTCTTAGGCTTACTTCATTGTTCTAATTTTAGTGACTTTTAAAAGGAAAACAAGCATATATAATATCACATTTGGGGCCTTTTTTGGTTACCGTTCTTATAAGAACACCTAAACTAATATATGTATTTTTAAATCTCTGAAAAGACCTATCAAGAAAAAGTGAATGTGGGGCTGGAGAGATGGCTCAGTGGTTAAGAGGATTTGACTGCTCTTCCAGAGGTCCTGAGTTCAATTCCCAGCAACCACATGGTGGCTCACAGCCATTTGTAATGGGATAAAATTCCTTCTTCTGGTGTATAGCTAAAATACATGATTAAATAAATGTTTTTTTTTTTAAAAAAAAGTGAAGGTACCTATTACCAAGCATGAGGAGTGAAAAGCAATATATCATTATGTGTGTTACAGATACCAGGAATACTAACCCAAAGTTTATGAAGTAATAGGCCAACTAATTTGAACAGTTAGAGCAGAGGGACAAAGTCTCACAAAACTATAATAAAAAAACTAGACTCAATAATGTTAAAATATCAGTTTCTCCCCAAATGGATCATAGATTCAGTATAATTCATGTCAGAATTCTAGCAAGCTTTGAAAACAGAAATTATAATGGAATTCAGAATTTATATAGAAATGCAAATATCTTAGAATAGTTGAAGCAATTTTGAAAACTAGAAAAAGATTAGGGACTGTGTTAACTGGTTTCAATCTGTTCAAGATTAGGAAGTTATAATAATCAAGATAGTGTGATATTTGTATAAAGATACTAAATAGATCAATGAAACCACATAAAGACCAGAAATTAAACCATCTGGATCTATAGATAGACCAATTTATAGATGCCAATGTAACTGATTAAAAGAAGGATAGTTCTTTTTCCATATTTTAATTAAACTCAGAGCTACAGAAACATAAACTGATGGTCGGGGATCATAACTTTACAAATATAATTAAACATGAATAGAAAATGGGTACAATAGCTCACAGTTTTCCAAATCAATGCAAATAAATGGAGAAAAATGGCACTCAAGGAGGAAGAACGTAACTGCAAGGTCAACCTGAGCTACATAATGAGATTCTGTCCACCCCTGAAGAAAATCGATTTCAGAATATTTTTTCAAATGGTGTTGTCTCCGAATTAGTGGAGTGTGCTAGTTAGATTTTTGTCTCTGTCACAAAACATGTGACAAACAACTTATGGGAAGAAAGACTTGGTTTGGCTCATATATTCAGAGGTACCAGTCTGTGGTCAGCTGGTTTCCATTACTATGGGCCTGCAGCAAGATTAGCACCATAGCTGGAAATGTGTGTTGATGGAAATCAACTTACCTAGTCATGCCAGACATTCATGGCCAGAGAAAGTAGCTCCTTACCCTTCACTTGATCTGATGAAACTATTCCTCCTTTCCTGAGGATGTGCCTGTTCTAGAGTGAGACAATTCACTTCATGTCCCACATCTCATTCGCCATAGACCTGTAATCAAAATAAAGCCTCAGTACATAGGGGATGGAGAGTACCAAGTCAGCATCAAAGATACCAAGAAACTTGGGGGAAGTTAGGAATTAATATGTACCAGACAACTGGGTATTGAAGATGTTCTACCAAGAACAGTAGAATTTGTCCTTATTTTGTTGGTTGGAATATTGGAGTGTGTTTGTACTTTTACTAATCTGAAATATTCCAGTCTATAGTAGATAACATTCTGGTTTGAACCTGGAATATTCCCCATAGGCTCAGCTTGAGCATTTAGAGATGGGGCCTTGTTGGTAGAAGTAGTCCCCTAGGGGTGGTGTTGCAGGGTAGAGACCCAAACCCCACTCAGTAGGACGAGAGTCTAAATTGAGAGTCTGTATTAAGCCTGTGGAGAAACACTTCTCGCAGAGCAGTTTTGAATGCATTTTAAAGGGAGATTTTAAAGGCAAAGGACAGGAAAAACTACATCCTGGTTGGCAGATGCTAGGTAAAGTAAAGCAAGCCATCAGTTTAACAGAAGCCAAAAACACGCAGTTAGCTGGGGCATTTCAACCGTGAGTTTCTAGAACAGAATTGGGTACTTTCCCATGGGACTTTTCACAGTGGAGGTAGAAATGGCGGGGGGGGGGGGGGGGGGCGGGGGGGGGCAGTTTCAGATTAAACCAAGATGGCTCCAACTGAGACAAGATGGAGGAACATTTGCCCCATCACAGGGACAAATCTCTCAATGCTTTACCTGCCTCATTCCCAATTTCTTGTTTTGCCACCACAGGCTTCTATTGCCATGGATGAAGCCATTCTGCCAGGCCTTCCATGCTACAATGGACTGAAATTCCCTAAGCCATGAGCCCAGATAAACATTCTAGCCTTTAAGGGGTGTCTATACAGTATTTTTGTCATGCCAAAAAAGCACCATAGATATTAAAACTCTAGAAATTCCTCAGCATGAACCAGAGGAAGGAATTCAAGGACTTTGTGAAGGAAATATGTTTGCGTCAATTTATCACCTGTGATTCACCTGCTCATTTCCTGAAGTACATGTTTAAAAAGCCAGATGAGGGCCAGGCGATGGTGGCGCACGCCTTTAATCCCAGCACTCGGGAGGCAGAGGCAAGCGGATCTCTGTGAGTTCGAGGCCAGCCTGGTCTCCAAAGCGAGTTCCAGGAAAGGCACAAAGCTACACCGAGAAACCCTGTCTCGAAAAACCAAAAAAAAAAAAACAACAACAAACCAGATGACTGTCTTTAGATGACTAATAATTTGATGAGGTAATCCCAAACAGCTTTCCCTTTCCTTTGAAAATAATAACCTTTAGAAGAATCGCCAATCTAACACACACACACACACACACACACACACACACACACACACACACACAAAACCCAAACGCATAGAGCCTGTTTTACAGCACTTTTCTCCAAAGAAAAGAACCACCATTTTAATAAGACCACCTGTTTCTGTTTGCAAAAGATCATCACCCAAGCCGGGCGGTGGTGGCGCACGCCTTTAATCCCAGCACTCGGGAGGCAGAGCCAGGCGGATCTCTGTGAGTTCGAGGCCAGCCTGGTCTCCAAAGCGAGTTCCAGGAAAGGCGCAAAACTACACAGAGAAACCCTGTCTCGAAAAACCAAAAAAAAAAAAAGATCATCACCACCAGGCTTGTTGCCTATTGACAATCCTCCAAGGAAGGAAGGGCTGAAGAGGAGTCATTGGACTCTCACCTGGGAATCCAACCTCTCCTCTCAACCATTTGTAAGTGATTTTCTCTGATTTCACATGGCTTAAGGAGTATCTAGGCTAGGAAAGACTAGAAGGGGGTTCCATCTATGTAGCTATGGAGAAGCCATCATCCATGCTCCTTGAATACTTCCCAGTTCACCCTCCTTGAGTTCACCCATGCTGCTGTCAGTAACCCTTCACTCATGCTCAATAAACTCATCAGTTCCTCCCGGTGAACTGTGGTGGACCCTAACTTTGGTTTGTTATTGGGACCTTACGAAGAGGGGGTAAATGTTTACATTTCCTCACATGAAAAGAGTTTTAGCAACAGAGCTTTTATCCAAATTCATAAATTATTAACATTTTGTCTTGTGGTGATATATTGTGTACCCTAATAAATTTGCCTGAAGATCAGAGAACAGAACAAGCCACTAGATTAAACATAGATGCCAGCCAGTGGTGGCACACACCTTTAATCCTAGCACTCAGGAGGCAGAGAGCCATCTGGATCTCTGTGAGTTCAAAGCCACCCTGGACTACATGAGATTGACTCAGTCTAGGAGAGAAAACAGAGCCAAGCAGTGGTGGCACACACCTTTAATCCCAGTACTGGGAAGCACACATGCCTTTAGTCCCAGGAAGTGATGGTTGGGTGGAGAAAGATTATATAAAGTGTGAGGAGACAGGAACTAAAGGCTTTTCAGCAGAAGTGTCCCTTTCAGCTAGAGGCTTTTTTGGCTGGAGCCTTTTGGGTGAGGACTCAGAGGATTTCAGAGGATTTGTGGAACTGGTGAGGTGAGACGTGGCAGTGGCTTGTTCCTTTGTTTCTCTGATCTTTCAGCATTTACCTCAATATCTGGTTCCAGGTTTTTTATTAAAAGACCTATTAGCACTCATGTTATATCTGGCATCCAACTTTTGAGGCATGAATTCATGAAAAAGCCACCTGTCTGTGGCTTTGCAGACCCTGGCTCAGGCCCGAGCTGCATGTGTCTGGAATCTCCACCCAGCCTGGGACAGACTCTAACCTACTGGCTAAGTTTTTGTTGCAGCCTCTCTGCAGCAAACTCCATAGGCTTTTGGGCTCCAAAAACCACAGGAGTTAGCTGCTTTCACATGTTACACCATGCAGATGGCTGGATCTTTCACTTCTTTCCTCTCCTGGTGGGTTTTGGCTTTCCTTGGGCCCCCTCCTCAGGCTGCTGCCACACCATCATCTGAATCATTGTCAGCAGATATGGTGAGTCAATTGGGATTTCTTAAAGGGAGGAATTAGTTAAGAGAACGTTTTTTCCACACATTAAAAAATGGGAAACATTTTTAGAATGGAGGGCATTTGGTCTCTGTTTGGCTATACATTAAGCAGTCTGAAAATGGAACAATTAAATGAAAGGATTAAAATAAATTATACATTAATTATATTATTATACATTAATAAATTAATGTAGATGGGATTTATATAATGTCTATTATAAATATTTGTTTGGTCATTTTTGTTTTATCATTAAAAAAAGCTGGCTAATATGAGTGCCTAGATAAAAATTAAAAAAAAAAACCCTGTTAAAACAGATCATAGAGATATTCAGACCCAGACAGAAGAATTTAAAGGAGAACCAATCTCAGCATTGCATTATAAGGTTACAGAGAAACAGCCTAAGGCTTTCAAAACAGCCAACCTTTATGAATCCATTAACCTTACAGGAACTGCCAGATGATAGACATCCTCAAGGTTGTGTAAGAGCTGATTGGACTCCTGTACAAATTTTAGATTTGAGAAGATTCAAAGAAGCAATAGTGCTGAACCCATATAGGCTTGTCTGTTAACCATTTTAAAGGTAGAGCTGTTGGTGTCTTTGGAAGATCTTGTACAATCTGGATGGCTGGTGACCACTCTTTAGAATAATACCTCCTAATATTTCTCTCAGAAACATGTGTTAGTTTATGATTTGTTTCTGAGGTTGGAGGAATGTTAATCTGAGTATTCCATTGTTGTTCATAGCTATATTATCACATATGGTTTTAATTTTCCTCTCTGTCCTTCTGGACCTATACATTTGAGCCATCTTGCACTCTGTTTCACTTGAGATAATGTTCCAATCCCTAACAGCTGAACATTTACCTCCCAAAGAGGCCAATTTGGATGCCAAAATTCTGGTGCAATAATTGTCACATCTGCATCTGTGTCTACTAAAACGTCCAAGAAAATGTCATTTATTCATATTTTTAATTTTGGTCTTTGCTCATTTATAGAAGTTTGCTGAAAAATTCACTTTATGGTTTCTCCTGAATTTCCTGTTCTCTATGCTACAGCTGTTCTATCACCCAGAGCAGCCTGGTTTATTCCAATAGGCATTTGGTTATTTAATTGCTCTGAGTAGGATGTTCTTCTATGATGGCAGGAAAGATCTGAACTTAATTTGCTGTGGAGGCCTACATGAGGCCCCTCTGGGAGTTTCCCAAGGACAGAGGCAAAGGATTATCTTGTCTGTCCCTTGTTGATCTACATTTGTTGGTTCAATGTTTACCCTTACCACACCTTCTGCATAATCCAGAAAGGAGGGGCATTCTGTTGCCCTGTTCCTTGAATAAACATTCTTTCTAGGAACACCCTGTTTACACTCCCTTCTCAAATGACTTTGCTTTCTAGACCCAAAACATCTGACATTTTTTCCTCAAACCTTTTGAAATTGCCTCTCCAATCCACATATCATCATGGTCATGAGACTCAATATTAATTGTGTCCCTGATCCAACCCTCCAAGGGTGCAGATCTTGCCTTTAATGGCCTGATTATTCTTTTTCATTCTGCATTCGAATTCTCAAAAGCCAAAGATTCAGTTATTATCTGTCTAGCTTCTGAATTTGGTAACATTCTATTTACTGCTGAATACAGCCTTTGTAAGGAATCTGTGAAGGATTCTTTGGGGCCCTGTATAGCTTTTGTGAATGATTCAATTTTCTTTCTACAATTGGCACCCATGTGGCAAGAATTCATTAAAAAACCTTTGGTGGCCTTACAGGCCAGGGGTTACAGGCCCTGGCTCACCCAGAGTTTACAGGCCCCCAGCCTGGCCAGAGCTACAAGCTTTCCAGCTACAGGCAGCTGGAGCTGCTTGCGGCCAGATCTCCAACTCACGTGGCCAGAACTACAAGGGGCTGGAGCTGCCAGTGTCTAGACTGCTTGTGGGTGTGCAGACCCCCGGCTCAGGCCTGAAATGGCTCAGGCCAGAGCACGTGGCTGGACTTTAGCTTTTAGCTTTTTTTCTTGGTAGGTATTAAGTTCTCTCTCTCTCTCTCTCTCGCTCTCTCTCTCTCTCTCTCTCTCTCTCTGGATTACCATCTCAGACTGCACCACATTAGGTAGCTGCTTTGAAATTCCCTTGGACTTCTACTGTTCTGCACATTAAAAAATGGGAAATATCTTTACAATGGAAGAAAATTGGTCTTTGATAACACATTAGGCAGTCTGAAAATGGAACAATTACATGAGAGGATAATTAATGTTGATGGGATATATGTAACATCAATTATGCATATTTGTTTAATTATCCTTATTTTAGTATTAAAAAAGTTGGTCAATTTAAGTGCCAAGTTAAAAGCTTTAGAAAAACCTGTTAAAATAAATTTTAGAGAAATTCAGACCCAGAAAGAGGAATTTAAAAGTGAAATTATTTCAGGATTGAATTATACCATTACAGAGAGACAGCTTGTTTTCAAACAATCAAACTTAATTTATCCGGTAGCCATACAGGAACTACCTGCTCAAGGGCATGTACAAGCTAACTGAACTCCAGTGGAAATGTTAGATTTAAGGGGATTTAAGAAAGCCATAGTATCATATGGCATGCATTCTCCATTCATAAAGCAAATGTTAAACTCATGGTCAACTTGTAATAGGATTATTTCTCAGGACTGGAAAGAATTGGTAACAGCTGTCCTCGAGCCTGGAGCACAATTACAGTGGCGGACCTGATTTAAGGATGAGGCTGAAACAATAGAAAATCAATGTAGTGCTTGAGGTGTAGAAATTTCTCAGGATCAGCTTCTTGGAGAAGGCCAATACGCTGATATACAAAGACAATGTTTATACGATAATCAAACCTTACTTCTATACCGCATGGCAGCCATGAATGCATGGGACAGTTTTGAGGAAACAGGATAGGCTGAGGAACTGACGAGGTGAGGTTGGATGTGGCTTGTTCTGTTTCTCTGATCTTTCAGTGTTCACCCCAATACCTGGCTCTGGTTATTTCATTTATAAGACCATTTAGCAATTTGTGCTACATCTGTTGCCCAACGTTCATAGTACAAATTCATGAAAAAGCCACTTGCCTGTGGCCTTGCAGTCCCCAGCTCAGGCCTGAGCTGCACTCGGCCAGTAGGATTTGCTGAAGGAGGTAAGATTTGCTGAAGGAGGCAGAATTTGCTGAAGGAGGCAGAGGCAGGAGGAGCCCGAGTTTGAGGCCAGCCTAGGAGGCTTGTTGAGGAGAAGCTGCAGCCAGGGCCAATCTACAAACAGTGGAGGCAGGACCATGAAGGTGGTGACTGCTGCTCCGAGTTGCCTGCTGCTTCTCATTGTGTTGATGGTGGCAGCGATGCTGTTACCAGGGATGAAAGGCTTACCACTGCTTGTTCAGAGAACAATTGCCAGGATCATCGTGTTACCAGGAAGCATCAGCAATGGTCAGTTTAGAAAAGTTTGGTGAGGCAAATGGTGGGGAGAAATTGTGGGGAAGATATTCTCTTCTAGGGAAGAACGTTTGTGGTTCCCAGAGACAGACATTTATTTATCAGACTGTGATTGCTCTAAACCACAGAGGAGGCACACACACACACACACACACACACACACACACACACACACACAAATTCTGCTGGGAATCATGACCACACCTAACAGCCACTTTGAAATCTTCAAAAGGATGACAGGATCCCACAATGATAATTCCACATGGACTATGATAAAGCCATTAAACTGATTAATACCACCCAAAGATCAGCTTTGGACTACAAACTGCTCAGGACAATTTTGAGATGGCTAGTTGAGATCATCCAGACAGACAGACTACTCAAGCAAGGACTTGAGACAAGCCCTGAACTTTCCCATTATGCAGAGACTGGGCAAATGATATAGGACTTGACAATTAACCCAAAAATTTCTTTTCAGGATCTCCTAAAGATGTCTTTGCCCTCAGAAAGCAGGAGGTAATTTTAAGAAAACGAGGCACACATTCCCAAGAGGTGGGGTGGGTGGTTTTTGGTCATTTAATGGCTTATGGATAATTGTCATTGTTTAGGACAAGTTGTTATTGTTAATGGTCAAAAAAAAGATTAAAAAAGGAGATTAGATTCAGGGTTCTTGTTTTAAAAAAAGAAAGAAAAAGAAAAATGAGGATATAGATAAGAGGTAGATTATTGAATCCACTCTAAAAAAAAGAGAGATATAGAAATAATAGGATAAATGGGTAGATCATTGAATCTACCCTAAAAAAAGGGGAAGATATAAAAATGACAAAAGGTAGACTATTGAATCTACTATGAAAAGAAAAAAGAGAGAATATGGATATGATAAGATAAAAAGGTAGATTATTCAATCTATTTTATAAAGGTACTACTTGTTTTAAATATTTTACATTGGATTGGATTTTTCTATATTGTATACAAATTTTATATTAGACTCACCAAAATAGGATAAATGATGAAATTTTTTGTCTGAATTTGTCAAATGTTAATGGACTGGACATTGTTAATTTATATAATGGAGTTTTTTCCTGAATCTGTCAAATGTTAATGGACTAGACATTGTTAATGTAACGCTTGACTGTATATATTGTATATACTTTATCTTATATTAGTTATAAGCTTTCTTTATTATTTAGACAAAAAAGGGAAAATGTGATATAAAGGGTCCAAAAAAAAAAAACCTTCACTGATTTCTTACAAAGATTGATTTCAGCAGTAAATAGAATGATACCAAATTCAGAAGCTAGAAAGGTAATAATTGAATATATGGCTTTTGAAAATGCTAATGCACAATGCAAAAGGGCAATTAGACCATTAAAGGCAAGATCAGTACCCTCAGAGGAATGGATCTGAGATACAATAAATATTGAATCTCATGATCATGATGATGCTTGGATAGGAACCAAACTCAGGTCCTCCACAAGAGCATCAAGTGCTCCTAACAATTGGGCCATCTCTCCAGCACCACAGACCCTACTTCTGATTTAATACTAATATCTGCACATGTGACATGGTATGGCCACCCATTATAGACTTTTAGAATACAGACAGACAGAATGCAAGTTAGGGTCCTGGTCTTTGTATCCAGTGAAACCTTCAACTCCAACCTGGTGAAATTATCTTTGGTTCCTGCAGCACGAATCCTAGTTGGTCTTAATAAAAACACTGAGCCAGATATCGGGGTAAATGCAGAAAGATGAGAGAGACAAAGGAAGAAGCCACAGCCACCTCTCACCTCACCAACTCCTCAGCCAAAAGGACTGAGCTCCTATCTCCTCCCACCTTATATTCCTCTCTCCATCCAGCCATATCATTTCCTGTCTCAACCTCCCTAGCACTGGGATTAAAGATGCATGCCACCACCGCCTGGCCTCTATCGCTAACTAGTGGCTGGCTTTGCCTCTGATCTTCAGCAAGTTTTATTTGTTAAATCATATACAAAGTATCACCACATGTTCCTAAAGTTATAAGGACATTCTCAGGGAAATGATCAATCCTCATACCTGCCATATATGAACCAAGAATGTATGATGTTTAAGATGATTAAGAGGAAAAATGGAGGTCCACTTCTTAACCAAAAAGCAATAACTGTACTGACTTTCTGGTAGAGCTACAGAGGTAAATGTCACATCAATCACTAGAAACCATTTTATATAACATTCTTAAATCCAAAACTAATGCAAAAATCTATGATATACAAAGTAGCAAAATGTTAGAGTGCCAACAAGAGAATTAATGCTTGAGTCAGCATACCTCCATTGTCTTGTCATGTACATGAACTCTTCAGTTAAATGCCACTAATTTACAGAAAATCTTAATCTCTGTATTACCCCACAGGACATTATTATGTCATCTGCCATTTTTAACATCATGTTGACCAAATCTGGATACTAAAAAATAGTGGTAACCCAGATGCTAGAAAATGAGGGACAAGGACTGACTAGATGGATCTGTGAGTAGGAAGAGGAACTTGCTACCAAGCCTGAAGACCTAGTTCCTAGAAGGAAAGAACCAATTCCTACACACACACACACACACACACACACACACACACACAGAGAGAGAGAGAGAGAGAGAGAGAGAGAGAGAGAGCAAAACTAATAAATAATAATGTTATAAAATGTTTTTTTTTAAAGAAAATGAGTGCTAATTCTCTAAGACCTATAAGAAAGTTCTGCATAGGGGCTGGAGATAGCCCAGTAAGTTAAGAGCACTTATTGCTCCTTCAGAGAACCCAGGTTCAGTTGCTAGCACCCATATTGTAGTTTAGAATTGTCAGCAACTTCAGGCCCATGGTTTCTGACTCCCTTTTCTGGTCTCCTTGGTCACCAGACCACATGCAGGAAAACACTCATATACAATTTTTAAAAATGTTAATAGAAGCTGGGTGGTGGTTGCACATGCCTTTAATCCCAGCACTCGGGAGGCAAAGGCAGGCAGATCTCTGTGAGTTCAAGGCCAGCCTGGTCTATAGAATGAGTTCCAGGACAGGCTCCAAAGCTACATAGAGAAACCCTGTCTTGAAAAACAAACGAAAACTGTTAAAAGAAAAAGAAATTGCTGACAACAGTAAAGTTTTGGTGGGGCAACCAGAAAGGAGACAGACCTAGTAGACAAAGGCAAGTATGCCTGGAGATCTTCTAAAGTGAATAGAGTTGTATCTCATACTCCTACCATAGCAGGCTTCAACGGGAGTAATATGTGTGCCATTTGACTGATGTCCAATGGCACAGCTAAATGGTTGACTTCACACTTCTTATGGACAAGGTTCTGGGTTTGATCCCTGGCACCACACAAAATAAAAGCTCCATAGATTTCCCATTTCCCTGGTTGCTTATATGATTTTACTAGATGACTCAAAATTCTTCCATTTTTGAGAGGGCCCCAAGGAAGAGAAAGGGGTTTGAGCTTCTCAAGTTCACAGTAAGAGTGAGTCTACCTCCTGCCCCCTGTCATCCAATTAAGCTCAATGGTGATGATGATGATGATGATGATGATTATTATTATTATTATTATTATTATTATTATTATTTGGTTTTTCGAGACAGGGTTTCCCTGTGTAGCTTTGTGCCTTTCCTGGATCTTGCTCTGTAGACTAGGCTGGCCTCAAATTCACAAAGATCTGCCTGCCTCTGCCTCCTGAGTGCTGGGATTAAAGGCACGCACTATCACCGCCCAGCTTCAATGGTGATTATTAAACTCAACAGTGCTCAAGACATTTATGAATGATTGGGATGCCACAGAATGTCATCCATGCAGCTCTGAAAAAAAACCATATATTCCCTTAAGAAAGTAACTTTTCTTCCTTAAAAATCTATTCCAGAGTTGCTTCTAATTTTGGATTAAAATTTCTAATCGAGATCAAGAATGTCAATTGACCATGTAATCTGAACTGTCCCTCATAAATTGGGTGCTCAGAGCTACACTTAATTACCTTCATTATGCCCCAAAGCATCTCCTCTGTCACAGAAGCAGTAGAACTAGTGGCCTAAGTACATTTGGAAGGCTAAAGACCAAGAACACCTACTCTTGCTGAGTCCCACTGCAACCTGAGGGGAACTTCACGTTTAGTTAATCGTTTGCTGTGCACAATATGCCTGTGACAGCCAGAAATGAACTGCTCTAGCCTGAGGGGCATCCCTGAAAGACAGGAGGGAAGAAGTAAAATCTTCCCATTGAGAGAAGGTCAAAGTTGAGAATGGAATATTGCAAGTTCAAGGCTGCTGTAGGCTATGCAGCAAGACCCTGTGTCAAGAACTTGTAAAAGCCAGGCCTTGTGGAACAGGCCTGTAATTACAGCTATGTGGGAGATTGAGGCAGGAGGATCACAAATACAGAGCCTGCTTGAGGTATAGACTGAGTTTCAGGCCAGCCTGGGCAATTTAGTGAGACTCTCTGTCTAAATGAAAAGTTTTCAAAAGGGGGAATAGGGATAGGGTCAGTGGTAAAAACACTTGCCTAGCATCGACAAGACCTTGGGTTCAGTCCACAGGAATACAAGAAAGTTCTCTGAAAACGGTTTTGATAAAGGGAACTCAGGTCAAATAAATAACAAGACAGAAAGTGCAGGACTCATTGAATTCCCTGGATTATCTGAACAGATGCACATCTGGCCTCTGCCCAAGTACTTCCAATGATAGGCAGGTCACTGCTTCTCGAACTGGGCCAGGCAGCAGTTGCATAGCAAACATAATTAAAAGTCTGCAGCATATTGAACAGCATTCTCCTTCTCCTTGCTGTACCCACAGTTCCCTTTGGAACAACACAAATTGAATTCTGTACCTGATACGTAGGGCTGCCTTTAAAATTTATGAAATGTTTTCTCTTCAGATCAAATGCCTAATGCCGTAAGTATTCTGTACATGATATTGTTCTGAAGATCCTCTTTTTGTGTTTGCTTGGTCATTCTCTTTTCTATTGATTCCCTGCAGAATGGGATAGGAAAATAAAATGCCTCCAAAGTAGATCATTGTGGACAATTAATACTCTCAGTTAAATGATAAGCACCAACAACGGTTGCTGTTGCCGTTAACTGGTGTGTATTATCCTATTTTTGTATGTGTATCTGCTTATGTGTATATGGACATGTATTATCCTATTTTTGTATGTGTATCTGCTTATGTGTATATGGACATGTATGTGCAGGTGCAAATGCAAGTGTGTGTATGGGTATGTGAAGGCCAGAAGTTGATGTCATGTGTCTTCTTGTTGCTTTCTTTGACTGTTTTGAGACAGGATCTCTCAATGAAACTGGAGCTCACCTATCCAGCCAGATTGGCTGGCCAGTGAGCCCCAGTGAGCCTGTGTCCTCCTCTCCATTGCTGTAATTACAGGTTGTACCTGGCTTGTCATGTGAGTACAAGGGATGGACTCAGATCCCCATGTTTGTGTGGCAAGCACTCTACTGACTAAGCTATCTCCCTATCTCTCTATTATCCTATTTCGGTCCTCTCAACTACCATGTGCTACTATTAGTAGTCATATTTCACCAATAAAAAATAGCAGGACAGAGAAAACAACTTGTCTGAGGACACAAAAGTCAATGTGAGGTCAACCGAAATCCAGTTGCCAGTATGTGTTTACTCCAGAAGATTGTAACAAACTCTTTTAAATTAGAAGTTGAAGAGATAGCACCATATAGAATAACAGGTTTCCTTAGGACATTTTCAGACATGTATAGCATTGTACTTTGCTCATATCCACCTCCCACTACCCTCTCTTGTATCCACACCCGCTTCCTGTGTTCTTGTTGAATGACTGAAGAACTTGGATCTGTTTACTTACAGTGGTAGCTTGGAATTCCGCCCTCCTCTGGGCATTTAGGAAATTAGCAGCTCACTGAAGTCTGCAGATACCTTTCAAGCTGCCTTCTGCACAGCCTTAGCCCTCATCTCTTGAACCTTGTGCAATCGTATCCATCTCGCTTCCATTTTGTCTTATTGTGACTCTTCAATCTGAATTGCCATCTTAGCTCTCTCTTGCTTGGGTGACATCTAAAAGTTTAAAGAGTATACCTGTCCCAATAAGCCTTAAGTTTGAAACACAGAGTAGACATATTCTGTGGTATTTTACAGATTCATTTATTTATCTATTGCGTGTATATGTATGCACGCACATGCATGGTTACCCTTGGGAGCCAGAATAGGGTGCCAGATCCCCTGGAGCTGGAATGACAGCTGGTTGTAAGCTGCTAGACGTGCTAGGAACCAAACTTGGGTCTTCTGCAAGAGCAGCAAGTATTCTTGATCTCTGAGCCATCTGTCCCGCCACAATTTTTTTGAGATAAGGTTTCATGTATTCTACAATAGCCTTACCACTCTATGTAGGCAAAGATGCCCCTACTCTCTGAGTGTTGGGATTACAGGCAGGTGTCATTATGTCCAATATCTGTCCAGATATTAGGGATCTAAACCAGGGCCTCAAGGATGCTACAAAAGCACTCTACTAAGTAAGTTACATTCTGAACCCTTGTCTTCATTTTTATGACATCACTATTGATCTCAGAATTAAACACCTTTGTTAGTACAATAAAAATGCTGACTGAACATTTCAGTTTAGTGGACTTTGGGAAACGTCAGTTGTTAATCTAGAACTCCGTGTAAATTGTTACACAGTGATGCTTAGACTTAACAGAGCTTAATCTCAAGATTTGGGGCATGATTTCCGAAAGCTGAAGACTAGAACCACCTACTATAATGTAGGAAGCATGAGCTTTAGGTAGCACTTTGGTGAGTATGCCTAGATACAAGTAATAGAAAGCCCAATCCAAACGAGCCTTCAGCAATGAACACAGGTTACTAAACATACAATGAGGCAAAGTGAGACAGTACAGCCTTGGCAGCTCACTGGCACAACAATGTTAGAAAGGAGTCTGGCTCTCTGTTTCTACCCTTTACATAGCAACAGCATAGCTGCACCAGCTCCAGAGTTCACGTCCCCCACAACACCATTCTAAGCCAGAAGACAAGGTGTCTTTTTTCTAGGGACACTTTCATATAAAAAGTTTTCTGGACTGGGCAGTGGTGGCACACACCTTTAATCCCAGCACTCAGGAGGCAGAGGCAGGTGGATCTCTGTGAGTTCAAGGCCAGCCTGGTCTACAGAGAGAGTTCCAGGACAGCCAGGGCAGTTACATAGAGAAATCCTGTCTCAGAGAAAGAAAGAAAGAAAGAAAGAAAGAAAGAAAGAAAGAAAGAAAGAAAGAAAGAAAGAAAGAAGAAAGAAAGAAAAGAAAAAGCTTTCTGAGAGAGCCTTAGACTTTTCTACAAGTGTTGTGAACCAGAACTGTATTTCATGTCTGTGGCTAGGCCAACCATTAGCAAGAATAATGAAATTACCATGACTGGGGGAGGGTTGGCACTGGGGAAGGGTCTAAGCTTTCTTAAGCTCCAGGATGGCTCATATCAGTAGAAATTAGAATTCTAGGATTTGGAGAGATGGCTTAGTGGATAACAGCACTAGCAGCTCTTACAGAGAACCCGGGTTCAGTTCCCAGCACCCACATGGTGGTTCCAGTTCCAAGGGATCTGCCACCCTCTTCTGGCCTCCAGAGGCCCATGGTGCACATGCATATATGCAGGCAAGCATTCATAAACATTAAATAAGTCAGTTTTTCTGTTTTCAGTTCAGGGTTTCTCTGTGTAACAGCCCTGGCTGTCCTGAAACTCATTCTGTAGACCAGGCTGGCCTCAAACTCACAGAGATCCACCTACCTCTATCTCCTGAGTGCTGGGATTAAAGGCATGTGCCACCATTACCCAGCTTCAATAAGTAAATTTCATTAAAAATATTTTTAAGTTCACATTAGAGACTGGATGATAGTGGTGCACACCTTGAATCCCAGCACTCAGGAGGCAGAGGCAGGCAAATCTCTGTGAGTTCAAGGCCAACCTGGTCTACAGAGCGAGTTCCAGGATAGCCAGGGATACACAGAAAAACCCTGTCTTAAAAAAATAAAAATAAAAATAAAAATGTTAAAAAGTTCACATTAGAATTCTATTATCATGGAAAAGAGGTAGGAGTCAGCAATCAATAATATCTGTAACATATAACCAGATGTGTCCAGACATTTAAGCATGTGGAATGAAAAGATGATATATAGGTACATTCACACAATTATTCAGTGGCACAGAACTGTTCAAATCCAAGCCCATTGAAAAAGCAAAATAGTACACTACTTTACTTGATGGCCATTATCATAGATGAAAAGTGTAGCCGATCTCAAAATTACCACATTCATTTAACAAACACTGAATTTAAAAGGAAATGGAAATATTTCTTCCAGAAAAATCCAAATAGATTTCAGAAAATGAACAATGAAATATCGTGATTTTGCATTTATGCCATAGAAAAGCAAGCAATGTACTTTGGGCTTCCTTGTGTTTATAGAGGTACACACCATAATGTCTTTGATGTCTTCAGAATAAAGGCACAGTAATGCCAGTTTTTAATAAGGAGTAAGAGTGATATAGTGAATATTTCATTTTGAGGAGCTGGCAAAAGATTATTTTTAAGTTTACTTCAAAGGAAAAGGATGAAATAATAAAAGATGAAAGAGCGATTCATGATCTCCATGCTAGTTAATTCAGAAGACGCCACGGTCCCATTTTTATCTCCTGACTGAAATCTTTCGAAGATAATTGATCTAGGTTTCTGTTCTATTGCATTTGCTGTCACTCACTGCATTGTTTGCCAGATTAGAAGTGTTTGATATAAGTTTATGTACTACATATAATTTCAATGTGACATCCCGTCTTTGTTCATCTTTCTTGGCCAGTTGATGGCTTCAAATTGGCTCTCCAGGAAATCTTAATTCACTATTATCTAACTGCCACATTAAAAAATAATGAGGGAAGGACTTCATCACCTGCCATTTCAAACACAATTCTCTAAACCCTGCACACTCAGAGCAAAAGCAAGATTAGTTTGGTTGAATATTAAATCACTGAGCCCAGTTCATAACAATTTGATGAAAATAATATTTCAGATCCCATGAGTTGGTTTCATTTCCTGAAATTAGAAAACCAGGAAGTATTTCTAAAACAATTCTAAGGACACTGTTGCAGTTTGTGGGTTCAAATGGGTAAGGAATATCATAGCAAATCCAGTAGCATATAGGAAACTTCTTATTTGGCCATCCTGGGAATTCTTGTGTTTGCAACGAATTGGAACACAGGTTGCTACAGAGCTAAGAGAAAGGATGTTCAGCCATGTGCACTAAAGACAGGAGAGAGTCAGTGCACAGAAAGGGACTGGTTCTGGCTTCTTCAGAGACACTGATTTTCATACAGTGAAGGGATAATCTACAAGAAGAGATAATATGGGGCGGAGAGGTAGCTCAACAGTTAAGAGCACTCACTGTTCTTGTAGAGGACCCTGGTTCAGTTCTCAGCATTCATATGGTGGCTTACAACCATCCGTAACTCAAGTTCCAGTGGATCAGACACCCTCTTGTGACCTTCACAGGCATGGCATGCACTGCATATAATACACATACATACATGCAGGCAAAACACTCGTACATACAAAGTAAAAATAGACAAATAAAAGGAAGGGATGGCAGATGGAATTCAAAGAATGGTGCAAAGAGGTCTCAGTTAAGTCCTGCTTGACTTCCAAAGAAGTCTCCAGGAAGCTGTAGGGAGTAAATCAAAGTTTCTGAAGCCCCATATCGGGTTACAAAGTGGGGGCTTTTATTTTGAAATTCAAACAAACTTATCAAGACTGCAGTGGTCCAGAAAACAAGCAACAAAGGAAAAAAAATAAATCCAACCTTCTCCACAATGAAATCTGTTTAAAATAAAAACACCCTTTAAGAAAAGTAACTATGGAAAGAATTTAGCAGGATCTCTTTACTCCAGAATATTGAAATCAAAGTTTCTGAAATTCTTAAGTTTTCTACGAGGTGGAAAAGAAGGTATAGCCCATAAGCAATACAGGAGAGCACCATCATTAATTCATCAACACTCATGCAATATCTACTTTGTTTAAAGCTCTGCGTCCAGTGAAGGTAGATCCAAAATCAAGGCAAGGTCTTGGTCTCCCAGAAGTAAGCCATTCAACTGTGATTCCAGTGGATTAGAGAGATCTGCAGAGTTTGCCATCATTCTCTAGTCTGTACTCTACAGGCATCCTTTTCCATCAACCATCCACCACACAAGCAAAGACAGAGATTTTTGAAATAAGTAGGAGACAGCTAAAGCAGCCAGAAACTCAATGCAGAGTAAGTAGATTTGCGATGGTTTCTTCAAGAAATGAACTGCAAGGGAGGGGGGCAACACCTAAGGCTGTAGAGAGACCCAAAAAGAAAATAACCAAACGTGCCAAATGTCTTTGGACCCTCATAGAAACAAATCAAAAGTTAGAAGACACTTGGAGAAAATCAAATGCTCCATGTAGATTTGATCCTCTTTTTCCTTATTTTATGTATATTTGAATGTTTGCTTGCATGTATGTACACCACATACATGCCAGGTGTCCAGAGAGGCCAGAAGAGGGTGTCTGTAACTGGAGTTACAGGTGGTTGTGAGTCCCAGCTGCCATGTGCTGCTGGGAATCAAACCTGGATCCTTTGCAAGACCAGCCAGTGAACTTTGCCACTGAACCATCTTTCCAGTCTCTGGATAGTTGATCTTGAGGATTATTTTTTAGGCTTTGCAAGTGGATAAGGATATTGGACATTTGTTTCAGCAATTTTGTTTTGGAGGCTTTCATTAAAATACTTTAATAAGTAAATTAAATTTAAAATAATAATAAACACTAATTACATTCTAAAGTTTTGGCAGTGTACGACATGATAGGATGACAGGAGATGTGTTTTCTGATGATCCCATGGAGGGCAGAGGATGCGTTAGCATAAAGAAGAAACATGATTAGCCCTATGTTGATCATTGGCAAAGCTTAGTGCCAATTACAGGGTGCTTCATTATGATCTTCTATTTCTCTGTGTATTTGAAATTATCTGTATTAATTAAATAAATCATCCTCAGAAGACAGAGAAGGCTTCCCAAAGGAAATTCAAAGTGAGTTTGAAAGAAGGCCAGAGCCATCTTCTCATCACAAAGAACACTGAAGACTTTATTTTATTTTATTTTATTTTGAGATACAATCTTTCTATACAGACCAGGCTGTCCTGGAATTCACTCTGAAGACCAGGGTGGCCTCGAACTCACAGAGATTCACCTGCCTCTACCACTTAAGTGCTAGGATTAAAGATGTGCACCTCCACACCTGGCTAAAACTACCTCTTAAAAACATAGCTATTACTAGCTTGTAGAATACCAACAATAAATAAACATAAATAAAACATAAAATGACGAGTGTCAGTGATTACAGCTGGTAAAGTCAGACAATATTAAAAATAAATACATCTTAAAATCTGTCTAAAAAATTAAGTAAAATATAAATAAAAAATTACAAAGTGTGTGTACTTTAAAGGCTAATAATGAAATGTAAATATGTGTACCTCACCCCCAGTGTAAGAGATACAATGCTTTCAGAAGCTCTCTATGTTGCAACCACTGCTTATTCAAACAGGCATGAAAAAGAACATGTGTTGAAGACTTCTTTGGATTTTTAAAGATTGTTTTACAAATTTACCCCTCAGTACTTTTAAAGCCACTGATACAAAACCAAGTCCATTTTTATGAAGTGTTTTTCTGGTTACTTTTTAACTTGAGTACAAGTGCACAACACCTTTTCTTTTTTTAAAAGATTTATTTATTTATTATGCATGCAGTGTTCTGCCTGTATGTATGCCTGCACACCAGAAGAGGGCACCAGATCTCATTATAGATGGTTGTGAGCTACCACATGGTTGCAGGAAATTGAACTCTGGACCTGTGGAAGAGCAGCCAGTGCTCTTCACCTCTGAGCCCTCTCTCCAGCCCCGCCTCCCTCTTTTTTAAGATAGGGTCTCACTATGTAGCTCTGACTGACTTGGAACTCACTATATAGATCAGGCTGACCTTAAAGTCACAGAGTTCCATCTGTCTCTTTTTTCCCAAGTGCTGGGATTAAAGGTGTGTGCCACCAGGCCCAGCTGTGAAGCACTTTCTACTGAGTGCTCCCAAACCTACTTCAAGAGACTGAAATCCCAGTCTTGGTCATCTTGGACTACCATACTAAAATACTATTGTGAAATATTCCTTTACACTGTGTGAATATATGTCACTGTGATTGGGTTAATAAAAAGCTGATTGGCCAATGGCTAGACAGGATTTTTGGAGCAGAGAGAATGCTGGGGAGAAGGGCAGCTATACTATAATCTGGAGAGCTGACAAACGCAAAACTTTATTTCTTCCAGATCTGGAAGCCAGAAACTCTAAGTAAGACCCAGGTGTCCCCAAATTCAGTGTCTGATGAGGACCTTTTTCCTAGTTCATGTAAGAGATCTTTTTTTAATTTATATATTTTTTCATTTATTTTACATATAGACCAAAGTTTCCCTCTCTCCTCTCCTCCCACCTCTCCCCCACCCCCAGATCATCTTATGGTAGAAGGGACCAGGCCTCTCTCTGTGGTCTCCCTTTTATTTTTATTTCTGATTTGAAAACTTATTTTAAATAATACGTAAAACCATAAAAACTAGTTGGGCAGTTGTGGTGCAGGCCTTTAATCCTAACACTTGAGAAGCAAAGGCTGGCAGATTTCTGAATTCAGGTGCAGCCTGGTCTACAAATTGAGTTCCAGGACAGCCAGGGCTACACAGAGAAACCCTGTCTCAAGAAACAAAACAAAACCTAAAAACTGTTCATATTAATGAGATGCTATATTATATTTTTGATACATATATTACATAATGTTTAAATCAACAAGCATATCTATCTATTCAACTGGTTATCATTTCTATGTGGTTGAAACTTTCAAACATCTAGGCTGGGCGGTGGTGGTGCACGTCTTTGATCCCAGCACTCATGAGACAGAGGCAGGAGGATCTCTGTGAGTTTGAGGCCAGCCTGGTCTACAGAGTGAGTTCCAGGACAGTCAGGGCTGTTATACAGAGAAACCCTGTATTGAAAAACAAAACAAAACAAAACAAAACAAAAAACACCCAAACTTTTGAACTTCTGAGGTCTCTATTTTTCTGAGACAAGGCATCGCTATATAATCTTGCAGTCCTCCTGCCTCAGCCTCCTCTTTGGTGGACTTAAAGGCTTAAGGTACCACACCATGATCCTGACTTCTCCTTTCTAAGACTACTAGTCACAAACATGAGAAACACAGCACACAAAAGCCTCAGCCTAATACCATCACCTTGGTGGTTAGGATTGGAAATCCCGAATTTGAAATCACAAACATTTACAACAGAGCAAGCCCTGCAGAAGGGTCAATGGTTGCTAGCTTTACAACTGGGGTTACTTTGCCAGTATCCAACCAAACCCAGATTCATGAGGTTCTTTCCAGATCTAGAAAAGACATTAGAGATGATTGGACCAGACCCTTCTTGTATATATCAGCCAAACTGAGGCCAAGAAAAATTCAGTGACTTTTTCCAAATTTTTGAGTTAACATTTGTTCTTTTTAAAATTAACAGATTGGAGCTGGAGACATGGCTCAGCAGTTAAGAGCACTGGCTGTTTCTCCAGAGGACCCAGGTTCTATCCCCAGCATCCGAATAGCAGCTCACAACTGTCTGTAACACCAGTTTCAAGAGATCCAAAGCCATCTTCTGGCCTCTGTGATAGGCATCAGGCAAGCATGTGGGATGTGTGTGTGTGTACATATACATACATGCATACAGGCATAACCCCATACACATAAAAAATCACTGATTTGAGGGTGTTCATTATGTGCCAAACACTGTGTTAAACAAAGAGGGAATGAAGAAGAGCAAGACACAGCTTCACACTTTGGGTGCGTCACAGGGATGAGACATACATCTAGGCCAGTGTGTGTATGAGTTACTTTCTTGTTGTTGCCCAAATACCTGCTGAGAAGCAACACGAGGGAGGAAGGGTTTATTCTGCTCATGACTTGAGAGTACATTGTCCACTGTTGTGTCAAAGAACTGGCATTGAGGTCAGATCACAGCTGTGACAGCAGGAATGTGAAACTGCTTGTTCACATTTGAGTGGATCAAGTAGCAGAGAAGACAGAAAGTAGGGCCAGACTCTAAACCCTATAGCCACCTCCCACTGACACACATCCTCTGTCTAGTCCTGACATCCTGAAGGTTCCACAGTCTCCCAAAGCACCAGCACCACCTGTGGACCAAGTGTTCACACAGATGAGCCTGTGGTACTTTATATCCAAATCAAGAAGTAGAGTGCAAGTCAGGCATAGTGGTGCACGCCTTTATTCCGATCATTTGGGATGCACAAACAGCCAGGGCTACATAGTGAGACTCTTTTTAAAAAAAATTAGTGTGGAGGCTGGAGAGATGGCTCAGAGGTTAAGAACACTGGCTGTTCTTCCAGAGGTCCTGAGTTCAATTCCCAACAACCACACGATGGCTCACAGCCATCTATAATGAGATCTGGTGCCCTCTCCTGGCCTGCAAGCATACATGGAGGCAGGATGTTGTGTACATAATAAATAAATAAGTTTCCTTTAAAAACAAGAGTGTCATAAGTATCACTAACAGACAAAGATACAAAGTGTGGAAGTGGTAGTTCTCCCAAGGGAGATAAGGCTTCCCAGAGGAGGAAACACTTGAGCTAGGCATCCCAGGCTGCAAGAATTCGATGTCAAATGTGGAGGCAAGGAGCAGGGGGTAGCAGTGAAGACACTATGGCCGGCTTCCTAGACCACACATGCTGAGCCTGCTGCCCTGCACGTCTGCCTGCGCTCTAAAACCACACTGCACACTCAGTTAGTCATTTTTCTTCAAGGAGAGGAGGGGCGCTGGGTCCAGGGTGGGTCCAGTCCCACCCTGCCAGTTTCCAGGCTAGATCTTGGCTCAGGTTTTTACTAGCCACATTTAGCAAATAAAAACAGGACAGCCATTAAGTGGAATTCCAGATAAATTGTCACGGTTTTCATATAAACATGTCCTAAATATCTGCATGGGACATAGCTATACTAAAATTGTGTCGTCTGCGTGGTGTTCAGTATAACCAGGCATCCTGACAATCCTACCTGGAGGAAATGTTCAGTAAGTATTTGTGCGAGTACAAGAGGCGGGAAGGGAGGGAGTTCAAAAGGGGTGGGTGAAAGAAAAGCCACCTCACTCATCAGGGGAGACTTCACAGAAAGTGATATGGGCTGGAGGAGAGTGGTAGACTTGTCAAAGCCTGGAAACCATGGAAAATCTAGCCATACATTAGCCACTTTGGGTTATATAGCTTACAAAGTAAATAGCTGTTTCCGCCTTTTTGTTAGAGTCTGCCCTCCTGTGGTAGGAAGAAGTATTAAGCCTTCAATCATATCCTGCAGTTCATTAGGGCAAAGGGCTCCCTGAAGGCAGCCATCTGGAAAGGAGGATGTGATGCTAGGAGTTTGTTTGTTTTGGTGGGAGACAAGGAAGGAATGAACAAAAAGATGAATAGTTTCTTCGTGTGAGGTACCAAGGGAGTAATGTTAAAATAGTTTTGCAAATTGTTCAAAACACATTTGTAACTTTGTGCAAGCCAGCAAAATCTGTTTCCAAGAAATTTGGATGGGAAAATATGATAATATACTGTACCTAAGTGCAGGCAGTAGATTACTCAAATGAATAAAGTATAAAATACTATTTAAATGGTAACTAAAAAGCAACCTAGTGACTTTGGAAATAAAGCAAGCCTGTTTCAGATGGCTCCTCTCTTCATTAGCTTTAACAGGTACTGGATCCGCAGGCTGATTCTACCATTTATTTCATAGGTTCTGTTCCCTACCGTGAACAGAAGAGATGAGCCCGCCATCATGCTTTACTCCAAACCTCACATGCTGCCATATTCTAAAGCCATCTCAACCTTCCAATGGGTCCCTCCTCCTAAGACAAGACCTCACAGCTCCTTTGTCTCCTCATTACCAAACCTTGTCCGCAACCTCAGAGATCATGCTCATGGACAGCAATTATGCTTTAGCACTCTGGGACCACCTACTCCAAACTCTTTCTCTCAAACTGAACCAGGACTTTCTGTTCTAGTTTCTCACTTCCCCCATTTTAAAAAAAAAAAACAATTTATTTAATTTTATGTGCATTGGTGTGAAGGTGTCAGATCTCCTGGAAAGGGAGTTATAGACAGTTGTAAGCTGCCATGTGGGTGCTGGGAATTGAACCTGGGTCCTCTGGAAGAGCAGCCAGTGCTCCTAACCCCTGAGCCATCTCTACAACCCCTGTTTTCTCACTTCCCAACCGAACCTATTCATTCAACCTACAGCAGAGTTCCTGAAGCACGTGACCAGCCTCCCCAGCCAATTGTCACGTCGTCGCGTCCTTCTCCTGGCCTGGACTGGCTGCAGAGTCATATGAATTACTTTTGCTCTAATACCTGAGCTCCCATCTGTCCTTGAGCTATGTGTGGCTCTCAGCTCTGCCTCACACTAACCATCTGTGTGCTTCCTTCGGGGGAGAGCAAGGATGAGCACGGTAGGGCAGACTCCTGCCAGTGGACAGGGAAAGTAGCCCCGATCAGTTTGGCTTTGGCAACTTTGCTCGGGTTCTTTTATCAGCCCTCAATCAGTTACCTCTCTTTTCCGTTCTTCTGCTGTTGTAAACGCTTTGTTTCTGAGTAACTCAGCTTTCTCATTGCTAAAGTAGATTGATGTGCCAATCAGACTGTCACTACGACAAAATACCTTACATGGCATTTCAAAGGAGGAAGGATTTACTTTAGCTTACGGTTTTAGATTCTAAAATTTAGAGGTTTCAGACCTTAGTTGGTTGGCTCCACGTTTCTGGTGATGAGACAGTACATTGTGGCAATGCAAACTTTGTGACGGGGGCTATTTGCCTAGTGTTGGACAGGAAGCAGAAGAGGAGAGAAGCAGCATGTGACAAGATGCACTAATTCAAGTGCACACACCAGTGGCCTACTTCCTCCAACCAGATTCCACCTCCTACTTTTCAATACATCCCAACAAATCCATCATCTCATACATTTCTCAACGAGTTAATCCCTTGATTAGGCCATTGCTCTCAGGGTCCAATTCCTTCCCCAAAGCCCATCAGTTGGCCTCTACCACTTCTTTTCTTTTTTTTTTGTTTTTTTTTTTGTTTTTTTTTTTTCTTTTTTTTTTTTTTGGTTTTTTTGAGACAGGGTTTCTCTGTGTAGTTTTGGTGCCTTTCCTGGAACTCACTTAGTAGCCCAGGCTGGCCTTGAACTCACAGAGATCCGCCTGGCTCTGCCTCCCGAGTGCTGGGATTAAAGGCGTGCGCCACCACCGCCCGGCCTCTACCACTTCTTAACTTCGTGTTCTGTGTCAAATTAACCTCATTAGTAACACGGGATTGAGAACGGCTTCAACCCCAATGTCTTGTCATGACGGAAAAACGGTATGGTCCATGCAAAGTTCTTGTTGCCTTGTTGCCTGGCACATATAGGGTCAAAGAGTCGCCATGTCAACCTATGTGACCTGTTGATCAGTCTCCACGGATCTGAAATAAGGTTCTACTGCTTTGTATCAGTGTGCCCCATAAGCATTTTACCTCATTTATCTGAGTCTTAGTTTCCTCCTTCTGTAAAGTGAGCCTTGTGCTGAACACTTAGTAAATGGACATACATAATAAAATGGGGCTTATAAAGTATCCAATATTATTGTTACTATTATCCTTTGAAAGACAAAGAGTACGTTAGTGTCCCACCCATCTGGGTCTCATTCCACATTTCCTTTGTAACATATTAGACACATGTATACTGCTCCTTGAGGCCAGCCAGGAAATAGGAAGCCACATCAGAACAACCAATGTCACCTGGTTCAGTCTGTGTCCGACTGCTTCAGGGGTAGCTCTTTGTGCAGGGATGACAGCTTGGTCAGCATTCTTTGGTTATGTGATCTCTTGCAGCTGGACATTGCTACGTGACACTCCCCTGAGATCCGAGTGGCCTCTCCTGGACTGTCAGCATCCTGCTCTTTCTTATCTTGAAACTGCCTTTGAAGCTTTAAACAAAGATCTGCTGTTATTATTTTAATATTTAAAGACTTTAACCCTTGAAAGTCTTGTCTGCTACAGCTGTGAATCCAGCTGCCCTTTGTCCATCTGAAATAGGCCTTCTGCGCTCCCCAGAAATGTGATACCCTTTTTCTTGTCAACTTGTGCTTCCTCTCTTCTCTCTCTCTCTCTCTCTCTCTCTCTCTCTCTCTCTCTCTCTCTCTCTCTCTCTCTCTCTCGGCATCTCATACCCTGCTGTTCCCTCATGTCTCCCCACTCTACCAGAAATGATCACACTCTCTACTCCACAGAGAAAATTGAAGCCATCACACGAAAAACAGTCATTTAATGTTGTAAAATCGAGTAACCAATAAGCCCTGTCCTCCGCTTTCCAGGACTATCAGCATTTGGCATAGACACTCCTTCTCACTACACTTCCTTCCTTTGGCTTCTATGCTACAGCTTTTCTTGGTAGATGCTGGCCTTGGTTCTCTGTTGTTCTCAAACATTGCCTCGAGGATGGAGTGGGGAAGCTCATGAGATTTAAGAAGTAAACAACTCATAAGTCTCAGCAAGTTCTTAGAACTAACAAGATTCACAAAGCACCTCTCAAGGTTATGAGAACAGTAAACAACAGCTGGGGGTGGAGATGCTCCCACCAGCCCAACTGTCTGGAGGAGACTCTCAGCCCTGGGCACAGCTGCTGGGAACTCTTACCACACTGCTGTGGTCTTTTGTTGTTGTTGTTGTTGTTTTGTTGTTGTTTTGCTGATGTAGCTGTCTTTGAGTCATGCCTGTTCCTGTAAATAACCTCTCATCCATATTTCTGTAAGTGGCCCCAATAAATGCACAGGTTCTCCAAGGTGGACTTGAGGACTTGACAGAATTGTTACTTTGATCTGTTGTTGATTCACTACCTGGGGCAAAGAGACATTTGTTCACTTCTTCCAAGGAAAAGTCTCACCTAACATCCAATTGCTGGCTCCTCACTATGTATCCAAATTCAATGTTCAAGAGACCAGAGCTCTGCCACGGTTCTCTTCCCTAGCTAACTTGACTCTTCCTTAGCTTTATCTACCATGTATGGGCAAATCTAGATCTTTAGTCCAATATCTCTCTCTCTCTCTCTCTCTCTCTCTCTCTCTCTCTGTCTCTCTCTCTCTCTGTCTCTCTCTCTGTCTCTCTCTCTCTCTCTCTCTCTCTCTCTCTCTCTCTCTCTCTCTCTCTGTGTGTGTGTGTGTGTGTGTGTGTGTACATGCATGTTTTGAGACAAGGTTTCTGTGTAGCTCCTAGAACTCACCATGTGGTCCCAAACTCAGAAATCTATAGGACTCTGCCTCCCAGGTGCTGGGATTAAAGGTGTGTGCCACTATACCCAGCCAGACTCTCTCTTGAACTTTAAATTCACATTCAGTTACTCACTAGATAGTTCCACAGCCTGGGTGACTTAGACAACAAATATTTATTTCTCAATGTTCAAAATCCAGATGCCATTAGGGTCTTATGTGATGAGGCTCCTTAACCTGTTTTATAGATTGCCACCTTCTGGCCACATTCTCAGAAGACCATTCCTTTGTATCCATGAAAACAGAGGAAGGTCTCTCACTGTCTCCTCCTCTTCTTTTTCTCCTCCCACTCTTCTTCCTCCTCCTCTTCTCCCCTCCTTTGCTTTGAAGTTTAGGCTAGCCCAGAACATACTGTTGCGCAAGCTAGCTACACCTGTAGGGTAAAAGGTCCAAGCCCACTTCCACTTCCGGGTGAAAAGCCTTACCAAAACTACCAATCTCTGGGCTTGACTTGAAATCTCAGCAATGCCCACTCTGGAAATCTCCACCCTGGAAAACTTCTCCCCCAAGAAACTCTATGTAAGCTTGCCTCCCGCTCAGTTCCCTGCTGCTCCTCCCCCAGCAGAGGAAGTCACCCTCTCCCAATAAGTCTCTTGCGTGGGGTTTGTTGTGTGGTGTTGTGGTATTCCTTGGCTCCCAGCTGCCAGGGTACTTTTTCCCTTGGAAGTGTAATACTTCCATTGGAGAAACCTTCCTTTCAGAACTACAATGCCTCCATTGGGGAAGCTATTCCCCTCAGAGCTGTCTCCTAAGTCACGTTTTCTTCTTAGAAAGAACACACCATTTTAGTGGATCAAGACTAGTCTTAATATCCTCTCTAACCGTAATGAGCTCCCTAAAGACCCCATCTTTAAATACAGTCACAGAGTGGATAGGGCTCAAATATAGGAAATTTAGGACAACATAATTCAGTCCATAACAGGTATCTGATCAATACCTCTAATTTAGCATGTCCAGGAGCTGGAGAGCTCGCTCAGTGGTTAAGAGCATGTGTTGCTCTTCTAGAGGACCCGAGTTCACTTCCCCACACCCACATAATTACTTACAACCCCCTCTTCTGACCTCCATCAGTACCAGACATGCATGTGGTGCACATATATACATACACAAAGGCAAAACACTCATACATATAAAATCATACACATAATAATAAATTATTAAAAAATTTAAATTAGCCGGGCGGTGGTGGCGCACGCCTTTAATCCCAGAACTCGGGAAGCAGGTCCAGGCAGATCTCTGTGAGTTCGAGGCCAGCCTGGTCTACAGAGCGAGATCCAGGACAGGCACCAAAACTATACAGAGAAACCCTGTCTCAAAAAAAAAACCCAAAAATTAAATTAGCATGTCCAAACTTAACCTTCAGATTGAAGGATAATCCTAATGCTTGGGCTCCCAAACATGTAATTTGTGGATGACTTATCAGAAAAAAAAATTTTAAAATACATTTCTAAAACCCAAATAATTGGGGAGCCCTAAAACCTAAGCCTCTGTTCCGCTCCTTCAGTCCCCACATTTAATTCCCCGTCAGTAATTTGTCCAATCAAATGCATCAGGAGCTACTCAGGCTTTACAGTTCTCTTAACTCTGTCCCTTCCCTCCTACCACATAGCTAGTATATGAGCAAATCCTTCTGGGTTCACTTTCAAAATCTTGTCTTGATCTAATCATCTCTCAGGACCTCCACCACTACAACTCTGTGTCAAACCATGATGAACTCTTCCTTCAAGTAGTACAGTAGCCTCAGTGATGACTAATTTTGATTGTCAGCTTGGCTTGATTAAGAAACACCAAGATGAGGATGTGCTGGAGAGGTAACTCAGTGGTTAAGAGCTAGTATTGCTCTCACTAAGGACCAAAGTTCAATTTCCTGCACCTACACTAAGTGGCTCACAGCCCTGTGTAACTCCAGTTCTATGGGGTTCTAATGTCTCTGGCATTTGAGAACACCTGCATGCATGCGGTACATATAAAATCATGTGGGCACACAAACATACACATAAATAAATAAATCTTTAAAACAAAACACCAAGGTTTTGGTGAAGCACATTTCTAGGTGTGCCTATGATGGTGTTTGCAGAGACAATTACATCTTGAGGGCTCTCACCTAACTAAGGGATTATTTACTTGATACATTCATAATATGACAACATTCATTATTGAGAAATGATAACAAGTAGATGCTGAGGCATAGCTGGAGGAAGCAGGTTCCTTGCAGCATATACTTGGGACCACACCTTATCCAGACCTTTTCTTTGGTGCCTGTTTCTCTCTGTTTCCTATTAGCCAAGATGTGAAAAAAAAAAAAAACAGCTGTAGTCAGAAAGTTTCTCTGGTCCTACCAGGCCCCTGCAGTCCCGTGGCCTGCTTATAAAATAATCACTCAGAAGCTTATATTAATTATAACTGCTTGGCCATTATCTCAGGCTTATTACTCACTAGCTCTTACACTTAAATTAACCCATAATTCTTATCTATGTTTAGCCATGAGGCTTGGTACCTTTTCTCAGTTCTGCCTTGTTATCTTGCTTCCTGTGTCTGGCTGGTGACTCCCAACTCAGCCTTCCTCTTACCAGAATTCTCCTTGTCTGCTTATCCCACCTATACTTTTTGCCTGGCTACTGGCCAATCAGCATTTTATTTATCAACTAATCAGAGCAACACACATATTCACAGCATATAGAATGACATCCCCAGCAAATGACCTCCAGCACACATTTTTTCTACCATGATGTTCTGCCCAATGCATGGGGCCAACTGACCTTGGACTGAACTATTTGAAATTGCAGAAATTATCCACAAAAACAAATCCTTCCTCCCTTGCAAGAAAAGAAGTAGTTTTGACAAGTTTTTTTTTCCACTGTGATGATAAACAAACAAAACAAAACATACAGACAATGGTTATCAGAAAATGAGGTTGGTGCTGTGAGAAAACCTGAGAATATGATTGTTAGGCCTTTAGAATTGGTTTACAGGCACAGTTTGTCAAAGTTTTGGGAGGCATGCTAGAGAAATTCAAGAATGCTGTAAGTAGAGGTTAACGGGTGATTCTAATGGAAGCTCAGAAGACCAGAATGGTGATAAAAATGGAGACAGTAGAGACAAAGCTCTTGTGGTTTCCAAGGGGAACAAAGACTCTATTTAGAGAGCTGGAATAGAGCCCATGCATATTATGTTCTGATAAATAATTTATTTACATGTTTTCTGTGTCCTGAAACTTTGCAGGAGACTGAGTTTAAAGGTGATAGATTAATTTGGAGGAGAAAAACATCTAGACAGCATATATTTAGGTTGTGGCATGGTTACTGGTGGCTGCTTTAAGTTAGATTTATAGTGAGAACTAGAAGCAGAAAAAAAATAGGTGAAAGATTTGAAAACAAACTGTCTAGCCAGAAATAAAGGAGTGAAAAGTTGTGGGCAAGAAGAGTGTGATTATTAAAGAGATTGGTGCTGTTGAAAATAAGGCAAAGGCTGTGGAAATGGCTGAGTGGGCAGTTTGCTGTGAAACGATGAGAACTTGAGTTTGAATCCCCAGAAGCCACATGTCTGTAACCTAGGTTCTCCTGTGGTGAGATTAGGTGGAAACATGAGACTCCATAGAAGCTTGAAGGCCAGCTAGCCTGCATATGCAATGGCAAACAGAAGAGACCTTGTCTGAAACAAGGACCCAAACTCAAAGTTGTCTCCTAACTTGCACATACATGCCATGCCATGTGTGCATCCATACACAGGGGGTGGCGGAATACGATAAGCACTTTGCACTGGGGCAGTAGGGAAGATGCCTTAGGAGAGCTCATGAACTGGCCAGAACCTGCCCATCACAGGTTCCAAGGTATAAAACTAACAACCTATTCTAAAGACTTGGCCGTTTCTCTGTTTTCTGTCCACCATGAAGAATCTCTCCTGACACCTATTCCCATGATTACGGTGTTGTCTCTCAACTGTCCCAGAAACAACAGAGCTAAAGGATCATAAACTGAACCCTCTCAAACTGAGGGTCAAAATAAAGAATTTCTTCCTTAACTTCCTTAGGTCCAGTATTTGATCACAGTTTTAGCAAAAGTCACTAACATATCCTCTACCTGGGGTACTTGTTGCCACTGATCACCACAAATGTGTATTCCCAGAATAATGACCCTCTTAAAAACATCAAGTCATATCATTCTTGAGCTAGAAAATACTCAGTTTTGGGGTCTGGAGAGATGGCTCAGAGGTTAAGATCACTGGCTGTTCTTCCAGAGAACCCTGGTTCAATTCCCAGCATCCAAATGGCAGTTCACATCTGTCTGTAACTCCAGTTTCAGGGGATCCAACACCTTCACACAGACATACATGCAGGCAAAACACCAATGCATGTGAAAGAAAAATAAGTTCTCTTTAAAAAAAGAAAATACTCAGTTTCATCATTCAATAAATATAATCTAGTTGCCATGCAAAAGCCTGAGAACATAGCACTAAGACAATGTTTTTTTAAATATCTGCTTCCATGGAGCTTATATTACCTCCCTGCTCATTCAGAGTAAAAGCCCAAGTCCTTATTATAGTAGATTTACCCTCTTTGCTTGCTCACTCAATCTCCTACCAGTAGACTGTAAATTCCATAAGGTCAAGAATTTATTATTCTGTAGTCCTGGCTGCCAAAACATATCGGGTATTTAATATTTGTTGAATAAAAGAACAAACTTCTCCATAACAAATACCAGGCCTTTGCATAGCTTTACTTTCCCAAGCCTCTCTCTCTTCTTATGGCAAAGGAGATAAGAAGTCACTTTCTGGGGCTGGAGAGATGGCTCAGTGGTTAAGAGCACTTGTTGTTCTTCCAGAGGATGCTAGTTCAAATCTCCACACCCATCAGTCTGTAACTCCAACTTCAGGGAAACCGATGCCCTCTTCTGGCCCTACTGACATCAGCAGACACAGACATACACACACATCAATAAAAGAAATACTTTTTTAAAAGAAGATGCCCTTTCTTTCATCTATGATACAGTGTCTCTCAAACTTGAGAGTGCTTGTGGGCCCCACCCACCACCTCCTGCTTCAGCCTCCTGAGTGCTAGGATTACCATCATGCCTGATTCATATTTTTTAAGTTGGTATACAAAGTAATGATTTATTTGCATTATGGAATTTTCAGACACTTATGTCACAGTTTTTTCTTATTTGTCCCTCTCCACTGCCCTCCTTTCTTCACTCCCCACACCCAGTAGTCCGTCCTTTTGTTTTCATGTCCTACGAATTGTTACTCTCTTTTTCTTCTTTCTTCCCATTTCCTTAAGATAACTTCCTCCCTAGCCATAGCTCCTTTTCTATTTTCACAATGCACGTACACACACACACACACACACACACACACACACACACTTCAGTTACAGTTGACATATGAAAGAAATCTTCTGGTATCTGTCTTTCTGACTTTGGCTTATTTCGCTAGGGCTCCTATTGTAGGAGCTGGGAATATGGTTGAGTATAGTGTTTGCCCAGCATGTATACGGCCCTGGGTTCCCTCCCAGCACTACAAATAAGTCAGGTTCTTCTTCGGGCTAGAGATGGAGCTCATTTTTTAATTGGATTGTTCAGTATTTCGATGTCTAGTTTCTTGAGTTCTTGATATACTTTGGAGATCAGTCCTCTGTCAGATGTGGGGTTGGTGAAGATCTTTTCCCATTCTGTAGGCTGTCTTTTTGTCTTACTGACTGAGTCTTTTGCCCTACAAAAGTTTCTCAGTTTCAAGAGGTCCCATTTATTAATTGTTGCTCTCAGTGTCTGTGCTACTGGTGTTATATTTAGGAAGTGATCTCCTGTGCCAATTCGTTCAAGAGTACTTCCTATGTAACAGGAATCTTAAATGGTCTTATTAATAAAAAACAAACCCAGTGCCAGTTATTGGGGTGAACGCTGGAAGAACAGAGAAGCAGAACAGGCCACAGCTACCTCACCTCGCCAATTCCTCAGTTGATCCTGTTTCCTCAGACTGGAAGCCTCTGTGTCCTCATCTGAATGGGTCTCAGCTGAACTGCTGCTCAAAAGCCCAAGAGCTTAACAGGCTCTAGTTTCTGGTTTTCATGCCTTATATACCTTTCTGCTTCCTGCCATCACTTCCTGGGATTAAAGGCGTGTGTCACCATGCCTGGCTGTTTCCAGTGTGGCTTTGAACTCACAGAGATCCAGACAGATCTCTGCCTTTGGAATGCTAGGATTAAAGGTGTGTGTGCCACCATTTTCTGGCCTCTCTGTCTGTCTAGTGGCTGTTCTGTCCTCTGACCCCAGATAAGTTTATTAGGATGCACAATATATTGGGGAACACAATACCACCACATTCCTACTTTCTCTTCTATCAAGTTCAGTGTAACTGAATTTATGTTGAGGTCTTTGATCCACCTGGACTTGAGTTTTGTGCATGGTGACAGATATGGATCTATTTGTAATCTTTTACATGTTGACATCCAGTTACGCCAGCACCATTTCTTGAAGATACTTTCTTTTTTTCCATTGTATAGTTTTGGCTTCTTTGTCACAACTCAGGTGTTCATATGTGTGTGGATTAATGTCAGGGTCTTCAATTTGATTCCATTGGTCCGTGTGTCGGTTTTTATGCCAGTACCAAGCTGTTTTTATTACTATAGCTCTATAGTAGAGCTTGAGGTCAGGGATGGTGATGCCTCCAGAGGTTGAGGCTAAAATCTTTTTAGATTATGGATTAGCCTATAGAAAAATGTCTGCCGTAAATTAAACAGTGAAGTGGAAGGTGAATAGGAATCTCACTTACACAACTTAAGTAAAACAAAAAACATAGCTCTCTGAACAAATGAAGATAGTTTTTTTTCTGTATCCCAGAATGTAATCAATATTATGTATAATTCAGCTATCATTTGGCCTAAAAGGGCTTATTGGGAAATGTTATCATTTTCACTATTTTTTTTTTTTTTTTTTTTTTGGTTTTTCAAGACAGGGTTTCTCGGTGTAGTTTTGCGCCTTTCCTAGAACTCACTTGGTAGTCCAGGCTGGCCTGAACTCACAGAGATCCACCTGGCTCTGCCTCCCGAGTGCTGGGATTAAAGGCGTGCGCCACCACCGCCCGGCTATTTTCACTATTTTCTACAGAGAAAATACTTTACTATTTAAAATAACCCTGGACTTTTGAATTATAATCTGTTTTTAAGTTCAAGCTATCTGTGTATTATTTCTCCTACAGTTGTACATAAAATGTTTCAAAAAAAGGACAAATACTATAGAATTGTATTACATGAAATATATAGAATATACAAATTCATAGAAACAGAAAGATTAGACCTTATCTCAAGATGGAGTAGAAAGGAATATAGGGCAATGATTTCCTAAGTACAGAATCTCTGTTTTGTGTGACGGAAAAGCCCCACAATGGACAGTAGTATCAGGACATAATATCATGAATGTAATAAATCAATACAATTAATGTAATTAATGAATATCATAAATATAATTGTTGAATGAATACTGCAAATGTAATCAATGAATACCACAAATGTAATTAATACCATGAGTGTAATTAATACATGTCATGAGTGTAATTTAAAAATAAATAAATAAATAAATAAATAAATAAATAAAAATTTAAAAAAAGGATAGAGCTCAGTGGGTAGACTGCTTTCCTAGCATGCATGGAGCCCTGGGTTTGATCCTCAGTGACATATAAACCACACAAGGTCTACATAGTGAGTTTGAAATCGCAAAGGATGTATTCGACCTTGTCTCAAAATAAAACAAAAACCAGAATGATACCCAAATCCATTTATCTTCCTTTAAATGTTATGATTTAATTTTTCTTTATGACTGAATAAAATTAAATTGTGTATATGTGTTACACTTGCTTTATTCATTTTATCTGTTGATGGGCATCTAGGCTAGTTTTACTTTTTTAAAAAAAGATTTATTTATTCATTATATATACAGTGTTCTGCCTGCATGTATGCCTCCATGCCAGAAGAAGGCACCAGATCTCATTATAGATGGTTGTTAGCCACCATGTGGTTGCTGGGAATTGAACTCAGGACCTCTGGAAGAATAGCCAGTGCTCTTAACCACTGAGCCATCTCTCCAGGCCTGGTTTTACTTCTTAGCTCTAATGTTTCATGTCTTTTGCTGCACTAAAATGTCTAATCATTTGTCTCCATCTCTACTACCATCACTTTGACTCATACAATCATTATTTAGCCTTTCGGAGCCTCTTAACTAATCCCCATAAAGTTATCACTGATCTCACCACTCATTCACCACAAGCAGCCAGAAATTATATGAGTGTGCTGATAAATTGTGTACCCCAATAAAGCTTGCCTGTGGATCAGAAGACAAAGCTTGCCACTATGTTAAACATAGAGGTCAAGCAATGGTAGCACAGTGCAGCCCCAGACATCTAAGGGCATCACAGACCTGTTATTGCTCAGTAATAGGGTGGCTGAACACCATTGTCCCTCTAAGAAGTTCAGGGACGCTGACTGCTCAGGGGTCGCGTAACTAGTTAGCATGCCCGAGTCTCCAGCCAAATGTAACACGAATTGCTAAACGGTCTTATTAATAAAAAACTCAGAGCCAGATATTGGGGTGAAAGCTGAAAGATCAGAGAAACAGAACCAGCCAGTCATTTTCTTACCTCTATGAAATCCTCAGCCTCAAGAGAGAGACTTCTTGTATACTCACACCTTATATACCTTTCTGTGCCCTGCCATCTTCCTTCCTTCCTAGAAAGGGATTAAAGGCATGTGCCACCACACCTGGCTCTGTTCTCAGTGTGGCCTTGAACTCACAGAGATCCAGATGTATCTCTGCCTCCCAAATGCTAGGATTAAAGGTGTGTGCTACCACTGCCTGACTTCTATGTTTAATATAGCAGCTGGCTTTGTCCTCTGATTCCCAGATAAACTTTATTGGGGTACACTATATATCACCACAATATGAGCAAAGCAGAAATCTGATCAGAGCACTCCACTCCCCTTACTGTCTGTAGAATGAAGGCCTTTTATACATACATATATAATCATACAAAAGGATTTTCCATTAACCTCAGCAACCTGGTCCTCTGCCTTACTGTTGTACTCCTTGAAACTTAGGACAGGCTGTATGTGGACTGTTTTAAAAAGCCAAGAATGAGCCAGGCAGTGGTGGCACACTTTTAATCTCAGCACTCGGAAAGCAGAGGCAGGCAGATCTCTGTGAGTTCGAAGCTAGCCTGGTCTACAGAGCTAGTTTCAGGACAGCCGGGGCTACACAGAGAAACTTTGTCTTGGGAAAAAATCTCTTTAAAATAATACCAAATTACAAATACAAAATAAGGTAAAAAGCTCTCTGTACAATGAGGCCCTGTGAATGAGAAGCCTCAAGGCTGAAAATGCATTAGCACCATGGTACATCTTTTTGAGAATATTCACTGAACTGTATAGTATGGTCTCCTAAGTGCAGTGTTCTATTTCTATACTGCATGACTTTGATAAAGTGCTCCTCTTCTGGGAAGGGCCTTTTTCACTTACCTGAAGACTCACTGCTAGGAGAGGACTAGCTAGAATTAGCTCAGAGCATCTTGAGAGCCAATTGTTTGGTTTTGCTGTTGTTGTTTTGGCTTGGTTTTAGTTTTTTGGTTTTTCTGTTTGTTTGTTTGTTTGTTTGTTTTTGAGACAGGGTTTCTCTGTGTAGCCCTGGCTGTCCAGGAACTCACTCTGTAGACCAGGCTGGCCTCGAACTCACAGAGATCCACCTGCCTCTGCCTCCCGAGTGCTGGGATTAAAGGGATGCACCACCACTGCTTGGTGTCAGAGCCAATTGTTAAACATGGATTTCGTGAACTCGTTGTTCAGCACAGTCATTACTGAAATTAAATTATGGAGACTCCATAGTAAGTGGGCTGGAGAGATGACTCACTGGTTACAAGTGCTTGCTGGTGGGGCAGCTGACAACTGCCTGTAACTCTAGCTCCAGGGGATCCAAGCCCTATTCTCACCTCCAAGGGCACCTGCACGCATTAAACACTCACTTATACAGATATACACCCAGACACAGACAGACACATAAACAAAAATCATTTTAAAACTTTAGTAATAAAAACAAAGTGCATATTTAAAAAGGTATATTAAAGCACAGATATCAAACACTCAAGACTCATTACTTCTTTGTTTACTCTGCTTTACTATAGCTGTGCTGCCCATTCCCTTCGTGTCTTTGGGGAGAAATTCCACTGTGCATTTCTTGTCAACATTCTGTTCAATGACATCACATTAGTAGCTTGAAATTAGCTATGGGAATAGTTATACCACAAAAACTGGCAATTCGACATGTCAGGACTATGTTTTCCCTGGAAAGCTGATTGCTCAGTATTTATCAGCAGCCCACTGTTTAGACTTCAAAACAGGGAGCACCTATGTACAGGCTTCTATGGTCTACATGGTCTTGCATTGGCTATTTCAGTAACTATTTTAGTTATAGTTATATACTATGTTTTTCTCTTCTGGGGTGTGTGTGTATGTGTGTGTGTGTGTGTGTGTGTGTGTGTGTGTGTGTGTGTGTCTGTCTGTCTGTCTGTCTGTCTGTGTTGCTGGTCAAACCTAGTGTTTTGTGCATGCTTAGCAAGGGCTCAAGTGCCAAGCCCTATCCCCAGCACATGTTTTATCCATCCTTATGCCATAAATTCCTCTCACACTGTAAAGGCTCAATAAATGTTAAATAAATTCAACCTCTGTGGATTTGGCTCCTTCCTACATCAAATGAGAATACCTGCTCTCCCTACCACACATGGGTCTCATGAGAACAAATGAAATACTAGACAGGAAAGTTCTTTGGGGGAAATGTGAAAGTGTCCTGCAAGTACAGGATATTATTTTCACACATTCATGTGCTTTAATGAGCTCCCAACATGAAACACCTGTTGGAACATATAATTCTAGCTTGCTTCTCTTCTCTCTCAAGATGTTCCACTATTAACCCCTTGGCTTTATGTCTCTCTGAACTTTTCTGGTTGCAAGTTAGGAGAAGTTAACTGTTTTCACAAAGGTAGCAATAAAGAATGTTTATGTAAAGATGATTTCGAAAACTGGAGAGGAACATCATAAAAACAGCAACGCATTTCTTTCATGGGAAAAATCCTGCTGGATAATTAAGGGCCGAAAATGATGATGGATTTTGATGGTTCAAGGTGTCTTAACTTTTATTTTCACTTATATAATTGTCCCCATCGTGTATCCAACCCATTTCTAAACGTCTGCACAGATAGATTCATCTCACTCTCATTTTATAGAGAAATTAAATTGTCCAAAGTCACATGTTTCACCCCACTGTAAACCATCTCTGGACCATACATCATGATGTTCTCAATTCTTGAAATCCCACAACTGGATCCTCCCCTTCTCCTACATGAATCTTTCCCATATAACTAACACATCCTGCCTTATGTTGGCTAATAATAATAGCACACTATATTAGTGTACACATTGTGAAATGAACTTGGCTTCCAGATGAAATTGTTCCATGACTAACCAGTATTTGGAGAAAATAAAAGCCTTGTTTAAAAACAAAACAAAACAAAAATAGAAGGCCTCCTCGTGATATCACAATGCAACAGTTTTAGGGGGTGGATCCCCTGAGACTGGTGTTACAGCCAGCTGTGTGCTAACGTATGGGTGCTGGGAATTGAACCCAGGTCCCATGGAAGGGCAGCCAGTGCTCTTTACCACTGTTCCTTCTCTCCAGCTCAAGGTATAAATTTTAGGTGATTATTATGTTATACCTTGCTTAGTTTAGACAAAATTCAAGTCAGATATTTATAACATTTAATACTAAAAATTACAACTAGTATGTTAATAGTTTTTGTGTTTTTGTGTGTCTTGCTAAGAGTGGAACACGTGAGACAAATTCACTACCATGGAGCCACACTCCCAGTGCTGATTCTTTCTTCCAGAAAAATATCTTAAATCAAGGCGGGAATTATAGCTTAGTGGGAGAGCAGGTACCACCATGCATGTGGTGTATAGACATACATGCAGGCAAAATACTTAGACACAAAAAATAATTTTTACACTGGATGGTGGTGGTGGCACATGCCTTTAATCCCAGCACTCGGGAGGCAGAGGCAGGTGGATCTCAGTGAGTTCGAGGCCAGCCTGGTCTACAAAGCATGTTCCGGGACTGCCAGGACTGTTACACATAGAAACCCTATCTCAAAAAACCAAAATAATAATAATAATTTTTTAAAACTTGTAGTATTAAACTTTTTGTGGTTTTTTTGAGACAGGGTTTCTCTATGCAGCTTTGGAGCCTATTCTGGACCTCGCTCTGTACACCAGGCTGGCGTCGAAATCACAGAGATCTGCCTGCCTCTGCCTCCCGAGTGCTGGGATTAAAGGCATGCACCACCACTGCCCAGGCTTAAACTTTTTTTTAATATGGTTTTACCCACAACCATGTTGTCCAGGCTAGTTTTATGTCAACTTGGTACAAGCTGGTGTCATCTGAAAGAAGAGGACTTCAACTGAGAAAATGCCTCCATAAGGTCCAGCTGTAAGCCAGCCTTGCTGCGTGACAAAACTTGTCCTGGGGAGATGCAACACACCTGCCTACTCACCCCAGTTAGGAAACCCAGGACAGACCAAAGTATGGATACCAACAAAGTCCAATTTGGTAAACCGATTACTTACGGAATATGGGGGGGGTCACTTACAGGAGCAGAAATGACTCCAAGACAGCTGCATCACCAAAGTCCACCCCAGCCCGGGTGACAGCTCACACACCTGGAGCCCACTGTACACTGCACACGTCAGGCAGCTCAACAGGCTGGAGAGTGTCCTTTCCAGGTGCCTCGGTTGGTTGAACTCTCAGTTGGCAGCTCAGCTGATTTCTGCCTCTTCTAGGCAGCTGAGCCTCTTCTTTGCAGCTGGGCTCTGCTCTTCTGAGAGGGAAGCTCAGCACTTACTGCCTACTCTAGCAGGGAGGGGCCTAGTGAATCTTGTCAATTCCAGGGACTATCTGAAGCCCTTTTGAGTTGTTTACCTTCCTGCTCAAGGAGCTTCCTTGAAGGATGGAATATTTCAATCTTGGAGGAAACGGTTACACGACAAGCCTGTAGGGCACTTTCTTAACTAGTGATTGATGAGGGAGGGTCCAGCCCGTTGTGAGTGGTGCCATCCCTGGGGTGGTGGTCTTGGGTAATTTAGGAACCTACCCTGTTGGAGGAGGAGATGAGGGGTGGGGGAGGAAGTGGGGGGGAGCAGGAGGAGGGATGATAGGAGGATCTGTGGTTGGTATGTAAAATGAATAAAAAATAATAATAATTAAAAAAAGGAAAGCCCACTGAGTAAGCCATGTGAGCAAGCCAGTAAGCAGCACCCCTCCATGGTCTCTGCATCAGCTCCTGCCTCCAGGTTCCTGCCCTGTTTGTTTCTGCCTTTGATGATGAACTGTAATGTGGAAGAGTATGCAAAATACAAAAGCCAGGTGGCGACCAAAGCCAGGTGGCATGAGCATCAGCACACGCCTTTAATCCCAGCATTTGGGAGGCAGAGGCAGGTGAATCTCTTGAGTTCAAGGGCAACCTGGTCTACAGAGTGAGTTCAGGACAGCCAGCACTACATAGTGAGACCCTGTCTCAAATAAACAAAAGAAAAGGAAAGGAAAGAAAAGAAAAGAAAAGAAAAGAAAAGAAAAGAAAAGAAAAGAAAAGAAAAGAAAAGAAAAAACCTCTTCCTCAAATTGCTTTTGGTCTTGATGCTTCACCACAAGAATAAAAACTTCACCTAAGACACAGGTATAGTCATGCTCATTTATATTTACAATAGCACCAACCTTATGTTTTAAGAGCTCTGGGGGCTTATGAGATGGCTGAGCAGGTAAAGCCACTTGCTGTCAATCCTGACAATCTGAATTTATCTCCAGGAACCATGTGGTGTAAGGAGAGACCTGACTTCTCTATGTATTGTACTCTGAGCTCCACAAGCAGGCTGTAGCATGCACACAGGTGTACATATGTACACACAAACAAATCACACAAGTGTTCATATGTAAACACACGAAAATCAATGGATGTAATTTCAATTTATTTAAGAGCTCTGTTAAAATTCAAATGACCCACTTAAGTACTAAACTACAGCATAGTCGCTTTCAAGTTTTTCTGCACAGAAAACTAGGATATACTTGAAATAAATGAGAAGCAATGGCTGGAACAACCATTTCCATTTCCCAAGTCAGTGCTTTTGAGCAACCCCTAGAAATAGATCCCTTATTTTGTGGCCAAAGCAATTTTAAGGGAGTCACAGATACTTAATCCTTTGTCAAATGACTCTTCCAAAACCAAACTTTTATGTTTTAAAGGCCAGTATTATAGATAGTAATTATAATTGCTCTGGACAAATCCATTGAGAAAACATAGAAGACTTCCCACACATGCAGTGATGTTTAAATAGGACTGTCCCTTTAAGAACAAGTCTACAGGGGCTGGAGAGATGGCTCAGAGGTTAAGAGCACTGACTGCTCTTCCAGAGGTCCAGAGGTCCTGAGTTCAATTCCCAGCACCCACATGGTGGCTCACAACCATCTGTAATGAGATCTGATACCCTCTTCTGTATACATAATAAATAAATTGTTTAAAAAAAAAAAAAAAAAAAAAAAAAAGAACAAGTCTACATAAATTACTCTAAACAGTAAAAGAACGGGAGTCACTGCAAAACAGGTGCAGTTTGGTAACTTGGTTCTCTAAAACATATTGCCCAGGTAATCTAGAGCTGGAGGAAATACCTGGTTGGTGAACATGAAGAATTGCTGGGGATAATATGGGAGGGCTCCTGCTTCACCATGAACAGGAGCAATTAATTTTATGATTCCCACAACTAACTTGCTTTTGTTTTATCTTGTTAAAAAATGTAATTTAAGGGCTGAAGAGACAGCCCAGTGGTTAAGAGTGTATGTTGCTCTTACTAAGGACCCAGGATTAGGACCCAGCACCCTCATGGTGGCTCATAATTATCCATAACTTACATGATACAAAAACTTAGACAATCATTTAAGGTTTCTGAAATTGTATTTCTTAGCTTATAAAATGAAAATTATAATAAATTCATCTTACAGATTTCTGGAAACAATGAGAGAATGCATGTAAAATATTATAGTCTCACTGGGTGGTGGTGGAGCACACCTTTAATCCCCAGCACTCAGGAGGCAGTTGCAGGTGGATCTCTGAGTTCAAGGCCAGCCTGGTCTACAGAGCGAGTTCCAGGACAGCCAAGGTTACCCTGTCTCGTGTGTGTGAAGATATAAACACATATGTATGTACTATATATATTATTATAGTCTCTATAACACGTAGAGAATGTCCTTTATTGATATGATCATTAAAATTGCTTATTATTACCTGTGTTTTTCCATCTATCTCATTCCTTCCTGAACTTCTCAACTCTGTTCAGACATTACCTCATCAGTGAAAATTTCCCAGCCTTCACATTTGAACAGAGCCACCAATCCCAGAAATATTTCCCTCCCTTACTTTACCAGATTGAATCGTGTTCCCAAAAAATGTGTCCAAGGAGCTGGCAAGATGGCTCAACAACAGTTAGGAATGTTTACTAATCTTGCAGAGGAGCTTAATTTGGTTCCCAACACCCACATCTGGTGGCTTATAAGCACCTATAACTTTAGTTCCAGGGCATCCAATACCCTCTGTCCTCCTCAGGCACCTGCACCTGTGTGGTGCACATACACTTATGTAGGCACAAGCACACATACACATAAAAATGAAAGTAAGAGGGTTGGAGAGATGGTTCAGCGGTTAAGACCACTGGCTGCTCTTCCAAAAGACCTGGGTTCCACTCCCAGCACCCACATGGCAACTCTGTAACTCCAATTCCGTGGGATCTGGCATCCTTATCCAGACATACGTGCAGGCAACACACCAATGCACATAAAAAATAAATCTTCAAAAAACTCAAAATTAAAAAATAAATGTTTTTAAAGATATGATCAGAGTTGGAGGGATGGCTCAATGGTTAAAAGCACTTGTTCTTGCAGAGGACCCATGCTTGATTCCCAGCACCCACAGAATGGCTTACAAATGTCGTTAACTCCAGGTCTGGGAAATCCAATTGCCCTGTTCTGAGCTCTGCAGCCACCAAGCACACATGTGGTTCCCATAGATATACATGCAGACAAAACACTCATAGACATAAAATAAAACTTAAAAAATCTTTTTTAGTTTAAAGACATGTTCAAGTATTCATTTTAGGATCTTTGTAGATGTGATCTGGTTAAGATAACCCTGTTCTAACACACACACACACACACACACACACACACACACACACACACACGCAGATATACAGAGAGAGTACAATATGAAGCAGTGTGCAATGACGCCAAGGATTATCCATGTCCAGCAGAAGTTCAGACGAAGGAGGAAAATTCTCTAAGGATTGAGATGAAGCATGGCTCTTCAGGCCCTGGATTTCAGACTTTCGGCTTCCAGAACTGTGAGAAACTAGTTTTCTCTTCTTGTAAGTTAGCCATTTTGTGGTATTTTGTTATGGCAACTCTAGAAAACAGACACACTTATCACCTAACGTGCTAAGTATCTGCATGTCTTCCCTCACTAGAATATAAGGTGTTTGTGAAGGGACACTGTACTAAGTGACAGTGGAAGTTAGAGGATGCCTGGGGGATATAGGTGCTCAATAAACATACTCTAAATTAATGAATTAATTAATGAGGAGATGTTTTCCACTCCCAAGCCTACATTTAACACCATGATTTTTCATGTCTTTTTTTATTTAATTTTTTTATTTTTATTTTGCAATATAATTCAGTTCCACATATCAGCCACGGATTCCCCTGTTCTCCCCCCTCCCGCCCCCCTCACCTTCCCCCCAGCCCACCCCTCATTCCCACCTCCTCCAGGGCAAAGCCTTTCCCTCGGACTGAGATCAACCTGGTAGATTCAGTCCAGGCAGGTCCAGTCCCCTATTGGTGTGACACATGCGCATGCATTGTGGATTCGTTTCTCTCCCACCTCTATGTGGACTCTAGAGACTGACCTCAGGTCATAGGGCTTGCATCATGGATCAGCAAGCTCCTTTGCTCACTGAGCATCTGTGTTTTGTTTTTTAAGATGATTTTTGTGTTCCCATGTCTCCCTTTTGTTAAATTTAAAATGTCTTTTCCCAGTCTCATGAACCTTATTTCTTCTTAATCTTTCCCGTTTAATCTTTAAAGAAAAGGCCTGAAGTTGGGAGGGGAATGTAAGGGATAAGCTAGGAGGAATTGGAGTAGAGGAGCAGGGAGTGGATATAATCTAAATACATTGTATTTATGTATAAAACTACCAACAATTTTTAACCACTAGGAAAATTAGAGAAAGTTGAGAGAATAATAAAATGTGCAGATTCACTTGTACAGTCAACCCTTCATCCACCCTGAATTGTTTTGTTGAATGGGATGAAGAACTACGGTTGTTTGTTTTGCTTTGTTTTTCAAAATAGCTAACCAATTATCCCAGGTAACTTTATTGACAATTTCATCTTTTCTTTACCAATCTGGAACAGAATCTTAGTCATAATCCAAATACTTACTTCAACCAGGACATGAGAACAGAAATCTCAAGAGCACACACACATCTCTCACTAACATCACTTTTAATTTTTTTATTTACCTTTTGAGCATGACTGTCATGCCTACATGTATATCTGGGCACCACGTGCATGCCTGCTCTCCATAGAGGCTGTAAGAGGATGCCAGATCCCCTGGAACTAATGTTGAACCCAGCATGTGGGTGCCTGGAATTGAACCCAGGTCCTCTGCAAGAGTAGTCAGTGCCTTTAACCACTAAGCCATCTCTCTAGCCCCAATATCACTTTCTAAATAGTACTGTATAATGGGTTTTGTGTACTAATACAAGTTCCACTTTATAATTAATTTCTCACCACCACTTTATTTAGTGTATTTATATATTTGTATGTGTGTGGGCATGCTGTGTCATGATACATTTAGAGGTCAGAGGACTTGCAAGCATCTGATATCTTTGTCCACCATGTCAGTCCCAGGAATAGAACTCAGGTTGTCAGGCTTGGTGGTTGAGCTGTCTCAACAGCCTGCATGCCCCACCCCATGTTTTTTTTTTTAATTTTTATTTACCATTTATTGTTATGTGTATGTGTGTTTTGTCTGCATGTATGTGCATGTCTAGTACCCACAGAAGATCGACTAGGGCATTGGATTCCCTGGGGCTCCAGTTACAGATGGCTGTGAACCACCATGTAGGTGTTGGGAATCAAACCTGTGTCTTCTGGAACAGCAGCCAGTGATCTTAACTACTGAGCCATCTCTCTAGCCCCCATTGTTTTTGGGTTTTTTTTGTTTTGTTTTTTGTTTGTTTGTTTTTGAGACAGGGCTTCTCTGTGAAGTTTTGGTGCCTGTCCTGGAACTCACTCTGTAGACCAGGCTGGCCTCGAACTCACAGAGATCCGCCTGGCTCTGCTTCCTGAGTGCTGGGATTAAAGGTGTGCATCACCACCACCGCCAGGCTTTGTTGTTGCTGTTTTTGTTTGTTTGTTTGATGGTTAACTTAACACAAGCTAGAGTCATCTGGGAAAAGGAACCTCAATTGAGAAAATGCCTCTATGAGACTGCCAAGTCTGTAGGGAATTTTCTTGATTAATGATTGATGTGGGAGATTCAGCACACTGTAGGTGGTGTGACTCCTGGACTGGTGGTCCTGAATTTTGTAAGAAAGAAGGCTGAGCAAGCCATGAGGAGCAAGCCCATAAGTAATACCCGTCCGTGGCCTCTGCATCAGATTCTGCCTCCAGCTCCCTGCACTGACTTCGTTCACGAAGGACTGTAAACTGTAAGGTTAAATAAACCGCTTCTTCCCTGGGTTGCTTTTGATCATGGTGTTTTATCACAGTAGTAACAAACAAACTAAGACACCTCCTCCAGTATCCCCTGTGTATTCTTAGAAATGAATTTTTGAAATTATAGAGAAGTTAAGCTGGGCGGTGGTGGCGCACGCCTTTAATCCCAGCACTCGGGAGGCAGAGCCAGGCGGATCTCTGTGAGTTCGAGGCTAGCCTGGACTACAGAGTGAGTTCCAAGAAAGGCTCTAAGCTACACAGAGAAACCCTGTCTCGAAAAAACAAAACAAAAAAAAAGAAAGAAAAGAAAAAGAAATTATAGAGAAGTTTAGAAGCTATCTCATTGAGATGTTGCCTAGAATCTTATTAAATATGCTCATGAATTTTTTGTTTTTTTTACCTTCTCCTCTGTCATGAATCAAACCCTTACCTCCTGCCTGGAAAAGAGCCTCCTGACGGGCCAAGTCTTCACTGCTGCCAGGGTGAACTTACTGAACTGAAATCTAAGTGATCTCTCGTTCCATTAAAGCCAGAATTCTGTGATCTGGCTCTAGTGTACTTGTCCCCTCACACATACCAAATAGTCTGAACTCAACACAGTTCCGGGAGTTGAACCCAGGGCTTTTAACAACCCCTGCTGTTCAGTACAGTTCTTCCGGAGGATACCCATTGCTTTCTGCCTTCCCTTGCTTCTTACCAAAACAGCTGCCTAAAGAGCCCCTCTTGGCTCTTCTCTGCCTGTGTTCAAACTACTTGACTCTGCCTTTGGGAAGTACTTTCTGTCCAAGCTACACTCCTGCATTCCCTGCCCAAGTCCATCCCCTCTGCCAAACTTAAATTGAGCAGATCAGCCCCTAAATGGTTACTCGGTCAAACCATCAGCGAATCACTGCTTAGGTCTGCTTTCTTGCTAGAGTAAACCTGGACTATGACCTGGGAGTAAGGAATCTTTCAGCTAAAAGTTCTTTACCTATTCTACTGTGCTTTGTTTAAAGCTAACGACTGACAGTTTCCAAAGCCCCCTCCCACAACTTCCAAATCACTGTTGGTCCCATAACAAGACAATTATTTTATAGGCTAACCTTTTCTTTATGGTGCTGGGGATGGGACCCAGTGCCTTTCATATGCTGGGCAAGTGGTCTATCAGTGAGTCATATGACCCATACTCCTATGTATAACTTTAATAAGAACATGACCATAATTTTCACCAGGTGGTGGTGACACATGTCTTTAATCCCTGCACTAGGGAGGCAGAGGCAGGCAGACCTTCAAGTCCAAGGCCAGCCTAGTGTACAGAGTGAGTTCCAGAACAGCTAAGGCTACACGAGAAACCCTGTCTCAATCCTGTAGCTGGAGTTTTCTCTCGGGGTTCCGCCAATCCCCGGCAGTCCCTTAGCCCACTTATAAACCCCCTCCGAAAAAAGAACCCATAATTTTCAAGACTTGAAAAGGCCCTAGGATCAAGATCAGCCATTGGACAAAAGCCTTGGTTGATGTACCCTGAGGAACATAGCCCTTTGAGACATGCCTATTAAAACTGGAAACTGCAGTTACTGTCTGCATATTAGCTACCTTAAGTAAAGCACCAGTGAACCACTAGAGACAATACTTGTATTATTATTGTTGCTGTTATCTTGTTTTTTTCGAGACAGGGTTTCTCTGTGTAGCCCTGGTTCTCCTAGAACCAGCACTGTAGACCAGACTGGCCTCGAACTCAGTGAACTGCCTCTGAATGCTGGAATTAAATGTGTGCACCACTACCACTGGGCTAAATTTATATGATGCAAGTGTACATTGGTGGTATTAAGGGCTATAACAAAAAAGCTTTAATCTGCACTTTTACTGATCTGCTTTATTAGAAGGGAGGGAGACCTTGCTTTGCTGACACATCAAACTTTAGGCACCAACAAAGTAGACAGCACAGGAAATATCTAATGTTTTTTATGTTTATGTAATTGCCTCAAACATTAGTCACTTAAAAAATTCATACATACTTAATACAGAATTTACTACCCTGCATCTCTTTTAAGATTTCCTAACATCAACAGCAGTTAAAATCCATGCCCTTGGCCACTCTTCCCCTCCCACCACTGGGGAGTAGGACCAATGTCATCACTGTTTTCCTAATGATGAAATGGAAGCTTAGGTAACTAGCTCAAAGCTGAAGTATAATTCAGTAAAAATTCTTACTAAATTGAACCTATGTTATGAGAGAGAAAAAATAAAGGGGTTTCAAAATTGGGAAGTTCCAAGGCACAAAGAATGACACATAGTGATACCGCCCTTTCTAATGAGAACTCAGTGTTCATGTTGGCAGAGGGTAAAACCAACACATGCGTACTTTTTCCATTACCCAAAGACAGGGTAGTCTTAACACTAACATATGAAACAGAATGAGAAAGTAGGGTAAGATGTACCTAGTCCTTTCAATTTTGTAAATTTGAAACTTGAAATAGATAACCAGTTTTTTTTTAACCATAATTCTTTGGGACAGCACCATCTGCACCTGAGGCTGGGTTATGAAAAGCAAACCCTTGGGCCCCACCTGATAGTCAAGTCTCTGGAGATGGGGATGGCATTGTTTTAACAAGTGATAAAACTAAAGGCCCTGCAAAATAAAATTCTCCAAATCATATGACCTACTTCCTTATGCAGAAAAAAGTCCAGCTATGTTCCAGTTTTCCTTCAGGACATCCCTAAAAAGATTATTTTAGGCTCAATAGGAAAGGACACTTGCCACCAAGCTTGAAAATCGATCTATCCCATAATCCACAAAGTGGAAAGAATTAACTCTCTCAAATTGTTCTCAAATCTCTACACACCTGCAGCACTTTGTGTGCTCGAATGCATGAACATGCAAAAACTGAATAAATATAACTTCTTAAAGCGTTGGAAGTCCAGGAGTGGTGGCGCACGCCTTTAATCTAAGCACTCTGGAGGCAGAGGCAGACAGATCTCTGAGAGACAGCCTGGTCTACAAAGCAAGTTCCAGGACAGCCAAGGCAATATACTGAAACTCTTGTCTTAGAAAAATAAACAAACAAAATGTTTTAAATCCCCTAGCATTGCTAATTATGAAGAAAAAGAAAGAGCCATTTTTCCAGATCTATACATCTGCTTTATTTTGCAAATTTACAATAAGTTCACCCAACAGCCAAAATGGCATTATTTCAAATATATCTTAAAATATGTATCATTTAAAAATTACACTCCAAATGTGTTCATAGCAATGACTAGCTAAAGGACTTTACAATCTTACTTTAGCCCTGATAAAGACTGTCGCCAATGAAGGTCCTGCGGTTTACAGATGGATACCGTGCAATTTTTTTCCTACTACACTAATCAAAATTGCATCGTGATCCATCCGATAACAGCAAAACAGGTCATTTCATGATTACATTCTAGCAAACTTAAAACTTTCAGAAACTAAAAGATGATTTAAAAATCCTCTTTTCTTCCACAGGCCGGGACAAGTGCAATACTTTTTATCGAACACAAGTAATGGCACTAATCCCCACCCATGGATGAATGGGTATGGATGCTGAAGATGTGCATAAAGGTGTCCACAAAGATGCTGAAAGGTACACATTATCACAATCAGTTTTGCATGGGTTTGCACAGCCATGTATCACATATACGCTGAAATGCAAATCTGCAAAACTAACTGTGAGCAGCAATGTCCTTGTATAGTATTTTCAGCAACAAGAGCTTTGTTGATCCAAGAGTACTAAAAGTGCTCACACTGCAGTAGAGTGATGCAAAACTACCTGCACTATGAGCACTTTGGTACTACTGGGACCTCATCTTGTCCTTCTGCACAACTGCACACTGCACACAGTCCCCACCATCTCTTTCTTGCTGAAACACTGAAAGAGCAGGAGATAAGCTTTTGAAATTTGTCCCGTTCCAATCATTTCTCAAGGTGTGCTTTTCGAATGCTGGATAATAAGTAGCCTGTGCGAGAAGGGGCACTTAGGGCAGTAGATTCTAAGCTACTTGACCAACTGCACTAGATGCACCTTTAACACAAGAGACACATTACAAAGGAGCAACTCAGAACCATCAACCACGGCATGATGCAGAAACCCCGCAGCTGCTCTGGAGCCACTGATGAAATCACCATGGTAATGTAAAAAGTGCTTACATTGCAGTAGAACTCAAAAAGCTACCTGCACTGTAAGCACTTTGACATGGCCAAGGCCTACTTCAGCAGCATAACTCTATAGTCTTCCTCGAGCTCTTCTTTTCCATCTTCTTTTCCAGAGCTCTGCAGACTCACCTGGGCAAATGCACACATACTCACATTAGAAACAAGGAAATGAACTATGAGTTACTATTTCTAAAACAAGTTTGCCTTTGGCTCAGAGGGCAAGCTAGGCTGTGTTGTTTCAACACAATCCTGACAAACATTAATAATCTCAATTATTTACACAGACTTGAACCTCAATAACACTGGCAATTTCAGAATGTCTGACTCCTAAGGGTAAAAGGAATATGGACTCCCTCTCCATTGAAGAGACCTTGATATCTGCATCCCAGAAAATTTGTAGACCTGTAACATCCACCCTGATCTTTTTTAAAAAATAATTTATTTATTTTTATTTTCTGTGCATTGGTGTTTTCCTGCATCTATGTCTGTGTGAGGGTGTCAGATCCCCTGGAACTGGAGTTACAGACAGTTGTGAGCTGCCATGTGGGTGATGGGAATTGAACCTGGGACCTCTGGAAGAACAGCCAGTGCTCTTAACTGCTGAGTCATCTCTCCAGCCACCCTCTTTCTGAGTTTCTAAGAGACAGAGCCCAGAAAAGTTACAAGTAAAAAACAGGACTGATAGCTTTGGAGTGCCACACAGAAAATCACTGGGTTCGATTAGAAGAGTCCCTGCCCCCAGCCCATTAACAGAAAATGAGAGAAATTTCAGAGCTGCTTTAAGAAACAGCCTTACACTCTTCACATAATGCACAGATGGCCTAGAGATGTCACATTTTGATCTATTTCAAAGGGCTCTACTTCTGTTTAAACATTTATGGACCCGTTTTCTCCATTAAACCCAAAGAAGGCAGATTAGCTCTTTTGATTCATGTCATTATCTTCCACAGGAAGACCTCTCTCATTTCCAAGTGCTTATCTTACCTAAGACAATACAGCAAAGGAGTGAGCTAGCCACTATTTGAAGGCTCACAAAGCGTGCCTCCCCCCCCTCCTTCCTCCGTGATAGGCTAAGGTTTGTGAGGGGGGGGGAAACGCCAATAAACTTCAGGGACACAATACTTGAAATATGTAAAATGAGCAAGGTTATTTTAAATGCTGGATTTTTTTTTTACTAGTGACTAAGCTAGTCATTAAAACGCTTTTAAAAATTAAATTCGTAAAACTTATTAAGCAAGTATGAAATCTGTCTTCCTTAAGAGAAGAATTGGCTTAGTATACAAATAGGGATAATATTTATCTTCTTGAACTGGGTTTCTACACCTAAAGATTTTTGCCTCCACTAAAAATATATTCCCAAACCCGACTCAACTTGGCAAAACTTCCCAGTCCTTAGAGAATGCCCCCTCTCGTTAAATACCTTTCTTTAACTAACCCATCCTCTGCGCTACATCCCATGTGCTAGGCAGTCACTGTCCAACCTCTAAAATCGGAGAGAACCCAGTCTTTCACCACTTTAGGATTTCCTTCGGGTCTCTTCCCCCGTCCTCACCTGAGGCTCCTGCTGAAGTTCGGAAGCCTCCCGGGAATGCAGGGTGTGCTCTAACCGCTCAAGCCATGCTCTTAGGTCCTCAAGACACCTCAGCAGTCACCAAGATTAAAGAGAAAGAAACAAAGCATTATGGGAAACGCAGTTCTCCATTCAAAGCACCAAAACCGCGCCAAGCCCATGCCTCCCTCTCCCTCCATTCTCGGGTTGGTGGGAGAGAAGCCAAAGGGGAGGGGAGTCCTTTCCCACCCCCTCCACGTGCGCCCCGTCATTCGGCCACCCCCAAGTTCTCAAAGTTCTCCAGAAACCTGCAGGGCAGCAATGGAGAAAGGGGGAGTCGCTTCTCACGAGTTGCCTGGCACCCCTCAACTGCACTCTGCTACTCGGCTCTCCTCAAGTCCTGCGTGCTCCATCCCTTCCCACCTTAGTTAACTGTCTAGGATCCCAGCTGCGCCGGCGGAGGTCCGCGTCTTCTAGTCCAGCCAGTCTCCCGCCAGAGCAAGCACGCAGGGGACCTGCCCGTGGCCCGCCCCTGGCAGGTGGCGAGCGCGACCATCCCGCTGTGGTCCTGGACCCGGAGCCGCGCGCATCTTTGGAGCGCTCCTGGCCCGAGACTCCCCGTGCTGCCCGTGGAGGAGGGGCAGCGAGGAGCCTCGTGCAGGAAACACGCCCGGGCTGCCCACGCACCTAACCCCCAAAGCGTCCGGGGCTGCGCAGCTGTCGCCCACGAGCCTGGTGGCAGCGCTCCTCCGTCACCTCGAGCTGCATCCAGAAGTTGAATCCCTGGGAAAAGACCGCCCTTCGCCTTTAATAGTCTAGGGGGAAAAGCCCGCCCCCGCCCACCCGGCCCACACAGGAATTAGGAAACGAAACCCCCACCCCGCCCAGGCCAAAGCCCACCGTGCCCCTGTGACCCACGGAACCGCTCGCTCAGCATTGCCCTCTGTCCCCAACACCGGAGTCCTTAATCCAAGCGCTCCCCGGGAAACCAGCCTAAACCGGTGCCACAGTCGCTCGGCCCAGAATGGCGCACTCGCTCCCACCTCGGCTGGTCCCGCTCCTGAGGCGCTCGCCCCATCCCCCACCGGAGATAGGCGACGAAGCCCACGCAGCTGTGGGACCCGGGTGTCCCCCCCAACCCCGCGCGCGCATGCGCGCCACCTCGCAGCTCGATTGAAAGTGTCCCGAAGGCCCAAGGAGAGGAGAAATTCATAGGCGGCGCGTTCCCTCTGCCTACGTGCAAGTGTTCAGCTCTGGCATGTTGGGCTACTATACTAGAAGGGTTTCACACTTGCCGGGCGCCTCCTTTACCCACTAAATCAGTTTCTTAGGTATCGTGAATGTAGCGGTCCCTGTGTGCACGCGCAAATGCCAAGAAGATACAGGGCAATAGTCTTGTTTTCTCCCCATTCCACATAAGAGAAGGCTATTTAAAAGCCAAAACTAGAGTACACCCCACGTACAAAAGTAAAATAGTGACTTAGTGTCAAGATGCACACTCAATAAGGAATTAAGCATACTAGACAGATCACGGGGCAAAATAGGGTAACCAGACTATACTGTCTCCACTTTTCTGGAAGGTGCGGGCCCAAGAGAGTATCTGAGGAGTTTGAGGGTAGAGAGTGAGTGACCGGATTATTGACCTGAAGGTACTGAGCACGCACTACTCAGAGAGGTGGGCACTGGAAGGGAAACTAGGGGTGAGGAAGGGGAGCTGGGGCTGAGAAAGAAAGCCACGTCCCTTACTCCCCGATATTGTTGCCTTGGGTGATTGTGGCAGCTCAAAGCTCAAAGGGGGACAAGGGCACCACGTGATTCTCAATCTAGTGCACAGTAGGGGCTCAGGCGAGCGGATTACTATAGACTGAAAGAGTCAAAAGACTTGTCTCCTGCTCCCTGGCCAGTGGTGGAGCCCAACCAGAACTGCCTGCTCAGCTCAGGACTCAGCGATGCAAAGCACCCTCATTTCTCCAACGCGATTTCGTCCTACAGGTGGGCTCCCTCCCACTTTGACAAAAACGCGCAAACAGACCTTTCAGCGCACGCTGGCCCGTTTGCCTGATGCTTTCTGAAAACTGTATGAACAGAAGTTTAACATCCAACTAAATCTCTCTTGCGAGGCTTGCATAGAGTGCAATGCAACTTTGGACCTTTAGTGATAACCAGCAATGGAAAGAAGAGGAGTGGGAAGATTATCTCAGACCCTACTTTAAGAGACTTTGTATTAAGGCAAGATAAAAACCTGTGAGCTCAAGCAAAACCTAGCGGAAAAAAGGGAGGATTGCGAAAGTGGCGCGAAGATACTATCATGTGATCCGACCCCAGGGTGTCTCCTTCCCTTTTGCCACCCCCTCCCCAGAGGGGGCGGAGTAGGGGAGTTACATCCGCTCCACACAAACTATTAGCATAATTAATTGTGTCCTGCAGCTGCAGCTGGAGCGGTGGGTTAATGAGTAAACATCCTCTTGAGCATCAGGACAAGAAGACTCGTTACCCCGTTTTTGAAATATTTTCCCAAATAAATCTCGTTATCACCAGAAATCTCAATTTATCATCCAGACTGTAGGCATCTTGGTTAAGAGACAGAAGGGAGCTGGAGGCGATGAAAATATCGTATGAAACGAGTCCAAGTAGGAGTAGCTTCCCCCAAGTGAAACTACGTGGAGGTTTCAATACCATGTTGAGGGATTCCACTCACTTAACATTTTCCAAGTTTTAACAGTTCATTAAACAAACCATCCCCCCAGAGTCTACCTATCCCCTCCCAAGCTTTCAACCCTCTCTCAACTCCTCCTTCGCTTTAAAGTCAGAACAATACCCAAAATAAGGTATTTTAGGATTGCTTTTCCAGGATAATTTCTCCATTTTTTTTTTAAGGGTTTGCAACATATAGAATGTCTGGATCAAGTTCCCCAGCTGGAAAAAAAATAATTTCTTCCATTTCAGTTCCTTTCTTGTGCAGGGGTAAATTTAACTAAGTACAAGATAAAAATTATAGAAAAGTTGAGCATTTTGATACACAAAGTAAACTGCTTTTTTCTTTTACTATTACAAAAAAAAAATGTAATCATCAGCCCAAACAACTAGAGAATCAGAAAAAAAGCAAAAGAAGCAAAGTAATACACATATAAACACAGTGAGAATAACTAACAGCTCAAAGAAAAGCACGTGATCCCTTCTTGCTTGAAAACTTGTGGTCATGCTGAGGCTAAAAGCTAAGAGCTTGTGACCCCGCAACCCTGTCCCCTCCCCCAGACCACAGCTCAGGGCTTAAGGCTCCAGGCTCCCACCAGGCTCCTGCTTGCTCCCAGTATTGTGAGACAAACAATACTCTGACATTCTGCGAACTAAAAGAGCCACAACTCCTAGCACCCCCCAGGCATGTCATTTACCCCCAGCTTGACTAATGTGTGTCTATACACAATACATATACATGTATGTGTACATATGTACTTATCCTACAGTATACATGCTCACACAGAAATCCAGATATTCTGTAAGACAAAGGTAGGGAAATTGGCCAAAGGGAGGATGAATCTGTTAATCTTTTATGAGCTTAAGAAAGACCTCTCAGCACAACTTTAAATTCTTGCCATATTTTGTGTTAATAGTAGATTAAAAAAACAAAAACTATATCCAGCATAATATCCTACCCCAAACAGAGATATTTTGAGCTATTCTCTGCCTGAAAGGGGAAGGATATTCTTCTGTAACCACCTCTAGGCTTAATTGTGCCACACAAAGCAGCAATGTCAAGTACTTTAGATTTTAATACCTTTAAAAATACTAGTAATTAACATTTTTATCTAGTTTAAAAATCTCTTCATTTGATTTAAAAATCATATTAAGTGGCTCTGTTAAACCTAATGATGTAGCTTAGAACAAAAGGTCCCCATGGAAACCAGAAAGTAATTTAAGAGTATCATGTTCCTCCCACAACTAGAATAGAGCTTTTGTTCCACGTGTATTTACTACCTTAAAGTTTTGTACCTACCCTTCCAGTTGAGGTCTCTCGTCCCCTCAGAAATTCTGGGTCCTATTGAAACATGTCTTTCGCCATACTTGTGCCTTGTGTGTGTGTCCATGTCCATGCTCATGAGGCCTAAAACAAAGGCAGCAAATCACCCCCACTGAATTAAAAAAAAAGACTAGGGTCCCAAGAAAATAATACTTCAAATGTTGTTTTGCTATTTGTTCGTGAGGCAGGAGCTGTGAATTTGTTACAATTCTATAAAATTTGGCTTCACAGTTGTTTTTTTTTTGGAACTACAGAATCTTTGACTTTAAAACATTTCATAACTTTAAATGAATCATCTTATTTTGAATGGCAAAAATATTTTTTAAAAATCAACCTGAGAATTTTCTTTGTATTTCTTAGGTGCCAAACAGTAATTTGTATATGAAAAATTATGTTACCAAAACAGGAAAATTAGGGTTTATAATGAATTTCTAAGTATTATTTTTTTTGCAATAGCACACACATACCAACATAAATCATGTAAACAAAATGAGCAATATATCTTTAAATAAAGTCAATGTGAATTTAATATCAAAGGTTTATCCTTTGATAAGGAACAGAAAGCTTCACTTATTGAATGAACATACACTTAATACAGTTTGATACCAAATGTTGAAAGTTAAAAGATATATTTATCACACTCTCAAAAGATTTCTAGGAAAATAAATGGCAGCAAGAGGTGAATCAACTTTCTGAAATACGAATGTATTTAAATACATGTTATTACATGGCACTTGTAAATAAACTTTTTTAAAGTGATCTTTGCCAAGTTTGATGTTTTAAATAGTGTCTCACATTTTTTACATTATTTACAAACATTTCTTATTTTTAATACTGTGTGAATTTTGTTTTGAATGACGAGAATAATTTAAATAGAACTAAGTGACCTCTTTGCCAAGTCAGATGAGCGGCGTTGGTACTAAGCACTTTCATGCAATGAATTTGCTTACTATGTGATACTTTCCAATTACATTATTCTGTGGCTCCTTGCTTCTCTTAGCAGTATGTCAAAAACAAGCTTTCAGGGACCAATAACTATATTTTTACAACTTTAATATTTTAAGTCAAATGTATAGACAAATATTAAAAATATATAAGAATATCCTGCTTTCCATCAGTAGAAAAAAATGTTCCTCAAGTGAATTCTCCTACCTTGGGAACTGACTCAGTAGACATTGAAGTGATTCACTATTAACATTAAATAATGTTAAGGTATTTTTACACTCTGTTTGAAACACTTTGATTTTCCTGTTTATGTGACCTTAGAAGTGGAACTTCTGGTATTACAAACCATAAAATTGCTAGCAGACTGTAATACTGTAATCAAAGAAAAAGCTGTAAACCAGTAATGTTTTACACACATTGCTTTTTTTAATCCATTTTTAAAATTACTTTTTGTCTGCCTTTATACCATTACACATCTTCTAAGAGAAAAAAGTGTCATGATATGGAACATGATAAATGATCAAGATTTATATTCAAAACGGTCACCAGAAATTTATCACCAAAACAGTTTTTCTTCCTAAATAAGAAAACCAGTGTTAAAAATTGTCTAATTATTTCATGATCTTACACCAAAACAGTTTTTTAAATGTTTTAGTTAAGAAGTCAAAATAAATACAGATTTAGAAGAAACTTTAAGTCATTTAATATTGTGTCCACTACAGCTGAAACAAAACTTGATCCCCTTGTACTACCTACGTGGGAACGGCGCACTATGGGATCAATCTTCCTCTCTACCTCCTCCTTCTTGCCCTCTCTTCCCCCTCTCCCCATCTCTCTTCTTCCTCTCCCCTGCTCTCCTTAGAGATAACCTTTATCCTCAGCTTCGTAGTTCTCTCTTCTAAGCTTAAAGAAACTCTTTCACTGTCTCCTGAAGGAAGTGGAATTGTTGTCTGGCCTTTTTCATGCTTCATAGGAAGGTGCAGTGCAATGTGTTGAATTATCCAGATGTCTGAAGATGTCAATGACAGCTTGGGACAGCCTAAATAGCAGGGCTAGTAGCGCCCACTGTAATGGGGAGTCTTCCAACAGAGAACAGCCTGCAGAGGGGCTCTACTTTAAAGCCAGAAGACAATTCATTTGCTCAAAACAAGTGCAGACCGGTTTACTTTTGAAAGTTTAAAAGAATGTCTAAGTCAACAGGAAAATTAATTATTAAAAAATCAAAGATGGAAGAACAGGGGTTTATTATTGGAAATGGTTTAATGTATGACCCTAATTGGAGCTCTCCATGTACTCTCATTCTCTCAGAATAGGGTGATCTGCCCATATCGCCCCAGTTTTTAAAGTCCTAATGGATTTTACTACTTGAAACTCTACTCCTTAAATTTAAAAAACAAGAAGATTAACATCAGCAAGACAAACAGCTTTTAGTGATGCCATTTCCACAGTTGCTGCTTATTAAAGCATCTTTATGAATTAAGACGGGAAAGATAAAAGCAGAAAGAAATGTGGAACTGATTCAAGCATGGCCTGCATATTTGTGAATATGTTTAGATAGGGGATGGATCAACTTGCTGAGCTGAGAAACATTAATCTTGGATGTGTTTTAAGTATTCAAAGAAGCAAACACAATATGTTGGCATGTGTTGCAAAAAGCACTGTACTACTGCATGTGAAACCTTTTATGATTTTATAATTAATTAACTAGACCAAAGTTCAGTGTTTCCTTGGAGGATATCAAGGCTAATAAACAAAGGCATTTAAATATAGAGTATGCTTGTTGATTTTGGAGAACAAGACAAATAGTTCTAGTCCATATCTAGTGTAAACTATATTTTTAGAATGTAATGCAAAAATCTTCAAATCCTTTTATAGATATTTGATTTGCAACTGTGCCTTCAAGACATTATAAATGAAAGCATGGAAACCATCGGATCTTGACAACAGCAGTATACAGCTTCTTTTGAATAAGATACAGACCTTGAAAATGTTGCAGCCTTCAGACCCAGTCATACTATTGGAGGTTTTCTTTAGCTTGATCTGAAATCAAATTTGGTTTTTTTCTCTGTGTATTTTAATCATGCCATGTTCCATTAGAGAAATATTGATTCCCACATTATATTCTTTATAGTGTTATGTCAATGCAATGTCTTTTTATTGGTTACTAGGTGTAGCTATAGCCTTACATTTATCCATTAAGCCACTTATTTTCTAAAACAGAATATGAAAGGATAATCAACAAACTAGACATTGAACAGCCCTCACCAGTTTGGTTCATCACCCCACAAAAGCAAGAATCCTTTTTCCTTTGCTCTGTTTCGAAGCCTTTGTGGTCTCACTCAGCTAATTACCTCTTTTCATTAAGCCTCATGCTCTTCTTGAAACTGGGCTTTGTAATGTCCTTAAAATTTGCTGCAAGGAGGGATGTCATCCATTTCCTTGATTTTTATTTCTGTGTCAGAAATGTAACCAGAGTAGTAAAGAACATTCCTTTTGTATTTTGGTTCCTAAAGAAAGTGGCCTGTTTAGCCTTGCTTTGGGCGACAGTTTCTTTCTGCAATTTCAACAACTTCATTTACAGCTCAACCCACTGTCCCCAAACTAATATCTATATTTGGTTAACTATCTCTCACACTGTGAGATTTAAATCTCACATTTGTTAAACTGCAGTGTTACTAAGTTTGACTAAAAGTCTTGAAACTAAGACCTAAAGCTCTTAACAAATCTAACATTGTTTTTGCTGGGTTTTGTATCCACAGATATACTTCTGGCATTTGACTGATAAACACAATTTGTAAAAAGAAGTCCAAATTTGTCTTTGATTTTGCCCAATTCCAGGTCACCTTCTCATATCCTTTGGACAACACATTTGTGCTGAAATTCTGCAATGACAGGAATGACTTCAAGGACAGTGGAACCGGTATTGTAATTTGGCAAGGTCCTTTGGGAAGTTCTAATTGATTATCCAATCTAATTGATTCGTTTTACAGATGAAGAAACTGAGGCTCCAACACATGATCTATCTAAAATGCCTCTACAAACTGTCACAGAACCAAAGTAAAGAAACCTGCTGTCATGGTTGTTTTTTTTCTTCCTTTGTCAGAGATAAAAAGCCAGGGCCTGGTACATGCTCTGCAGGCATTCAAGCTCCTACTCTATGATCCCATTTGAAACAAACCTTAGATCCTTTTCTTTTGAAGCTCGATTTTCCGGTAGGAGTGTTTGTTGGAAGGATGGGTGAGATGCATGAGTCTGTTCCCTACCCTTCTTTTTTCTTCCTGCTCTTCTGTTTTTTTCAGGTTCCTGGGAGCCTGATCTCTAGGTGCCAAGGTCTGGGGCTTCAGCAGTGCCAGCAAAGCCCAAAAAGAAACTTTGAAGAGAAAATTTGCAAATTTCTGGTCATCTTCACAATTGAACTACAGTCTTTAAAACCTGCACCAGGTTGAAGACACCTAAACTACCATCTTCCCATCCAAGAGTTTGAAGAAACTCAGCAACTGCACAGATGAACCCGTAAACAAGCAGGTTTTCATCTTTTCCATGGCACTCCAGATGGAAATCCCAGATTATGATAAACGTTTGGCCTCCAACACACAACTTCATGTTCAAAGTCCTGAGCTGCAGGTTGACAATTTCTTCAATAATAGCTTCTCAGGTTTTTCTTCAACTGCACAATTCCAAAGAGAAAGGCCAGCTCGTTTCCTGCCTTCTCTGCACTTCTTACACACACTTCACAGTCAAAGAACCCTATAAACGCTTCCAGTGTTTGGGTTCGAATTCTGCCTCATCAGGTTGGACAGAATGTCCCCTATTTCCCTCATTCCACCAGGCATGGCATCAAAGACGAATAAATTAAGTATTGTGTCAGAAAATGTGCTCTACTTTCTAAAAGGCACTATCTCTAGCTTTCAGAAATGCCTTTTGGAAGGAGCAGTGTGGAAACAGTGTCCCCATTGTTGTTAAGGAATGTCATGAATTGGATCCCCACCCCAGCCTTTTATAGAGAAAAAGAATAAAAATCCTTTATCTGAGTTGAAAATTATCATATTTTATAGCATATGCTAACATGCTAATGAGGTGAGGTATTATCACGTCTCTGCTGAGGCCATTTTGGATAATTGAGCTTTGTCCTTCTGCCCAAGTAGATTATAGATACTGTGATGGTGGAGAGAACTCTGTCATTTCAAAAAACCCTTTTCAGCGTGTTTTGACAATCCTATTGTTGGTCTTGTGGCTAGAGTGAATATTTGTATTGCGGGATATCAGAAACGTCAGCTCTTCTCTACTTTGCGAGTTCTATTTCAACATTCAATGTTTACTGCCTTCCACTGCCTTCCCTGGAACCGTATGGAAACTACTAGATAACATTCGCAATTCTTTAACTCTGTCTAAAAAATATGTAACCAAGAGATCAAGCAATATCCTCCTAGTAGATAAGGATAACTCCAGGGGGTTCCTCTGGAAAGACCTAGCTAGCTCATAGAGAAGGTCCTTGGGGTGACTTAGGGAAGCTTAAAGGCAGCCGTTCAGACCGGCTGTTGGGAGAGGTTTTTGCATCTCAAAGAGGGGGAGGGGCTGGGAATCCAAGACTACTGAGGCTGGGAATTTGGTTTTTTCCATTCCCACTGACTACTATAGTCTTCTTCCCTAAAACCCGGCAATGGGGACCTGGAGTGAGAATCAGGACATTTCAGTTGGGGCCTGTGCTCTGTCATTAACTAGCTGAATGGCATTTAAGCAAATCACTTACTAGATTACCTCTGAGGGCTCTTCCCACCCCATAAATCATTGCTCTTTATCTCATTTGCCCCTCTTCACTGTTCCCCTTTCTCCTGTCCCCCTCTTTTCTCCCCCAGCTTTCTTTTAACTGGCAATAAAGACCGTAATGAATTAGTTACCTCTGAAGAGAAAACTGAGATGGTGTGTTAAGATTAATGGAGACTGGCTTTTTATCTGTGTCGTGAACTTTTTTCTTTATTTCTGCACGTTTACTTTCCTGGTTATTTAAGGTATATTTCCTTATACATCAGGATGCTTATTTAAGTATTCAACAATCTCTGTTGGATATAAGTGATAACACAAAGCATTTGATCTCAGAGAGTAAGATCCATCAGGTGTTAGTGTGGAAATATTCCACACAGATCTACCATATTGGAAAATAATCCACAAAAGAACGCATGGAAGCCCGAGGCCCAGGTTTCACATTACCCCATCCGTGCTATGAATAAGGGTTCGCTTTCATGAAAGTCAGCAGGAAGATTCAGAAAACCTCTTCATGCATATGTCCAAAGGGGATTGAAATTTCACCATATGACACAGACACATGGAGTATTGAGTAAACCCATAGTCTCCAGGTTTATCTTTACATTCTTTCAGGGTCACTTCAAGTCCCAAGTCCCACAGGAAACCTTCCTTGTTTCATCTAGCACAAGATGGCTTGTGCTTTTTCTGAACATGAGTTTTTCTTGAATTGTGTTCTCTTGCTTTTAGGAGATGAAGGGACTGTGGCCCCTGCTTGACAGTTCAACTGTGTCCAAAGCACATCCACACACATGCATTATCGTGTTTGATATCCACTTGAAAACCGGGAGGGAGATGAGTGTATTACTCTTATTCACATTCTGCCTGAAATGAGGCCTTACAGAAGCTGTGTGAGTGACTCAGGTCTCCATCTTCCTTGTTCACTCTGCTTCCTCTCAGCAATCTCAAACCCACAGCCATAATTGCTTCACATCCGAGGAGCCCAGTTTTCATTCTAACTTGTCACTAGCAATGACTTCCACAGCTGTTTTTACCTGAAATCGTTGGTGACTCCATTACTTTACCATTCACGGGTATAATGCCCTCAGTAGTTGACTCACCAAAACTCAAAACAGAGTTAACAATTCAGACGACTCCCTCACTAGCAAAAATAGGGTTAGTATTCTGCAGTGTTGATGAGTGCTTACTGTGTGCCAGGTTTTGCTCTGAATAGTTTGTATACGCTGCTGACATTATAGCCCCATTAGACAACTTGTTAGTGTTACCTTTCTGTTGTGAGAGGATAGGTAATGTGAGTGAGAGCGCACTGTCAGACTACAGTGAAGCAAGAGCTCAAAGATATGTCCTACCCCTCAGCAACATTTCAGGAATCTTGACTCCCAGGAAGGAGACTCGGCAAAGCTGACAGCATTTGGAGTCAATAGTCAAAGTCCAGGGCTGGTATGAGTAATAAAATGTGAGTTCCTGCCGGGTGGTGGTGCACACCTTTAATCCCAGCACTCAGGAGGTAGAGGCAGGCAGATCTCTGAGTTTGAGGCCAGCCTGGTCTACAGAGTGAGTTCCAGGACAGCCAGGGCTACACTGAGAAATCCTATCTCAAAAAAAAAAAAAAAACTAGAAAAAAAGTGAGTTCCTTTAGAACTTTGGAGGAAAGCTAATTTGAGAAATCCATGGATGTCTGGGAAGAAGACTTATTCATTAAGGGATTAATTAGGGATCACACACTCACGAATAGCTGTTGCCTCTTGGTCTCCCAGGGCACAGGTCTGCTCAGGGCACAGACATGTGACAGCAAGAGGACCAGCACTGTCAGGAGCAGAGTCACGTGGTGCATCACCTTCCAGTGAGAGAGTTGGAGGACAGGGACGTGAGTTGCTTTAGCATTTTACAGCAATCCATTCACTAGAAAGACAATATGCATCACACACATTATTGTACTGTATTTTTTGAGTCAGTCTCACTATGTAGCCGTGGCTGGCCTAGAACTCACCATGAAGACCAGGCTGACTTTGAACTCACAGAGTAGCCTGCCTCTACCTCTCAAGTGCTAGGATTAAGGGTGAGGACCATCAAGCCCGGTCACCTGAGTCATTTCAGTGTTTCAAATGGCCTCTTAAAAAGGCGGGGCTGAGCCGGGCGGTGGTGGCGCACGCCTTTAATCCCAGCACTCGGGAGGCAGAGCCAGGCGGATCTCTGTGAGTTCGAGGCCGGCCTGGGCTACCAAGTGAGTTCCAGGAGAGGCGCAAAGCTACACAGAGAAACCCTGTCTCGAAAAAACCAAAAAAAAAAAAAAAAAAAAAAAAAAAAAAAAAAAAAAAAAGGCGGGGCTGGAGAGGTGGGTTCAGCAGTCAAGCGCTCTGGTTGCTTTTGCAGAGGACCCCAGTTCCGATCCCAGCACCCACATGGGGACACACAACCATCTGTCACTTCAGTCTCAGAGGACAGCAGGCACACAAGTGGTGCCCAGACAAACATACAGACATTAAATCAATAAATACAATTTCAAGGTCAAAAGAATGGGCTGGGAATACAGCTCTGTGGTAGAAGCCTTGACCAGCATGAATAGTGAGTGGCCTGGGTTTGATCCCCAACACTATAACAAATAAATGAGTAAAGAAATAGAAACAAGTGAAATAGTGCAATAGAGTATTTTCTTTAACACAACATATGTAAGATATATGTACTCATTTGAACCTGTGCTCAGTATAAAACACTCATAATGAGATATCTTCCTTTGGGGGTAATGAGGCTTCAGAATCTGCTATTTGACACACTGCAAGCACCGTGTAGTACAGATGGCTAGTGAGAACCACACTGGACAGTACTTCCATCACTAGCTCCAGCTACTTCCTCCCCTTTCTTTATTATCCAATATCCACACGATGGCTATTAGCTGTTAATATTGCTTTCCCTGTGTTTCCAAGTCATTAATCTATCTCTGTTAATAAAGGCTTCGTTATGTGTTCATTTCATAACAGTAGCTATATTTATTAATGTGTATAACGTGCCATCCACAATTCTAAGTCACACACCAAACACACACACACACACACACACACACACACACACACACACAAAGAGATCCTCAGAACAACTCTGCGAGCTAAGGTGTTTACTGTCTCCTCATTTTACAATTGAGGAAACTAAAGTCGTTTAACTTTGCAAAGAGTATTGGTCCACTTTCTGCTGCTATAATGAATTACCAGCACCTGTGTAATTTGTAAAGAAAAGAGACCAGTTTTAGCCCCCGGTTCTGGAAGCCAGAGAGCATGGCATTCCTTATCTTTCTGCTCAGCCTCATAAAGCTTCAGTTCATGGCAGAAAATGGAAGGCACATGTGTGAGCAAGACCCAAGGGAGGTGCCAGTACTCACTTTACAACAACCTGCTTGGGTAATAACTACAGCATCCCCATGAGAACTAATTGAGTCTCAACAGAGCTAACCCAGCCTCATGGAAAAGACATTAATCCACTTACCAGGCTGCTTAAAAGCCTTGCAACCTCTCAAGGCCATAACACTGGAGACCAGGGCTCCAGCACATGATTTCAGAGCCAAGACATCTCAGAGCCATAGTTCCAAAACCACACAGGACGATCAAGTGGAGGAAACACAATTCTAGCCCACAAACGGGACTGCCCCTCTACCCTTCTCATGTTCTAGAACCTGGCCAGAGAGAACTGGCTAACATTTGTGTGTCAGTGACCAACGTTAAACGTGTCCTCGGCTCCTCCAAGCCCTCCAGACCTGTGAGAAATTTGGCCACAACCGCTTTCCTTTACTGTGGCAGTTGCCTGTAGCAACTACTCTATGCCACAAACACAGGGCTGTGTATGTCTGTGTGGGGCTGTTTCTCCACACCTGTGCACTAGTAAGATCAACCAAACTAGAAAGTTCGAAAGCAGGGGTTTCTTTTTCTTTTTTTTTTTTTTTCATTTTTCTTTATTAAGAAATTTTCTACTCACTCCACATGCTATCCACAGACCCCCACTCCTCCCTCCTCCCACCCAAGCAGGGGTTTCTTAAAGAGCACATTTAATCAAAACTTCAGCACAGCATGTTTAAGTGACTTGTTCAAGGTTCTGCAGCTAAACTAGAACTCAGGTCATCAGACCAGCTAATTCAGTGTTTAGTCAACTTTCTGGAGACAGGACCTCACTGTGTGTGTAGCCAAGGTTGAGCCCAAATTTGTGATCCTCTTACCTCAGCCTTTTGAATGCTAGGATCACAGGCTGGTACTACCATGTTTGCCTCTGAACACTTCTTATTTGTTTGGTTTGCTTTTTGTTTGTTTTGTATAGGGTCTGTGTCTGTAGCTCAGGTTGTCCTATATTCACTATGTACCCCAGGCTGGCCTTCAGCCTATGGTGATTCTCTGCTTCAGCCTTCAAAGGCCTGGGATTGCAGATGTGACCCACAGTGCAGGGCCCTTTTTATTTCATACTGCTTCCTACTTGGAATTTAGGAGAGGAACACATGTATCATCTCTTTTTATACTAATTATATTGGGTGTTTTATTTATTTTTTTCCTGTGCTGGAGACTAAACCCATGGTCTCTAACACAATATGCAAGCCTCTACTACTGAACTGTAACAGCCCTTACTGATATAAATTTTATGAGATGTTTATCTTCCCTGCTAAAATACCTCTCTTTATGGTGTCAGCCTTATTTAAAAAAATAAACAAAAATAAAATATATACACAAAACCCCCCAAGAAAACAAAACAAAACAAACAAACAAACAAACAAACAAAGCTTCTGGTTTTCACAAATTTAAACTTGGAAAATTCAGAGTTCAGGAATATTTCCCCCTGCTCTAACTTGTCATGCCTTATTGTCACATTGTTTACTGTTTTCAAAATGCTTCCCCAGAGAATGACATCTGAAGCTTTTTGAGGGTTAAGACACCATCCCACATTTAGAATTCTCTGCTGCCTTCATTTTGAGCCCCAAAGGAATACATAATTTCCAAATTTGGATTTGTTCAATTACTAGGATGAAGAGGCTGCGTTTCGCCCCTTTTGTTTCGCAGGTGGCGTCTATTGAACAATGTTGAAGTGTACCACTGAACGACTCGCACTTCCGGCTCGGCTGAGCGATAGAGCAGGCCGCTTTCTGCCGTAGACAGCAGTAACTTGTCATCAATAAGCTGCTTTCACTCCATCCTGGGACCTTTCTCTTTCAAAGTGGAGCGTTCCGCTGGAGTTGAAATGTTGAAATGTTTCCAATGTAAGCATAAAATGGACTCGATTCCTCCTTTTAAAAAAGCAAGGCTTTTCTTTATAGTTTCAAAGTGGAGATAGCTGTGAAACTTGAGCGCGGATAGGACACACAACCTCATACAAGCCGGACTTGCTCAAAGTGCTGAGAATACTGTTCTTCTCAGAGCCATGCTGAGAACTCGCTCTAACAATTTTTTGGGTCAGTCTACATGATTCATTCTAAGACATCTTAAAAAAAATCAAAATACTTCATAGTAAATAAATCCCAAGTAGGAAGGGGACAGTTCCACCCACTGTGGAATTTAAAAAATTGTAAAGGGCTAGTCTGAGTGAGAAACTGTGACTACACCGTGACAGCTTAATTCTCAGGATCTGTTCCCAGAACTCTAAAATGAAGAATTATGCATTCTTGCATTATTTATAGACTCATAAAGAAAACATTATAGGGACCACAGGAAATTTGTTTTGTCCTTGCTTTCAATGTTCTTAGTGCTCACCTAGTGAACAACACATGAAGGGGGGAAATAACTTTAGATGTGGGGGGCTCCTGTTTTTGTGTTTATTGCTCTTTGATTTTTCTTGGTAGCCTACTGTAAATGCCCTGAGGCACAGTTTCAGAATACATGAATAGTGTCAGCAATCAGTAATACAGCCCGATATGGAAAATACTCCACTTTCAAAACCACAGGTTAGTTCCTGGAAGTCAGCCTGTCAGAGGAAGGATGTGGTATGCATCTACAAGTTTAAATAGCTTCTAGAACAAAAGGAAGAGAGATCTGTTGACTTCTGCCTCCTAGACACTAAGAGCCTAGAGGGTTGAAATTGGAACTAACAATACTTAAATTGTTCTGTCAGAAAGCATGGCAGATAAAGAATTCAGCGCATCTGAAAGGGCTTCATTAATGATCAGGTGAGCAAGGACTTGATGCATTAGGAAAATGACATGACGAAGAAAGTGTTGGATTCAGAATCAACCCATATGTCTGCTTCGTTTAGGTGTTACACGGAGGTTATTGACGTCACTCTGGAAATTCGCTCTCAGATCTCATTTCTCCCTGTTGTGAAATAACTCATTGTAATTCACCTGGCTTGAACATTCCGTGCAGCTGGAGAGCTCAGCAGCCAGAGTGTCAGAGAATAACCTCATCCCTGGCTCAGGGTAAGTAGCTTTTTTTTTAATGCCTTGTAATCAGGCTCTAAGTCACCACTTGGGTCTTGAGAAATGCAAGTTAGTAGGTGCTAGTTTTTCTTAGTTCTTGGTTTACCTTGGATTTGGACATTTTGTATGATTAAAAACCCATGGTGTGGAAGGACATTCTGTTCATCTTTACAGTTTTTTTTTTTTTTTATGAAAATGCCTGGATTTTCTGTGAAATGTGGATTTTAGTGTGGATTCCTGTCGCCCCTCAGAAAGGCTTATTTTTCTGGACAATAGTTTTCCTTAGTTTCACTACTCTACATTTCACAAGCTCGAGGGGTCAAGAAATGCTAAGGAATCTGAAATTCTGTTTTTTCAAAAGTCCACACAAGGGACTTTCTTTTTAAATTTTATTTTATTTTATTATTTTGTGTATCGGTGTTTTGTGTGCACGCATGGCTGGGTACCACATGAATGTAGTGCCCTGGAGGCCAAAAGATGTTGGATGCCTGGATCTAGAATTATGGATGGTTGTGAGCCACCATATTAGGTGCTGGGAACTAAACCTGGGTCTTGTGCGTGAACAGGTACACACACCATACGTTAACCACTGCACCATCTCTCCAGTCCACAAAAGGGACTCTTGATTGATAAGCCACAGCATATTTCTGCTGGATGATGTATCTGCAGGCGGAGGAGAACTCAGCTCAGTTAAAGAACTCAGAGGCCATGTTCCTACTAAGAGTTTCGTCTTGCTGGGTGGTGGTGGCACACGCCTTTAGTCCCAGCACTTGGGAGGCAGAGGCAGGCAGATCTCAGTGAGTTTGAGGCCAGTCTGGGCTACCAAGTGAGTTCCAGGAAAGGCTCCAAAGCTATACTGTCTCGAAAAAAAAAAAAACCCATGCTATTTTCTATTTAAAACACAACTAATGAAAGTCAACTAAGACTAGGGAGTCTCCTTTGTCCCTCAAAAGGCACATGGGGTTCGGGCCTCTGGACTAGTCAATGAAGACGGAACATTTCCCTCCTGACAGAAAATTCTACTGGGAAGTGATGCTTCAAAGATAGTGATTGACTGGCTGTTTTTGCAAATGATCCAAGTTCAACTCTCAGCACCCACATAGAGGCTCACAACCATCTGCAACTCCACCACCAGGATATCCAATGTGTTCTTCTGACCTCCTTCAGCACTGGGTGAACACATGCAGGAAAAACACTCCTGCAAACAAAATCAATTCCAGAAAAATTTAAATAAAAATAAAATTTAAAAGGATACTAATTCTATGAAACAAATTTTAAAAAATTTACTTAATTTTATGTATATGAGTGTTCTATCTGTATATATGATTTTACGCCAGAAGAGGGTATCAGATCCCACTCTAAATGGCTGTGAGTCACCAAGTGGTTGCTGGGAACTGAACTCTCTCCAGCCCCCTGAAAGACATCTTATTTATGGCCACTCCTCAGAAAATGCTCATTACTGTTGTAGTTTGCTGCCTAAAGAATCTTGGTTCTCTGACATAACTGATACCTGTTCTCCTCCATCACAGAAGAGAAATAAACTAAGGTCATGAATTTGGTTGTTAAGAATTCTAAAGCTGGGCTGGGGAGATGGCTCAGTGGTTAAGAGCACTGGCTGCTCTTCCAGAGGACCTGGGTTCAAGTCCCAGCACCCACATGGCAGTTCACAATTGTCTGTAACTGCAGTTCCAGGGGATCCAACACCCTCACACAGACATATATGCAGGGAAAACATCAGTGCACATGGAATAAAAAAGAAAGAAAGAAAGAAAGAAAGAAAGAAAGAAAGAAAGAAAGAAAGAAAGAAAGAAAGAAAGAAAGAAAAAGAATTCTAAAGCTAGGCCTGATAGTACAAGATTGTAATCTCAGCACTACAGAGTTACAGGAGTTACTACAGGAGTTACAGGCCAGCCTGGACTACAGTATAAGTTAGAATCTGTCTCAAGAAATTGGAAAAAGGAGGAAAGAATTTGGAGAGTTTGGATATAGCTTGGTGGTAGAGTCAGTTTGCCTAGCATGGTGGAGCATCTGGGTTCTAATCCCTACACCATAAAATAAAACTCTGCAATTTTTCTTGAACATTTTGTTATTTGTATTTATAACTAAAAAGAAACCTTGTACCTTGATGCCATTTAGTTTTAAGTAAGCAAGGAGGAAGTGGGATTTCCTCTCTTTCCTCTCTAACTAGTCTATGCAGAACAAACACTACAGAAACTGTTTTAAGTTGGTGTTCATTACATGTATATAAAATTACTATGGCAAAAGTTAAAATAGTGAGGTGGTACATTCCCTTAATCCCAGCACTAAGGAAGCAGAGGCAGGCAGATCTCTTGTGAGTTTGAGGCCAGCCTGGTCTACAGAGTGAGTTCCAGGCTGGAGAAGTTGGCTTAGTGGTTAAGAATACTTGTTGCTAGGGCATGAAGATCATAGTGGGGAAACCTACAGAGACAGCCAAACCAAACTAGGGGGGACTCATGAAATTTAGACTAACACCTGTGGAGCCTGCATGGGACTGGACTAGGCCCTCTGCATGGTGAGACATTGGGTAGCTTGATCTGCTTAAGGGGCCCCTGGCAGTAGGATCAGGATCCGTCCCTAGTGCATGATCTGGCTTTTTGGAGCCTACTACCTATGGTAGGACACCTCAAACAGCCCTGGTACAGGGTGAGGGGCTTGGACCTGCCTCTACTAAATGTACCTCCCCATGGGAGGTCTAACCTTCTTATAGGAGGGAATGGGGGTGGGTTGGGAGGGGGAGGCTAGAGGGGCTGGAGGAGGGACGAGGGGGATCTTTGATTGGTATGTAAAATGAATAAAAAAATTCTTAATAAAAAATTTTTTAAAAAAGAATACTTTCTGCTCTTACAGAGGATCCAGGTTCATCCCCAGTACCGTCATGGTAGCCTACAACCATCCATAACTCCTGTTCCAGGAACTCCACAGTCTTCTTTGTGGCCTCTGTGGACACCAGGCATAAACATGGTACATGTACATACATTCAGGCAGAACATTCGTACACATGCAAATGAAATAAATCTTTTAAAGTTATTAAATTTTATATGTGTGTATGTGTGTAAAACACATTGTATCACATTGTATTGAGTGCTATTAGAAAGATCCATTCCATGTGATACTATTTCAAAAAAAACAGCAACAACTGTATTTGGACTTTTCACTTTTTATAGAAGTAACAATTATTTCCTCTTCAATATTCAAAGTGTTATACGTCATAAATAACCATGGCTTTCTAAATGCTGTCCAGCCCTATGGTCTCTTCACATGTAGTCACGGGTCCTTTATCTAAAGTGGCTTTCTCAGGATTGCTTGAGTTGGACTTTCTTCATCTCCAGCCTTGGCTTCTGCCCTTCCTGTTACCCTCATCTGATAAGCCTTTCCGTTCTTCAAGGCCCTTTGGAAAACACCACTCTTGATCCCTCCACCTGATGTGACCTCTCCCCTCCTCTAAATTTTAACTACACTGTGATTAAGTGCGCTGCCTCCCTTACTGGACTGTGAACTCTTAGTCCAACATCCACAGCCTTTATCTATCCCTGGGTCCTTCCAGATGCTTGGCACAGAGCTAATGCTCCAGACATGGGTTTGGAAAATGAGGTGATCCATCCATTTTCTAGTTATGAAGACAAGATGTCTTTGATCTCCACTTGCACTCACAAGGAAAAGCAGGAGCCTGGCCCATGTGCCTTCACATTAAGTTCCCACAAACATTTCCCATGTGTCCATTGATTTAGCTTTTTGGGTGCTTTGGGTTGTTACTATAGTTTAAGAGAATTTGGTCCTGCAACGTTACACCCATATGAGATAGGAGAGAAAGGAATTGTTATACAGCAACATGAAATCTAGTTCCAGTCAAATATAAATGGTATTAGCACTTGGCAAGATAACACTTTTTCAGGTATCAGATCAGCAAAGACTGAAAGAAGACACCTTCATGGTGGAAAACACAAGGTCTCATTTATTTCAGGTGGAATGTAAACATGGCAGGATTTCTGTGAAGAGCGGTTTTATAATTTGGTAACACTAATCAGAATCCAAAATAGAATGGAAAAATACACTTTGAGGGATTTCTTCTCTGGGTACACTCCTATCAATCTGGACATAAAGATGCCAAGCCTCTCCTAAAGGGAGCTGCATAACATATAATCTCTCCGATATCCAGGAGACTTGACCAAAGCACCAGTTTGCATCATAGACGAGGGAGAAAAGACAACACATTAAACACCTCGAAATGTAGTCAGCAAAACTCAAGGTGTGTGAAACTGGAAGGCAAACAACACCCCAAATCTTGCAAGGAAGAAAAGGAGTTCAGAAATTACAACATGTCAGCCACATGTAATGTGTCAACCTTACTTGAAATCTATTGTTTATAACAAATTTGTTATTTAATAAATCTGAGTATAACAAATATGATTTAAACAATAGTCCAGGAGGCACATATGAATCCAGAAGGCACAGGACATCATTGAGGTCAAGGAATCATTTTTTGGTTTGGGGTCTGTTGTTGTTTAGAGATAAGGTCTCACTGTGTAGCCCTGGCTGATTGTAAACTCACGGAGACACCCTGTTTCTGCCTCCCTAGTGCTGGGATTAAAGACATGGATCACTGGGACCAGAATAAGAAATTCTTTTTAAACTTTAATGTATTGTAATGTTTATTTTTACAATTATTATTTTGCACGCGTGCGTGCGTGCATGTGTGTGTGTGTGTGTGTGTGTGTGTGTGTGTGTGTGTGTGAATGCCACATGTGTGTAGGTGCCCTTGGAAGTCGGAAAAGGGTATCAGGTCCCCCGGAGCCACTGGACATGCATACTGGGAACTGAACCTGGGCCCTCTGGAAGATCAGCATGCACTCTTAATCACTGAGCCATCTCTACAGCCTCATGACTTTTAAAAGGAGTTCTTTTCTTTTTTGGGGGGGTATATTATGAAATATTTAAGGAAGAAACTTGCCTCAGAATAATGGAGCAAAGACAGTGCACCCATATGGAAGAAACAATTTTGCCTGTGAGGTATTGGTGGCTTCTAAATCTGGGGAGTCGGTGACATTTTCATCACTTTGGAGTCTTTTACATACTCCCCTGTAAAGGCACAGAAGGAGAAAGTTGATAGTATTCCTTGTAATAAAAAAAAACATAGAAATGATCTAAATATCTAAAATGAGAATTGGCTCATATCTATACCATGGGAACTATGGTTTTGTTTAAAATAAAGATATATATGTACATCTATATGTAACAAAGATAATAGCGTCTATCTATTGCTGTTAACAATCCCCAAGGTATAACAAGTGAAAATCCTGTGGAAAATATGAATAATTCTGTCATTTATTTAAAGAATGGAGGGTTGGGGATTTAGCTCAGTGGTAGAGCGCTTGCCTAGCAAACACAAGGCCCTGGGTTCGATCCTCAGCTCAAAAAAAAAAAAAGAATGGAGTGGTGTGTGTCTGTGTGTGTGTGTGTGTACACATATTTCCATGGGATATTTCTTTTTAAAGATTTATTTATTTTGATTTTGTGCATATCAGTTTTTGCTTGAATGTGTGTTAGTACACCACATGCATGTATGCCATGCCCTCATAGAACAGAAGAGAATGTCATATCCCCCAGAAATGGAGTGACAGTCAGTTATAAGTCACCACATAGGTGCTGGGAGTTGAACCCAGGTTTAAGTGTTCCTAACCACTGAACCATCTCTCCAGCCCCTCTCTGGGTTATTTCTAAAAGTGTTCTTAATATGTTGCTGTGTGTTTACTTCTGAAGAACGGAAGCATGTGTGTGTGGTAAGGAGGGAAACCACTTTTCCCATATAAAAAGTGCTTTCGGGGCTTGGCATGTAGTTTGGTCACAGAACCTTTGCCTATTGTTCACTAGGGTCACCTGGGTTCAATCTCTAGCACCACCAATGATTAATTAATGAATTAATTAATTAGCTAATTAGTAATTTTTGGGGCCTGCAAGATGTGCAAGATGGATGGCTCACTGGGTAAAGGCAGCACCAAGCCTGACAACTTGCGTTCTATTCCTGGGAGCCACATGGCAGAAAGGAAGAACTATGTGCCCAAAGAGTTGTGACCTCTCAAGTCAATGCAATACAAAATTTTAAATAATAAATAAAAAGTGCTCTCCACCACGCATGGCGGCACACTCCTTTAAACCCAGCATTCTGGAGGCTGAGGCTGGTGGATCTCTGTGAGTTGTAGGCCAGCCTGGTCTACATAGTTTCAGGCTAGCCAGGGCTATTGCACATAGAAACCCTGTCTCAAAATAAGTACTTTCCGTTTGTTTAACGTCTTAAAATATAGTAACCCAGACAAGTAATGAGCAACTAAGTTGCTTGAATGGACACACCTCAATACTGAATAGGTTAGCTAGATTTTTTTTCTTTTGATGACTGCCAAATGTTGGAGGGTATAAATACATTTAAAAATTATGTGCAAATTGCCAAATATTAATGATAGCTCTCCCTTTGCGTCAAAGGAAATACGTGCACATTTCACACACACACACACACACACACACACACACACACACACCACAATCCTATTTGTAGCCTCCCCAAAAGAGCTTATATTTATTACTAAACACATGTTTTCCAGAGTTGTTAAACTATAGAGGTAATTCGACCCTCTTAAAGTAGTGGTGAAGATAATCCGAAACAGCACCTCATCAAACCTCATAATATTTCCTTTTTCAATGGATAATACTATTTTTAGAAGTGGGCCATTTATGTTCTTAATTATTGCTGAGGATAATAGACACTGTGAAGTGAATTTGTAGCTTCTACATTTCCACCTACAGAAGGTGGTGGAAGGCATGGGCCAGGAATCAGCTTCATGGTAGGGTAGATACTGATGACCTACAAGTAGGTCAGGGTGCTGATCGTAGACTTTTATTTCACTTCCCACCACCACTGAGACACTCGCTTTTGCCTGTGCTATGACCTCCCTTCCAAAAGCACTCTGAGAGCATTCCATCGAATTTTCCTCCATGATCAAAGTTGCAAACAACAATACTGACATGTAAGAAGAGAAGTTGTCCCCATCCCTTCCGTTTATAAAGGAAAAAGATTAGGGGATTTTTTTTTTCAATGAATGTGTTCCACATGGACAACTCCATTCTTCCTGCCTACTGAATGGGGCACCATCTTCTCCACCAATGGCTTCAGGTAGACAGTTTAACAAGCAAGGCAGAAGCCTGAGCAGGGCAGCGTGGAAAGCAGTAAACCCGGGAGAAGAGGACGAACTGCTTTCTTTCCACAGGAGACTGTTGTGGGGGGTTTGTGGTAAGTGTTAGGGATGGAGCAAACTGCCATTTTTTCTGACTGGGCACTTCATCACAGATGACCTTGTTTCTTCCTCACGGAGCCTCAGAGAGAAGGGTGAGGAACTGGTGGCAGCTGTGTGGGGCAGAGAAAGAAATGGTGGTGAGCCTCAGATTTCCACCCCGGCTGACAGGAGCCGAGTGACGCCTTTAGAAGGAAGAGCAGATGAAGGCGAGCGTGAGGAAGAGCTAGTGAGGTCCATTTTCCACAGGATAATTGGGGGAGAGGCAGTCAGTAGGTCTTGACAGGTCATGTGGTGCATGGCAGGTCATAACCTTTTAGCCAAAGAAAGAAACAAACCATCCTTTCTATCCCTCTGAAGATCTTAATTCTCACCATATGTTTGACTGCCCTCGGCACATTACAGGCCTATTTTTTTCTTAAATGACAGAAAACCGTGTTTCTATTGTCCTGCTTTTTAGCGATTTAGCACTTATATGGGTAAGAGAAAAGTTGGATTTGCTTTGAAGTGTAAGTAACATGAAAGTGTATTTCATTTACTCTACTAGCTGGGCTCCCCTAAAGTGGCATGTGTGCACACACACTCACTTTTCAGTCCACGTTAGCAAAATGCTTCTTTACAGAAATACAAATACCCAGTAAAACATTTCCAATGCCCAGCCTCACTCACAATAGAATAATGCACTTCCCATATTCAGGAGGGCGTAATGGAACAAAGGCAAATGTTTCCAGCCAGTAAATCCCTGCAATCTCTAAGGGCCGAGGTCCAGGCTGCTAATCACACTAATACCATCCTGTTCTCCTAGCTTCCTGACTTTCTCAACCACTTCTTAAATGATTCTCTACAAATACGTGCCTTGAAGAATGGCCAGGATTAAGAATGCTCACAGCAGTGGTGAAATGCCTAACCATTGCAAACAACTTAAATCTTCACGAATGAAGGTCTGGTTAAATTAAGTGGAGGTATAGCAGTCAGAGGAATAACATGTGACTGTTAAAAAGAATACAGATCCATTTGTTTCAGACTCTGTGCTTTGTGTCAAAACAAAATGAAAAAACAAAACAAAACCTCTCCTTCCAACTTGAATATTGTGCATAACTTCGGGATATAATTTCATAAGACACTGTTGATGATGGTAACTTGTAAGGTCAAGATTAAATTGTGAAAGGGGCACAAGATTTATTGTTTCTTTTTTCATTTTGTATTGGACCCAACTGTTGGACTTTTATAAATGCATATGAGGACCAAGGAGCTGGCTGTTGGGTAAAGGAGTCTGCCACCAAGCCTGTTGACCAGAATTCAGTCCCTGGACCCACATGGTAGAAAAAGAGAACTGACTTCCGACAGTTGTCCTCTGATCTCCACATAAGAGCTGTGCACGTGTGCATAAACACACACATAAATAAATACATGTAACAAAAAATTAAAAATAAAATGCATATAAATCTAAAAGGAATGGAGATGTTAAGAAAGGTTTTTGACATTAAAAATAATATAATTTTTACAAATCTATGTTTCTCTTCAGATACATCTAAAAGTGTCATCTCCTTTTACGCTATTTGAAATTTCAAGATAAATATTTCTACAAGAAAATCACATTAGTATGACAAAATGTTTTGCTTTCAAGACACACACACTTTCCTCTTTGGGAACTCTAATACTACCTTCTACTACAAGATCCCTCAGGGGAATGAGGCTTTCCAGAATGCTCACTACTCTTATTCTTTTTATAATATTTTTCAAGAGCAACTTTGTTGCTGCATAATTGACATAAAATGAGCTGTATGAGCTGGAGATGTGGATCATTTGCTTAGCATGTACAAGTCACTGGGTTCAATTAAATTCCTAGCACAGAAAAAAAACCCTATACATACCAAAATGTATCTTTTCTATTTCTTTTTTTATTTATTTCACTTTATTTTATGTGCATTGGTGTGAAAGAGTCCGATTTCCTGGAACTGGAATTACAGACAGTTGTGAGCTGCCATGTGGGTACTGGGAATTGAACCCAGGTCCTCTGGAAGAGAAGTCAGTGCTCTTAACCACTGAGCCATCTCTCCAGCCCCCCTTTATTTCTATTTCTTTTCCTTTTATTTTTCCTTTTTCTTTTCTTTTCTTTTTTTTTTTTTGGGGGGGTGTTTCTCTGTATAGCCCTGACTGTCCTGGAACTCACTTTGTAGACCAACCAGGCTGGCCTCGAACTCACAGAGATCTGCCTGCCTCTGCCTCCCCAGTGCTGGGATTAAAGGTGTGCGCCACCACAGCCCTCTCTGAAAAACGTATCATTTCAAAATAAGCATGTCACACTCTCATGCTCCTTGCTTCAGTATTCATAATAGCCAAGATCTGGAACCAACTTGGGTGTCCATGGACTTGTAAATGGACAAAGGAATGTGACATACATACACAATGGAATATTATTCAACTTTCAAAAGGAGATCCTGTCATTTGTGACGTGAATGAGACTACATGCATTTGATTTTAAATTAAGTGTATGTGTTTGTCTCTGTGTATGCATGTGCATCTGAGTGCAGTGCCTATGAAGGCCAGAAGGGGTTGTCAGATCTTCTGGAGCTGGAGTTACAGGTGGTTATGAAGCACCCACTGTGGGTGCTGAGAACCAAACGTGTGTTCTTAATCACTGAACCATTTCTCTAGCCCCAGAATCCCTACATTTTGAAAAATTTTATGTGTATGAGTGTTTTGCCTGCATATATGTATGTACACCACGTGTGCGGCTGGTGCCTGAGGAGGAGGTCACAAAAAGGGGTCAGATTACTTGAAGCTGGAGTTACAGACAGTTGTAAGTGACTGTATGGGTGGGTGCTGGAAATCCAACGCAGGCCCCTTGCAAGAGCAGTAATCACTCTGACCCACAGAACCATTGCTCCAATCCCTCTCCTACATTCTTTTTTTTTTTTTTTTTTTTTTTTTTGGTTTTTCGAGACAGGGTTTCTCTGTGTAGCTTTGCGCCTTTCCTGGGACTCACTTGGTAGCCTAGGCTGACCTTGAACTCACAGAGATCCGCCTGGCTCTGCCTCCTGAGTGCTGGGATTAAAGGCGTGCGCCACCACCGCCCGGCTTCCTCTCCTACATTCTTAAGGAATTTCATCCTACTTGTACTCATTCTTGAGAGAGAACAGTGAAGTCTCAGTTTTACACATGCAGATTTATCTTTCTCCTTATCATTGCTTTATGTAACTTTTATTAAAGTTATTTATTTGTTTATTTGTTTATTTAGTTAGTTAGTATTTTTTTTCCAAGACAGGGTTTCTCTGTGAAGTTTTGGTACCTGTTCTGGATCTCTCTCTGTAGACCAGGCTGGCTGTGAACTCACAGAGATCTGTCTGCCTCTGCCTCCCAAGTACTGGAATTAAAGGTGTGTGCCACCACTGCCTGGCCTAAATTAAATTTATTTTTAAGCTTCCATATGCTTATATTGTATTTATATCTTTTTACCACCTCCTCTTTCCAATCCTTCCCTTATCCCCCATGCTCTCTCTCAAATTCATGGCCTTTATTTAATTATTGTTTTATATAAAAAAAAGGCCAGGCAGTGGTGGCACATGCCTTTAATTCCAACACTCCAGAGGCAAAGGCAGGCGGATCTCTGAGTTCGAGGTCAGCCTGGTCTACAGAGTGAGTTCCAGGACAGCCAGAGAGAGCTACACAGAGAAACCCTGTCTTGACCCCCCCCCCAAAAAAAAATAAGATAAAACAAAATAAAGGTATGTGTATATATAAATGAATATATATTTTCTGCCTTAGTTACTTTGCTATTGCTTTGAAGAATCACCACGACCAAGGCAAGTTATAAAATAAAGTATTTAATTAGGGTCTGGCTTACAGTTTCTGAGAGGGAGTCTATGGCAATTATGGCCCCTGCAGTGGCAGCAAGCAGGCAGGCAGGCCTGGAGCAACAGCTGAGAGCTTATATCCTGATCTGTAGGCAGGAGGCAGAAAGAGAGGGAGATTGGGCATGGTATGGGCTCTAGAAACCTCAAAGCCCACACCCAGTGACATACTTTCTCCAACAAGGCCACACCTCCCAATCCTTCCTAAAAAGTCCACTTACTAGGAACTAAACATTCAAATATACAAGCCTATGGGTGCATATCAAAGCACCGTGTGTGTATGTGAATAAATGTATAAATACAGCATGATGAGTCAGTAAGTCTTAGTGTTGCTTGTATCTATATGTTACTATTACCTTACCTATATGGCTATATTATTTCTCTCCAAAACAAAACAAAAAACAAAAAACAAGAAACAGGGACTTGTGGGGCTGGAGAGATGGCTCAGAGGTTAAGAGCACTGACTGCACTTCCAGAGGTCCTGAGTTCAATTCCCAGCAACCACATGGTGGCTCACAACCATCTGTAATGAGATCTGGTGCCCTCTTCTGGCCTGCAGGGATACATGCAGGCAGAGCACTGTATACATAATAAATGAATACATCTTTAAAAAAAGAAACGGGGACTTGTTATGGACCCCAGCTGACCTGGAACTCACTATATGGAGACCATGCTGGCTTCAAACTCAGAGATCAACCTGCCTCTGATAGCTGGACTTACACCACTGTGCAGACCTGGCTATGCTGTTTTCATCCTCATCAGTCCTGTTACTATGTGTATTTTCGATGCATTTTGAGATATGAAAATATCATTTATAATTCTAGCAAGTTCAGATATAATTTTTCCATAGCTATGTAACAAAGCACATATGAATTTTAACATCTTGTTTCAGTCCTGGTCATCATGGCCTAGAAATGTTATTGCTCAGTGCTGAAATATTTGTCTAGCATGTTTGAGGATGCTCTGGCTTCCATCCTTAGCACCATAACTGAACAGTGGGAACTGGCTATTAGCAATCATCTATATCGTCAGCAAGAAGTGTGTTTTGCTTCTTGGCTTCTCATTTCTGTCTTCTTGGAGTCTCTGACACTTCTCTCAGCCTCTCGCCTCCTCTAGCTATGTCCTTTTTGGGAACCCTGTCTCAGGCTACAGTAGCCTGTCAGTTCCTTAGAGACTGAGCATGTCTCTACTTGCCACTACTACAGGGGAAAAAGTGTGGTTCTTGATAAAAATTTACCAGTTGAAAGTCTTTCCTGTACCTCCACTCTATGAATAACACCCAATCTAAGTCATTTTTAGGCAATTGTATGGAATTATGGGAATGCTACTCATAATTAAACTAATATTGCAATGCCCTGCCCTCATTTCCTTTTTTTTTTAATTTTTATTTTTCAAGACAGGGTTTCTCTCTGTAACAGTCCTGGCTGTCCTGGAACTCACTGTGTAGACCAGGCTGACCTTGAGCTCACGGAGATCTGCCTGGCTCTGCCTCCCGAGTGCTGGGATGGGATTAAAGGCGAGCGCCACCACCGTCCCGCTCCTTTCCTCTTCTTACAGCCTGATTTGTTTTTCACTGTACCATCCGTCACAATTTACTGTTCTTTACCTGTCACTTCTTTCCTCTTTGGTCACGTGAAGATAAGATCCACAAGGACAGAATTTTTATTTTTGTTTCTTGTATCCTAGGGGCTCAAACATTTCTCAGCAAAGAGTAACTCACAATTTACATTCTGAAGATGAATGATAGATAAAGCATGACCTAGCCATAAGAAAGTAAGCATTGTCTATGATAGTGCACCCGTGGGAAAATGCTTTCAGAGTTCTAAATAGCAAATGTCCAAACCCACATGAGAAAAATAACTTTCTGTAGGGTGTTATTTGCTTTAAATGTAGATATTTTAAGCATTCAAGTATAGACAACAATAATTAAAAAAAAACTTGTCCTAACTCCTTGATGAAAGTCCTGGTTTTAAATACAAATCAGGAAAACCCGAAGGAACTACCTAGCTGGAAGCTTTATTAGTTTATGCACGTATGCCTTTTCTATTTCAGATTCATTATCTTATTTTGTGTGTATAAGTGTTCTGCCTGCATGCCTGGTGCCGATGGAAGTCAGAAGGCAGAATTGGATGCCCCTTATCTGGAGTTGTGGATGGTTGTGAGCTGCCGTGTGGGTTCTGGGAACTAAATCCACGTCCCTGTAAAAGCAAAAAGTGCTTTTGCTATGGCGCTCTCTCTCCAGCCCCTGAACATATCTTCTTCAAACTGTTTTCTTATGAGTGCTACTATCATTTAAACCATCATGCTCCTTGATTCTCCTTCCGTACTCACCAGGGAATAACTGTACATAGGTAATTGTACTTTTCAACAGGTCATTTAAAGGGAGGGAGATCAATCATTTGGCACATGTTTCTTGAACTAGTTTGAGTCAAACACTATGCTAACTCCTGGGCAGGGAGTGGTAAGATTACACATGGGACCTCTGTATTCCTAGTATTCACAGATGACTGTGGACTAGATCTGAAATAAATGAACCAGCAATGAATAATGATGAACTAGCATAAATGTTCTTAAGGAAAAGGACAAGAGCCTATTGGATTAAGTGATCAGAGAAGACGTCTGACAAGGTGGGATACTAAGTGTGACTAAAGAGTTGACAATTGTCCAACAAAAAGAGATAACAGCATGCATCGAGGCTTTGAAGTGAGAGAAAAAGGACACACCTGAGAAACTGAACAGAGTCAGTTTGCCTCTACACCATTCATTATACAGGAGGATAAATATGTGTCCACAGGCAGAAGTTAAATCATACAAGGCTCTGTGGGCAATGTTAAACAGCTTGGAATTTATCTAACGCTCAAATGCAGCACATTGAGGAATTTTACCCAAGTAAAATTATGTGATCCAATTTTCCTTTTGAAAAGATCGATCACTTTGATTGCTATGGGGAGTGTGGACTGGTTGAGGAAGAGCAGGCAGAAAACACCCAAGTCGGAAGCTGTTGAAGGAATACATAAGATCTTAGTAGTTCGAGGTGCAGACAAAGGCAGTGCAGGAATGGAAGGATCCAGAAAGGGCCCCCAAGCAATGGAAAAGGGTGTGTGTGTTGTGAAGCCTGCCAGTTCCAAAAGGTAATAAGCAGGTAGTAGAGACTATGGGGAGGTGGAATTAGATAGGAAGAAAAAGTATGTGGAATTGCTATGACAGCTTCATGATCACTTTTGACCACAGGAAGAGGAATTTGGGGGGCTCCAGAAGCTGTGTTGCAATGGATCAAGGAGGGAGGTCAGGCTTTCTGTTCTTGCATGTTATCACTGCAGAACACAGCAGAAAGTCCTGACTACCAGATGAGAAAACACGATTTAAAGGCCTCTAAGATAGGCAAGGTAAGGAATTAGCACCGTTAAACCTAAGAGACCGAACGCAGAAATACCAGAAGTACCAAAGTCGTTCTTATCCACTGCCGAGTCTAAAGAATTCATGGAGTTCAGCTTTATCAAAAGGTACACATATTATAGATTAAGGAGAAGGCTAGAGATCCCCTAAAGGTGGCACGGGAATCCTTTTTCATTTCTATGACATGGAAATGAGAAGCAAAAAGGACACCTTAACTTGTTTTCCTACGTGCTCCAAGGAAGACTTAAAAGAATCTTAATTTACTGGTGCTGAGCAGACAGGGCAGGTGGGGAACGGCCTAGAAGTTGTAATCGTGCAGACCCCACTCATGCTGCCTGAGTGACTAATGAAACTTCTAATCACAAATTTAAAAAGACCCTGGCCTGTTAATATTGCCAGACACCTCAAAAAAGCAAACAGATCCTTTGAAGAGAAGTGCATCTTTGTCCTTGATCGCAAAGAATGTATTCACATTATTTTATAAGGAAAAGTGAGCAGTTCACAAATGAGAATCAACACAAATAACAAACAGGGACCGTAAATCATGTAATTATTAAATGAATATTATGAAGACTATGCCTGGTATATTTACAGAAGTAAACATATGTGCAGGAGAAAATAAATTCTAAATAATGACTATTTGTAAAGAACTTTGGAAATTCCTGGAAACTGTATAGAAAAAGACAGCTGATACACCAATAAGAAAACCTTTTATTTAAAATCCGCGGGGCGGTGGTGGCACATGCCTTTAATCTCAGCACTCGGGAGGCAGAGGCAGGTGGATCTCTGTGAGTTCAAGGCCAGCCTGGTCTACAGAGTGAGATCCAGGACAGGCACCAAAACTACACAGAGAAACCCTGTCTTTAAAAACCAAAAAAAAAAAAAAAAAGAAAAAAGAAAAAAGAAAGAAAAGAAAAGAAAACCTTTTATTTAAAATCTAAGGTTCTCTGAGAGGCTGAAAATGGTGAACATGCATGGGTAGGAAAATCACAATTTGACCTGCCTCAGCCATCATACAGAAGAAGGCCCAGGTATTTTGATTGTATGTTGTGGTTTCTGCTTTTGTTTGGTTAGTTTTGGTTTTGGCGTGTGTGTGTGTGTGTGTGTGTGTGTGTGTGTGTGTGTGTGTGTGCATTTCTTGTGCTTTTTTGTTGTTGTTGTTGTTTTATTATTCTGGTTTGTTTGTTTTATTTGCCTGTTTGGTTCTAAAGAGAGAAAGAAAATGTGTAAAGTTGGATAGGTGAGGAGGTGGGGAGGATCTGGGAGGAGGTGGGAGAGGGGAAACCATGATCAGAATATGTTGTATTCATTTTTTAAACAAACTAGCAAAAAAGGCCTGGGTGCCCAGCACTTGGGAGGCAGAGGCAGGCAGATATCTGTGAGTTCGAGGCCAGCCTGGTCTACAGAGCGAGATTCAGGACAGCCAGGGCTACACAGAAAAACCCTGTCTCGAAAAAAAAAAGAAAAAAAAAAAAGAAAGAAAAGTACATAAGGAAAGATAGCCTTGTCGTTGGTGGACAGGAGCAGCAGATCTCAACTAGGAATAACACTGGAGTTTGAGAGCTCTTAATCTGAAGTCAGCAAATGGGTGAAACTCTGGAGCCACTTCCTCACTACTGTAGAGCCCAAGAACACTGAAATTCCAGGGTTATATATAGCATCCACAATGGCATCTCTCCAGCAGAGTGATTAATACTCTCGGGGCCTTGAAAGTATGAAGACAGGTCCTCCACCTGTACCTATCTCAGTGCCACGTTTGCTTCCTTCACTCCAAATTCAACTGGGACACACGCCACAGCTAGAACGTTGGCCACCTATGGGAGGGATATGATCTGGAAAATCTCAAGAGGGTGAGATAGTCTAACCGGCCTACAGGCTGCAAAGCTACATGTGGCCAGCAGAGGGCATTGCTGCACAAATATGGGAAGCCAGTAAAGTGAAGCTAGGTTTGACAGACATTGGGCATCTGTTTGTCTAATCCAGGCTCAGCATTAGCCTAAACCATACAAAAAGCAAGGGTTCCCAAGTTCAATTCCCTATGCAGTTTTTAAAGAATCAGAAAGATGCAGGGTCCCTTGGCTCGGCCTGGGAGGAGGGGACTGGACCTACCTGGACTGAGTCTACCAGGTTGATCTCAGTCTGTGGGGAAGGCTTTGCCCTGGAGGAGATGGGAATGGGGGGGCGGGCTGGTGGGAAGGTGAGGGGGGCGGGAGGGGGGAGAACAAGGGAATCTGTGGCTGATATGTAGAACTGAATTGTATTGCAAAATAAAAATTTAAAAAAAATGTTAAACAAAAAAAAAAAATCAGAAAGAAGCCGCTCCAAAATTCAGTCTGTTTTTCTTTTTCTATCTTTTTGCCCCTCTCTTTTCTTTTTATTCTACTTCAGTATATGTAAAAGTATGCTTTTAGCCGGGCAGTGGTGAAGCACGCCTTTAATCCCAGCACTCAGGAGGTAGAGGTAGGCAGATCTCTGTGAGTTAGAGGCTAGCCTGGTCTACAAAGTGAGTTCCGGGACAGAAACCCTGCCTCGAGGGGAAAAAAAAAAAAGTATGCTTTCACCAATCAGCTGCTTTCAACATACATTCACTTTTATTTATACATTTTTTTCATTACGGAGTAATATTTGTTTTCCTCTTCCCCTTCTTATCTTATTCTTCTCCTCCTCCTCTTCTTCCTCTGGTTTCATGTTGTTTCTTCCTAGTAGTAGTGCTTGACTTGCTTAGTTTTTAAAAAACACTCTTACATTTATTCTCTGTCTTACATTGATCTAATTTTACTCTAAAAATTTTCTTTATTGAGAAATCCTCTTTGTGTATGTCTTTTACTTTTTCTCTTCCTCATATCTTGCTCTCTCATTATTCTCTCCACAACATTCTTTTCTGCCATTATTATTATTACTATTATTATTACTCTTCTTGCCTTTTACTTAGATTTTCTTCTATTTCTACCCTCTCCTGACTCTTCATAGCATTAATATACCATCCACACACATAAACTAAGTAGCTTTTGTTGTTGTTGTTTTTCACTCTTAGCTTTTTTGGGGGGCTGCCACCCAACTCCCAAATAAATCACACACAGAGACTTATTATGACTTATAAATGCCCAGCCTTAGCTTGGCTTGTTTCTTGCTGGCTTCCCTTAACTTTAAATTAACCCATTTATCTTTTGCCTCTTGGGTTTTTCCTTTGCTTACTTTTACTTCTTACTTTCACTCTTACTCCATGGCTGGGTGGCTCAGTGGCTGGCCCCTGGTGTCCTCCTCTCCTTGTTCTCTTGCTCTTTCTTCTTTTTCTCCCAGATTTCTCCTTCTATTTATTCTCTCTGCCTGCCAGCTCCACCTATCCTTTCTCCTGCCTTGCTATTGGCCATTCAGCTCTTTATTAGACCATCAGGTGTTTTAGACAGGCACAGTAACACAGCTTCACAGAGTTAAACAAATGCAACATAAAAGAATGCAGCACATCTTTGTATTATTAAACAAATATTCCACAGGATAAACAAATGTAACACATCTTAAAACAATATTCTACAACAAGCCTTTAACTGAACATCACATTATATAGTAGTGTGCCTTTTCCTTTTTTTGGTCATTTCTGATGTATTGATGACAGTTAGTTGATATTAGGGGTATTTCTAAGTCTTGTATGGTTAGGTGTTGTTGATACAGCCCTTTGTGTTCTACTGCCTTAGTAGGATTGTGGGATTGAGCCTTCAGGAGTACATTGCTAGGCCTGGTGGTAGTAGTGCATTCCTTTAATCCTAGCACTCTGAGAGGCAGAGGCAGGTAGATCTCTATGAGTTCGAGGCCAGCCTGGGCTACAGAGTGAGTTCCATGGCAGCCAGAACTGTCTGAAAAACAATACAACAACAACAAAAGAAATATGAAACAGCAAAGCCACTTGACTCTTAAAAACAAAAACAAGAACAAAAACAAAAACCCAGAGCTCCTCAGCTACTGGACATATGCAATATCTAATAAAAAATTCAAAAATATACTGATAAAAATGATCACTGATAGGGCTAGAGAAATGGTTCAGAGGCTAAGAGTACTAACTGTTCTTCCAGAGGACCTGGGTTTAATTTCCAGGACCCACATGACAACTCACAACTGTCTGTAACTCCAGTTCTAGGGGACCTGATACCCTCACATAGACATACATGAAGGCAAAACACCAATGTAAATAGAAAGAAATAAATTTACAAAAATGATCACTGACTAAAAAGAGGATACAAACAAAAAGGTGAATTCAATCCAAGACCTGGAGAGAAAAGGCAACAACACAGAGGGGGGAATCCAGCAAAATAGTTGAGAAAATCAGCAGTATGGATAAAAAGTCAATAATGTAGAGGAAAAATTCAGTGAAATGTTGGAAATGAATAATCAATACATCAAATAAAACCACACTGGGAATCATTACTAATAGACCACACAAAGCAGAAGGAAGAACATCAGAGATGAAGAGTGATGTTGGTTGTTTTTGTTCTTTTTACTCTTTAGCTCTTCTGTGGGCCCACCACCCAGCTCTCAAATAAATCCATGGAGTCTTATTCTTAATTATATATGCATGGCCTTAGCTTGGCTAGTTTATAGCCAGCTTTTCATAACTTATATTATCCTATCTTTGGCCTTGGGGCTTTTATCTTTCTGTTTCTGTATCCCTTTTCTTTCCTTCTTATTCCGTGTCTGGCTGGGTGGCTGGGCGGCTGGGTACATGGCCCCTGAAGACCTCCTCCCTCCTCTCTCATTTCTTCTCCCAGATTTCTCCTTCTATTTATTCTCTCTGCCTGCCAGCCCCGCCTATCATTTCTCCTGCCTTGCTACTGACCGCTCAGCTCTTTATTAGACCATCAGGTGTTTTAGACAGGCAAAGTAACACAGCTCACAGAGTTAAACAAATTCAACACAAAAGAATGCAACATGTCTTTGTATCATTCAACAAATGTTCGAAAGCATAAATAAATGTAACACTTCTTAAAATAATATTCCACAACAGAAGAGCAAGGTTGATGAATATATTCAGACATCAACAAGATAAAAAAATAAATGAGTCAGCAAAATGGCTCAGTGGGTAAAGGTGCTTGCTGCCAAGCCATTGACCTGAGTTCAATCCCTGGGACCTGCATGGTGAAAAAAGAGAATTGACATCTGCAAGTTGTCCTCTGACTTTCACATGTATGTCATGGCATGAACATGTACACATGGAGGTAAAAAGATAAATACAAGTTGGGTGTTGGTGGCACACACCTTTAACCCCAGCACTCGGGAGGCAGAGGCAGGCAGATCTCTGTGAGTTAGAGGCCAGCCTGGTCTACAGAGTGAGATCCAGGACAGGCACCAAAACTACACAGAGAAACCCTGTCTTGAAAAACCTAAATAAATAAATAAATAAATAAATAAATAAATAAATAAATAAATAAATGATAAATATATGTGAAAATGAATGAGTGTGAATGACAATACTGAAGAATTCTGAGATAGAATCAGGAGACCAAAGAACCCATGAGCTAGAAGGAGCTAAGATAAATGCTAATAATGTAGAGACTCTATTCAATGAAATTATAGCAGAAAAATTTCCAAATGTAGAGAGACATTCAAATATGCAGACCCCTAAGTACATGCAAATAAAATATTACAATCAAGCTACCAAAAATGCAAAGCAAACAAACATTCAATGCTGTAAAGGAAAAAAGCCAACTCACTTATGAAGTCAGACCTCAGTTCTCTCAACAAAACCCCTAAGACCCATGAGAGTAAGGAACCATGTAGTTCAAGCCCTGAAAGTAAATACCTACCCACCAATATTGCTTTATCCAACAAAACTATCTTTTAAAGTCAATAGAGAAATAATAGTCCATCAAGACAGGCTAGCTAAGGTAGTTTATGACTCTCAAGCCAGTGCTGCAGAAGATAAGAGAATAATATACACAGAAGAAGAAAGACAGCATCAATCACAAGATCACAGGAAACAATAAATTTCATGAGAATAATAGATGAACAAAGGAAAGTCAGGAAAGAATCCCGTCATGTCCCAACACAGTAAACCAGCAAATTCTCAGCACTAATAACTGAGATAGAAGAGATCAAACAATAATTCAACCAACCAGAAAAACAGCCAACAACATTTTAGAAACTACTAAACATTTCACCATAACAACTTTCAGCGCAATGGCCTCAGCTCACCAATAAAGAGATATAGACTGGCTGACTGACTTCTGAGGGTCAAAGGCAGGAAGGCAATCTATCAAATTAATGGAAGCAAAATGAAGCTGGAATCTATTCTAAGATCTGATAAGGTCAACTTCAAATCAAAACTATTCCGAAAATATAAAGAGGGCCACTATTTATTAATAAAGGGAATCATTCATCAAGAAGATAAAGCAATAGTAAATACATATGCACTAAATGAGGCTCCTAATTTCATAAAGCAAACAATAATGTACACAAAACATCAGATGACATCACTACCCCACTCTCATCCAAACTAAACATCAATCAATCAATCAATCAATCAATCAATCAAAAAACATTCTGTTGAACAGATTTAGCAGATATATAGAGAGACTATTTCATCCCACAGGTACAGAATATACCCTCATTTCAGCAGTCCATGTACTTTCACAAGACACATTCTAGATTACAAAGCAAATCTTTATACAAAAGAATCCAATCTTTTTTATCTTATAGGATCATAGTGGACTAAAACTAGAAATCAATAACTAGAGAAATGACATAAATACATGGAGACTGAATGAGTGACTGTTAGGTCATTGAAGAAATCAGGGAGTACATTTAAAAATTCCTAGAATTAAATGAAAACGAAAGCCACAATGTATGACAGTCATTGGAAAAAGCTAACACATTTCTGAAAGGTTTTGACCGACATAATTCTTTTGCTTGTATCCTCTTTTAGGTCAGCAATCATATCTACCAGTAAACTTTTAAAATATTTATCCTGTGTTTTACCTATTTCAGCAAACTTTCAAAATCTCTGGAATTTAATAAATATGTTAGAAATCATACAGATCCCAAATAAATAACCTAATGATGAACATCAAGGTCTTGGAAAAACAAGATCAATGTAAATCCAAACAGCAGTAGACAGCAAGAAATCATAAAGATCAAGGCAAAAATTAATGAAATGTGCTGTGGGATAATGTCCTTGTACACTGGTTTAACAAAATGCTGATTGGCCAATAGCCAGGCAGAAATTATAAGTGGGGCCAGGAGAAGAGGAGAATGCTGGGAAGAGGAGATCAGAGTCAGGAGTCGCCAGCCAGACACAGAGGAAGCAAGATGTGAAGGCAGAACTGAGAAAAGGTACCAAGCCATGTGGCTAAACATAGATAAGAATTATGGGTTAATTTAAGTGTAAAAGCTAGCCAATAATAAGCCTGAGCTAATGGCCATACAGTTCGTAACTAATATAAGCCTCTGAGTGACTATAGGACTGGTGGGTGAGAAAGATTAGTCCTGACCGAGGACCAGGCAGGATACAGGAAAACTTCAGCTACAGAAATGAAAGCTAAAAGAACAATATATAAAATCAACCAGAGAGATGATTTTTGGAAAAAAATAAGCAAGATCAACAATTGATAAACCCATAGCCAAACTAAAAGAAGAGTGAGAAGATCCAATTTTTTCTCTTTTTTTATGTATACAGTGCTTTGTCTGCAAGTATGCCTGTAGACCAGAAGGGTATCAGATTGTGAGCTGCCATGTGGGTGCTAGGAATTGAACCCAGGACCTCTGGAAGAGCAGCCAGTGCTATTAACTGCTAAGCCATCTCTCCAACCCCATGAACATCCAAATTTATAAAACTAGAAGTGAAACAAGAAGGTTAGGAATGAATTTAATGAAATTTGGAGAATCATTAGTGAATACACTGAAAATTTATATTCCAAAGAATTGTAAAATCTAGAAGAAATTAATAAATTCCCACATGCAGATGACCTACTGAAATTAAACCAAGAGGATATAATATTGTGTAGGGTGAATATGATCAAAATCCCCTATATACACATATGAAATTGTCAAATAATAAACAAAAAATATTTTTAAATGATGCAAAAAAGATAACTCGAGAAATGGATAAAAATAGAAACAAATACGAAATAAGAGACAAATTTGGAAGGCCAATACATACATGGGAAGTAACACAATCTCACTAGTCCTCAGAGGCATGCCAACTCAAAGCAGCACTCCCTGCTCCGGCTCCTATCAGACATGAACAGAACTTAGGCCTGAAACAATTCTAAAATACCGACGAGGATTTTGAGAACGACAGGCATCCTAACACAATAAAAGTGAGAGTTTACATTGGCACAACCCTTTTAGAGAATATTTGGAAACAGAAGGCAAACTGGAATCTGCCAATGCCACTCCTGAGTACATCTTAGCTCAGTAGTTCTTGCACTGCTAAGTTCCAAGTTACTCTTTTTCCTTCCTCCACCTCCCAAGTGCTGGAGTATCAACCAGTGTATGTGTGCTAGGGATGGAACCATGTCTTGGCATATGCTAAGCGATCACCATGCTAACTGAGCTCCATAGCCAGCCTCCAAGATATTTTCAAACTGTTAAAACTTACTGCAAATGTTAAACAGCTTTGGTTTACATGAACTGTATTTATTGATAAATACCAGACTAGTAAATAAAATTCAGAAATTAAAAAACTATGTATTGCCATCTAAAAGGTAACAAAAACTCACGTTAATGTGAATGACATTTTATAAAATATTTTTTTTCCGAAACAAAATTCTTTTTTTTGTTTTGTTTTGTTTTGTTTTTTGAGACAGGGTTTCTCTGTGTAGCTTTGGAGACTGTCCTGGAACTCACTTTGTAGACCAGAGTGCCTTTGAACTCACAGAGATCTGCCTGCCTCTGCTTCCTGAGTGCTGGGAAGGCGTGTATCACCACCACCTGGTCCAAAACAAAATTCTTAGTGAATAAAGTGGCATTATTTTACATTTCTGTAGGTATGTTTAGCTGAAGTAGAAGACAACTGAATTTTGTTTCTGAGGGGTTTTTTTGTAGTTTGTTTTTGAGTGAGGTATATGAACAGTAGAGAGACTCATATAGATGAAGGAGAAGATGTAGAAAAGCCTTTTTAGGAAAGTTCAGCATATCTTCATGATAAAATCCCTGAAAACAGGAATGGAAGGATGCCTCAATATAATAAATTAAATATGCCAAACCTATAACTGACATTATACTAAGTGGGAAAAATACTGAAAGCATTTCCTTTAAAATCAGGAGCAGGACAAGGATGTTTACTCTGCTCTTGTTCAACATAGTGCTTGTGTTAGTTAGGGTTCCTATTGCTGTGATAAAACACCACGACCAAAAGAAACTGAGGAAGGAAAGGGTTCATTTCATCTTAGACTTTCAGGTACTGGTCCATCAGTGAGGAAAGTCAAGGCAGGAACTCCAGCAGGGAAAGCATCTGGATGCAGGAGCCCAAGAAGAAAGCCGTGGGGAGGAGTGCTACTGATTGCCTTGCTCCTCCTGGCTTGTTCATGTGCCATCCAGGAGCACTTGCCTCAGAGGAGCACTTTCCACGGTGAGCTAGGCCCTCCCATATCAGTCATTCATCAAGAAAATGTCCCACAGACTTGTCCACAGGCTAATCTGATGGGGGCATGTTCTCAATTGAGGTTCCTCTTCTCAAATGACTCTAGCTCATGTCAAGTTGACAAAAAATTAACCAGATCAGTGTTCAAAGTCTTATCTATAATTGTAAGACAAGAGAAAGAAATAAAATGGATACAAATAAGAAAGGAAAATTTCTCAGTACTTTGGAGGTAGAAGCAAGAGGATCAGGGGTTTAAGGTCATTCTCAGCTCCATGGAGAGTTCTAAGCCAATCTTAGATACCAGACACCCTGTCTCAAAAAGTAAGTAAAGGGCTGGAGAGATGGCTCAGCAGTTAAGAGCACTGGCTGCTCTTCCAGAGGACCTGGGTTCACAACTGTCTGTAGCTCCAGCTCCAGGGGATCTGACACTCTCACACCAATGTACATAAAATAAAATTACATAATTAAAAAAAAAAGAACTTTCAACGTTAAAAAAAAGGTAAGTCAAGGCAGACGGATCTCTGTAAGTTTGAGGCCAGCCTGGTCTACAGGGTGAGTTCCAGGACAGCCAAGGCTACACAGAGAAACCTTGTCTCAAAAAACAAACAAACAAACAAAAAAAAACAAAACAAAAAAGTCAAAGAATTCCTGTTTACCGATGGCATGATACTATACTCAATACTTAAAAGACTCTAGGTACTCCACCAGAAAGTTCTTATTCCTGATTAACACGTTCAACAAAGTAGAAGGACACAAAACAAGCATTAAAAAGTAGTTGCTTTCCTGTGTGCCAATAGCCAAATTCTCAAAAGAGAAATCATGGAGAGATCCTATTCCCAACAGCTTTTTTTTTTTTAAAGTACGAATTAACCTTTCCAAGGAGGGGAAAACCTTCTATAATGAAAAGTTTGAGACATTAAAGAAGGAAATTGAAGGCAGTGAAAGATAGAAAGACCTCCCATGCTCGTGGACTGGTAGAATTAACATTGTTAAATAGTTATAGTCCCAAAAGTGACCCGCAGAATGAATGAATGCACCCCCATTAAAATCCCTATGACATTCTTCACAGAACTGAAAATCAATATAAAGGTTTACATGAAAATACAACAGAAACACTGCCCCCCAGGAGGCAATGCTAAGAAAAAAGAGCTGGAGGTATCAGGATACCTGATTTCAAATTCTATCACAGAGCAGCCATGTTAAAGTTCAGCATGGTACTGGCACAGAAACATAGATGAAGATCAATAAAATAAGAGGCTCGGAGCTACAACCACCTAATTTTTGACAAATTAGGGGTCATAAAGCTTCCATGGAGAGAAGTAAGCCTCTTTAGCAAATGGTACTGGAAAAACTCAATTTCCACTTAAAGAAGAATGGGAACTCCGTATCTTGCATGGTGCACAAAAATCACTTCAAACTGGAACGGCTCAAAGACCTTAAAATAAGTCCTGAAAGCTTGAAACTGCTGGAGAAAGCATAGGTAAAGCACTTGAAGATATAGGCAGAGACGAAGATTTTCTGGAAAGGGCTCTAATAGCATAGAAAACAATCCAAGAACTGACAAAAGGAGAATATACATGACCAAAAAAAGCTTCTGCCGTGGTAAAGTGAGGGAGAGATAGCAGGACATGGTTAGACAGGAAAAGTGAAAGTGGATTCTCTAAGATTGGTTTCTAGTTCCCAGAAGACATTGTGAGGAGTGTACTGGTTCAGGGGAAGTATCTGAAGGGGACCAATAGAGGAAGTGGGGAGGGCTTCCAGCTCTAGGGCCCCACCCATCCCAAAGGAAGCAGTTTGCTTGTTTCAATAAAGCTGTTACTTTCACTTTCTCAGTGACTCGGTCTTCTGTCTTTCCCAGATATTCAACTTTGTCCACCCTATGGAATAAACGTGGGGACTCTCTACCTCACTACCAGCACCTCTATTACAGAAGGCAGCAATCACTAAAGTGAAGACGGTCTTCAGAATGCAGCAAAGTCTTTGCCAACTACAAATCAAACAAGGACCTAATATCCAAGATATATAAAGAACTATAAAGTTAAATACTAAAAGAACCTGGTGTGGTGATGCACACCTTTAATTCCAGGACTCAGAAGACCAAGGCAGGCAGATCTCTGAGTTCGAGGCCAGCCTGGACTACATCCTGAATTCCAGGACAGACAGAACTACATAGTGAGCCTCTGTCTCCAGAAAATAAAACAAAACCAAAATCCCTAAAGACCAAGAAAACAGGAAACACCAAAATCCAATCAATAAATGGGTTCATAAACTGAATAAACAGTTCTCAAAAGAAAAACTAAGAACTGGCCAGTAAATATTTTTTTAAAGTGTTCAGCATTCATAGCTATTCAAAAAATATATTTTAAAACTAATTGACACTCTATCTCAGCCCAATCAGGATGGCTATCATCAAGAAAACAAACAATAGCAAATACGAGGATGTGGGGAAATAAAACCTTTACACATTGTTAGTAGTAGTGCAAACTGGTGTAGCCACTATGGAAATCAGTATGGAGAATCTTCAAAACACTAAAACTAGACCTATCTCATGACCCAGGTATATACCCTAAGTCAACATACTACAGAATGTTGTAGACTATTATTTTAACTAGGCAAAAATGTGTTACATTTGTTTATGCTGCAGAATATTACTTTAATTGTGTAAAGTGTGTTACTTTTGTTTATGCTGCATTTGTTTAATTATGAAAAGACATGTTACATTTGTTTCACCTTGCCTGCTTAAGGCACCTGATTGGTCTAATAAAGAGCTGAGTGGTCAATAGCTAGGCAGAGAAAGGATAGGTGGAGCTGGTGGGCAGAGAGAATAAATAGGAGGAGAAATCCAGGCTCAAAAAGAACAAAAGGAATGAGAGAAGAAGAATGAGAGGAGAGAAAGAGGGGGACATGCCAGACAGCCATCAGCCAACCAGACAGAGAGACAACAAGAGGTATATAAGAGGTAACAAGCCCCAAGGCAAAAGGTAGATACAGAAACAGGTTCATTTAAGTTAAAAGAGCTGGCCAGAAAAGAGCTAAGCTAGGCTGAGCATTCAAAACTAATAAATCTCTGTGCCATGATTTGGGAGCTGGTTGGTGGCCCAAAAGAGAAAGCCTACTACAACAGAGATACTTTCCCATTCAGTTTATTGCTGTACTGTTCTCGGTACCAAATGCATGGAACCATTCTAGATGTTTACCAAGAAATGGACAAAGAACATGTGGTACAGATACACAATGAAACTTTATTAAGGCATAAAGAAAAATGAAATCACAGCATTTGTGAGGAAATAAATGAAACTGGAAATGATTACATTAAGCAAAACAAGGCAGACCCAGACAAATACCACATTTCCCTCATATGTGTTTACTCTAGACTGTGTGTGTGTGTGTGTGTGTGTGTGTGTGTGTGTGTGTGTGTAAATTTGTATGCGTGTAGCTTATGAAAGTAGAAAGGGGATCCTGAAAGGGGAAGAAGAAATCTTAGGAGAGGGAACAAAAAAAGTGTTTATTGGAATATACATGATGAAAGTAGAAAGAGGGGCTATTGGGGGCAGAAAAGTAACCGACAGGAAGGTGACAAGAGGGAGAATATAGTGTAGAGGGATAGGTTACACCAAAAAAAACTTCAATGACATCTATCTATGAAAATGCCATAATGAATTTCATTACTTTGTATTACTATTTAAAAATAAATTTTAAAAAGAGTTAATGACTACTTCAAACACAGACAAAAATAGAACATCACAGAGAATGATAAGTATCCATGGCAGATAATAAATCTGAAGCATTAGAGGCCCAAACATCAAGGTTCATTCAATAAATAGTTTCCAGCAATACTTGCTGTCTAGTAAGGATGCATCCAGTGTTGGGCTGCACAACTAATGCCCTATCCAGAATAAAAGCATTTGTCACATTTTTAGAAACCGCAATGGTCAATGTAGGTCTCACCAAGAAGAACTAGAACTTGAGGGAGCATGATGACTAGTGTTACTTGTCAATTTGAGAAAACTAAGCATTACTCTCTGGGCATGTCTGGAGGGGTTTATCTTGATGGTTTTCATTGAAGTGGGAAGACCCATCTACTGTGAGTGGTACCATTCCCTGGCTGGGATCCTGAACTGTACAAATGGGGAAAGGGAGCTGAGCAGCACCATGCAGTCATAATTCTCTGTTTCCTGATTGTGGATATGCTATGACCAGTTGCTTCAGGCTCCTATGCTTTGACTTCTTCACCATGAAGGAGTGTATTATTGAACTGATCCGGAATAAAGTCTTTCTCCCTTAAATTGCTTTTGTCAGAATATTTTATCACAGCAACAAGAAAACAGTCTCATACAGGGAGGTAACAAAGGAAGATGTGCTGATATTCTGGAAAAGAGTATTTAAAACAAAGGGAACAAGTTGAGCAAAGATGGTAGAGAGGGACATGGGTATTTTCAAAACAAGCCAGCCAGCCTGCTGGAGTGGAGACAGCAAGGTGAAAGGAGTAGGAGAGGAAGCCAAGGATCAATTAAGAATGGAGGTAGGGGAAGAGGCAGGCAGATCTCTGTGAGTTCAAGGCCAGCCTGGTCTAGAAAGTGAGTTCCAGGACAGCCAGGGCTGTTAGAGGACATCCAGGGCTGTTACACAGATAAACCCTGTCTCAAAAACAAAACAAAAAGCCACAATTCTATTTAACTCTTGGGCATATACCTAAAGGATGCTCAATCATAACCACAAGGACACTTGCTCAACTATGTTCATAGCAGCATTATTTGTAATAGCCAGAACCTGGAAACAACCTAGATGTCCCTCAACCGAAGAATGGATTAAGAAAATGTGGTACATATATACAATGGAGTATTACTCAGCAGTGAAAAACAATAACATCATAAAATTGCAGGAAAATGGATGGACTAGAAAAAAAATCATTCTGAGTGAGGTAACCCAGACCCAGAAAGACAAACACAGTATGTACTCACTTATAAGTGGACATTAGGAGTAAAGTACAGGATAACCAACCTACAATCCATAGCCCCAGAGAAGCTAGATCACAAAGAAGGCCCAAACAGGGATGCATGGATTTCCATGGGAAGGAGAAATAGAAGAGATCTCCTGGGTAAACTGGGGATGGGTGTAGCACAAATCTTAAAGTTCTTATTAATAAAACCAAATATGAGGCCAGATACTGGGGTGAATGCTGGAAGATCAGAAAAGCAGAACAAGCCACGGCCACCTCACCTTTCCAATTCCTCAGCTGATCCTGTTTCCTCAGACTGGAAGCCTCTGAGTCCTTATCCAGATGGATCTTAGCTGAACTGCGCTACTCAAAAGCCTAAAAGCTTAACCAGCCTACTTACTGGTTTTCACACCTTATATACCTTTCTGTTTTCTGTCATCACTTCTTGAGATTAAAGGCGTGAGTTACTATGTCTGGCTGTTTCCAGTGTGGCCTTGAACTCACAGAGATCCAGGTTAATCTCTGCCTCTGGAATACTAGGATTAAAGGCGTGTATGCCACCATTTTCTGGCCTGCATATCTAGTGGCTGTTCTGTTCTCTGACCCCAGATAAGTTTATTAGGGTGCACAATATTTTGGGGAACACAATACCACCACAGGTGGGGGTGGAGAGGGATTAGGGAATGGGAACTTGAGGGTGTGGGTTGAGTAGGCTGAGTGTAGGAGGTGGGCTGGGGATGGGATGGAGGGGGAGAGTAGAAAGAGACATCTTGATGGGAGGGCATTTTTGGGTTAGAGAGAAACCTGGTGCCAGTGAAACTCCCAGGAACCCACAAGGACGACCTAGGTCCGTCCCATGCAGGCTCCCTAGCTGTTGGTCTAGAGTCTGTGAGCTTCCACGAGCTCGGGTCAGCTGTCTCTGTGGGTTTCCCCATCATGATCTTGACCCCCTTGCTCCTATAATCCCTCCTCCCTCTCTTCAGCTGGACTCCTGGAGCTCAGCCCAGTGCTTGGCTGTGGGTCTCTGCATCTGCTTCTGTCAGTTACTGGATGAAGGGTCTATGATGACAGTTAGGGTAGTCACTAATCTGATTACAGTAGATGGCCAGTTCAGGCACCCTCTCCACTATTGCTAGGAGTCTTAGCTGGGGTTGTCCTTGTGGATTCCTGGGGATTTCCCTGGCACCAGGTTTCTCCCATGATTGCTCCTTCTATCAAGATATCTCTTTCATTGCTCCCCATCTCCGTCCCTTCCCCAGCTCCGCCATCTTGATCCCTCATGTTTCCAGCTGCCATCTCTTCCCCTTTGCCCCTCCCCCCTGTCAGTTTACCCAGGAGATGACAAGACTCTCTTGATTCAAGATCCTTAGTACTTGGCCCAATACAGAACTTCTGGCTAAGTCATTGTGCTGACCTGCAAGGGTGTGCATGGGGCTAAGGATGGGGATATGATGCAACTCCCACATTATTAGCAATCCTGACTCCAACCCAGATCAAACCTAAGCCTCCATAACATCATGTAACTAATATATCAAACCTAGGGATTAACCCTATGCAACTGCTACTCCATCCCTCCACAGAAATTACTACATAGCCTTGAATGTCTCTCAGACCCATTCTAATAGTCCCACTGGTGGATGGGTTTGCCTCATACTTTCTTGACCCTTCCTATTCTGACTCAGCTTCTTCTCCTTGCCTTCCTATTTCTTGCCTGGCAGAAGCCACCACGGTGGCCGCCCTACCGGGCATGCTCAGTGCTCTGGCCTGGCCTGGACTCCCTGTCTAGCAGTAACTCAGCCTGCAGAGCTGGGTCCCTTTAGTGCCCAGGTCCCTTTAAATCCATCCGCCTGGTTGCTAGGCAACAGTGCGGCCCGCGCTGGAGCTGCACTGCAGAGGCTCTACCCCGGGCCAGCCTGGCCGGTCGCGGTGGCGGTGGCTAGCACTGAACAAGGGGCTGCCGCCTGCCGGTGGTGGCTGGCTTCGGGGAAGAGCGGACAGGGCTGTCCAGACCGCACCCGCGCTTCCAGGTATGTCTGTGGAAGGGACATCACGGGCTCCCCTGGCGCGCCCCTCGTTACCCCCTGACTCGCCCGGTAAGAAGGCGGAAAACCAAGGAAGTCCCAGCAGCAGGTTTTTGTTGTCGTTGTTTTTTTTTTCTCTTGAGAGCCCCAGGCTGGAGCTGGCGAGTGTTTGAAAAGAAACAGGGCGTGGGAAAGGGGTTGTGGAAGGAGAAGTGGGGTCAAGCTTGTCCATTCACCCGCCCGATACAGGATCGGGACTGGGGAGGTGAAAAGTATCACCTGCAGTGGGAGGGCTCTAGCAACATCTCGTTCCCAGCCACCTTCTTTTCCACAGAAGCAAGGATGGCAGGAGTTTCAGTTAACCATTCACAGAGAAAAAATCCCCAAACTATGCATACAAAGATACAGCTTTATAGTAAGAATGTGACTCCCATAGTAATAAAGTCAAAGCCTTGGGAACTCAGGTGACTCCGTATCTCTTCTTCAAGAAGGAATAATTTCACACTAATAACAAAGAGTTGGGGTTGATAACCATACACAGTACCCAGTTTTCAATGGTACATTGTTTCTCTCACCATGCTGACCAAACAATAGAAAAGAATCTATCCGAGGAAGTGGACACTTGACCCATGTGTTAGGGCCCTGAAAGACGAAAGCAGAAAACGAGAGCACTTCTCTTTGTCATGTTTTTAGAATTTAACTGTACTGTAAGGGAGGGAAGCCAGGACTAGGCTCCAGCCTTTCGCTAATGTGGCTCTTTATGATCAGCCAGCTTCAGTCTCCACCACTGGTGGCTCATTTGCTCAATACACACAAAGGGTAAAGAGATACTGTGTTGAATAGAGTATCACCATGATTCTTGTCCCACTTGACATGTGTATTGCCTGAGGAACAGTTGGGAAAATGTACTGAAAACTTAAAAAGAGAAATTGCTTCTGTCTGGTGCCACATTGCAGATAGACCCATGGACATTCTAGGTGTAGCATGTGTGACATTAGTACACACTTCAGAGAGGAACATGAGTTTGAACATTCTTTAAATTATATTTCCTGATTACACTTCAGGGGGATGGGGGTTGACTGTTTTTTTCCAGCTCAAGTTGGAGGAGACCAGTGACATCCGGTCTAAAGACCTTGGACCTCAGGAAGGGTAAGTACAGTTGTTCTGGCTGTTATCTCATCCTGGGAGTTTAGAAGCCCAGAGTCTTGCCCAACATAAACCTTCAACTTTGTAACAGAATCATCAGTCTTCATTGTCAGTATGTTTTCAAGATGGCCTCATAAACATTCAAAAGAAAAGTGCCCCGGAGACTTTAGCTAAGCCAAATAAACTTCAAGGGAAAAATTAAAGCCCTTGCCCTAAAATGTCATCCAAAGCACTCTGTAAGCTAGAGAGGAGATTATGGATTTTCTTTTCTTCTTCTTAAAAAAACAAAAACCATTCAATTAAAATCAAGTGTTACCAGATACCAGAGTGACCATTACACTTGGCTCTGGCTCGGAATGCTCGGTCATGCTACCAGAAAAAGGAATATGACAGATTTGAAGTGGAAAAATGAATTGACTCATAGTTTTGGAGAGAAAAGCCTCAGCCTGTCCTACAGCCAGTGTTACAACTTCTAGAAACACCAGGAAATGCGCATATGTAGATTTAGCTGTAAGCCCCACTTCCTGGGATTGGGACAGAGTCCTGGTGTTAGGGATCACAGTTCTTGAGGGGGGCCATTTGTTATTAACCAGCTGTGAAGTAAGTTCACCACCTCTGTTTTATCCCTTAAGACTGCCTCCCAGACGGCACGCCTTCATGGGTTCTGAAAGGCGAGCACTACAATAGCTCTTTGCCCGCCCCAACCTGCACTTAATCCTTTCTGTCTCCCCTCAGTTTGTCTAGTAAAACATAGTGATCCACTTGGGCTGCACACAGTTCCCTTGGTTCTTCATTTTGTTATTAAGTGGTTTTCTACAACTTAGTGAAAGAGGATGGGAAACGAGAAGGTATCCTGGAGGAACCAGGTCAGAATTCTCTGTTTCCTGCCTGGAAGCAATGAAAATAGAAAAAATGTTGCAATGCTTGTTTTTTTTTCCCCCTGAGACAAAGTCTCACTCTTTAGCCCTGACTGGCCTTAACTCACTCTGTAGACCAGGCTGGCTTCAAACTCACAGCGATCCACCTGTCTCTGCCTCTTGAGTGCTGGGATTAAAGACATGTACTACCATGCCTAGCTGAGTAAGATATTTTCTTTTCCTATTTTGGCTGAGCGTTTTTTCTGAGGGTCAAAAGAGTAGAAACCACCAAGAATAAAGAGAGGGTGCTCTTTGGGCTAAAGGGGCCCCTTTGTTTTCACTCAATGGTTCCTAAGGGATGACTGAAAGCTTGACTTTTTTTAAAAAAAGATTTATGTATTTTATGTGTATGGGTATTTTGCCTGCACCACATGAATACCTAGTACAATGGATTCCCTGCAACTGCAGTTACAGACAGTTGTGAGTGGCTGCCATGTGGGTGTTGGACATTGAACCTAGGTCCTATAGAGGAGCAGCCAGTGCTCTTAACTGCTGAGCCCTGTCTCCAGCCTGGAAAGCCAGTTGAGGGAAGTTGAATGGCTGAGTAGTGACTGACGTTGCTCAATATATGGGTGTGGGGGGGGGGAGTGAACTTTACCAACCATCACTGCAAGTTTACATAGCTTGATATGGAGGACCTTTGTGAGATGGGCAAAGCCCCTGACATCCTCCCATAACTGCTTCCCAGTCACTGCCTACCTATGCCAGGACAAACAGCTGCCCTTACAAACAGACCTATATTTACACAAAGAGAGTTCTGAACATTTGAAAGCATACTCTAATGTAAATGGAATAACACAACAGAGGGACAAAACCATATTGGCATTGCATCAGGAACTTTCCCAAAGCATATGATTTCAAATACAAATATTTTAGAAAACAAATAATTAACTTTCCTGTACACCTTAATGGAAGATTCCTCCCCAGGGCCTGACCTTGAACATGAAATAGAAGTGGTTTTATTGATTTCTTCTTTCCCAATAAACAGTAGCATATCATTTTGTGAAGCTGTATGAAGATAGATATACTTTCACCTAGTATTTTCAGTACAATGATAAAACTGAGAGTCTTAATAAATAATCACTCTTGGCTTTGTCCTCAACACTATTATGTTACATCACATTACATTATTAATTCACTCTCAATTTGTTTAATCAGTGATTCCAAAACACTTTTTTGTAGCTTTTTTTTTTGGTTTTTCAAGGCAGGGTTTCTCTGTGTAACAGCCCTGGCTGTTCTGTAACTTGCTCTGTAGACCAGGCTGGCCTCGAACTCACAGATATCTGCCTGCCTCTGTTTCCCGAGTGACTTCAAGTGATACTACTGTTTCAGCCTCTCTAGAAGCCTCCTCCTCCTCCTCTTAGTTCACTGAAGATATCTTTGACACAAATCTTAAGCACAGAGGTTACCAGAAAGAGAGGTGCTCAGGAAACAAATAAGACACACCCCACATTCGTTTCTCATGGAAGAACTGCCATTAAGTAGCCAACCATTTTGAAAAAACATACAAAGCATGAGGCAAGCCATCTCTTACTGCCCCCAAATGCCCCCACGACTTTGCCACCACAAAATAGTTCCCAGAGGATAAATGGTACTGTTTTCAGGTAGGACACTATCAGAAGCCCATTATTAATTCATGCCAGACACAGGTGTAGCCAGAGTTGTATAACTAGTAGTGCAGCCCCAAGGCCTTCCAGGGAATAATTTTCGTAGACGACCTCTAATGTTATTTTTGTCACGACTTTATTTTTCTCCTGTCTGTGTTCTGACTGGATTCTTTGAATTTTTCATTTCTCTTGGGTCCTTCGAGGTTCAATGTATAGTGGAGTGGACACAAGAACAAATGTGCACACTGCCCAGCTGAAAGGGCATGTTTGTGCTTTCAGTAACGGCTTCCCGAGTCTGCTGAGGCAAATTACCTAGTGAGGTTGATTGAGAACAAAATGGCTGCCCAGCCAAGGTGGCGGGGGGAGGGGTGTCATTATTTTTCAAGCATATTCCTGGTCCTTGCTCCCAGTCCTCATGCCATACTTGTCCTGCCGTGAAAGCAAACAGCGCTGAAGAAGGTGCTGCTGACAGATCTCAGGCCTCCTTGGAGCTTTGCCACGCTCTAACTAAATGTGGGAACAAGTCCTTCAAGGCTGTCTTGCCAGTGAAAGAGAAAAGGGAGCATCTGGGAGACCCCTTGACCCTGCCTGGGGAAGCCTGGGGAGAGGAATGCCGGGAGCCTTTCAGACATTTCTTTCTCCCTTCCCCTCCCCCCATCAGCTTTTCTCTCTCCTCCTGTGGCTCCTTAAAGGATCCCCTAAGCTCTGCAAACAATGGAATCTGTTCTTTCAGTCTGTGGAATGACACCTAGTGGATGAAGAAAGGGGGTTTTCAGAACAAGCACTGACCTGGGAGACAGGAGCTGTTTCATTACTACAGCCTATGTGGCCTTGCTCAAGTCCCTCCGTTTCTCTGAGCCCAGTTGTTTAATCAATGGACTCTTCCAGCTTCTTGGAGAAAGGACTGGATTTCTAGGATTCATTGAAAGGCAAATCCTTTCAGACACTCAGGAAATTCTACAGAGGTGTGGGGAAGAAAGACAGGGTAAAAATGAAAAAGTATGTGTGTGCATGCATCTGAGGAGCAACATTAAAGTTATTTTTTGTAATTAATTTTTTTACTTTATGTGAATTTGTGTTTTGCTTGCATATAAGTCTGTGTGAGGGTGTCGGATTCCATGGAAGTGGAGTCACAGACAGTTGTGAGCTGCCACGTGGGTGCTGGGACTTGAATCCCCAGTCCTCTGGAAGAGCAGTCAGTACTCTTAACCACTGAGCCCAGCCCCCAAACATGAAAACTATTAATGGAGAGTTTTCTACATGAGCTTCTTTCTCTCTGTACCCAGACCTCTGTCGTTGATGTCCCCTCCTTGTATGTCCAGGTATAGTGTGGCCTCACCGTAACTGTGCGCAGTTTGTTTTACAGAATTCTCTGGTAAAGTTTTGATTTATGAAGAGATGTGGCACACAAGCTCACCCTGCCCTCTTTCCTCTTACATCCACTCCTTTCCCTCATGCCTGTTGTTGCTTTGACTCATTTGTGCTCATATTTGTGAAACGGAGAGAGATCAAGATTATGATTGATCATCATTCCATTCCAGGACAGGCATGTCATAGATGCTTCTGGAGTGTGACTGAAAGAATAAGAAAAGTCAGAAAAGACTATTTCTAGAGGAAAAACCATGATTCTGGCAAGTGTACAGCATGCATTTCTTGTCTGGCTTTGTCACTACGGTCTGGGGATGGAACCCAGGATTTGTTACATACTAAATAAACACTCTGTCACTGAGCTACACTCCAGTCCTGATTAACTAAACTTTGTTTTGGCTTGTTTGTGTTTTGGATGGGAGATCTCATGAAAGTCAGGCTGATCTCAAACTCTCTGTGTAGCCAAGACTGGCCTTGAACTCCGAATCCTTGTGCCTGCACCTCCTCGGAATGCTGGAGCTATAAAGCAGGTGCTGCCTCCCACACCGGCAGGGATTGCCCTCCAGTATTTATAAACTTTGGATGCTGGTTGGGATTTTGTAGGCTATGTTTTCACCTAAAACTGATACTCAGAGTCTGTATATGAAAAACACTTTCGATAGCGTTAATATTTTCAATTGTTGACATGGCAGCTCATTATAAAACTGCTCTCCAAACAGAGAGAATTCTGTACACTTGGCAAAGCCTAAGACTGGACTAGCAGGAATTCATAGGTCAAGACAGAAGGGCATTTGGCAGAGTTAGTCATGAGGAAGTCTGCCTGGTACACTTTACCAGAAGCAGCTCATGTTTCATCAAGCCTTGAAGTTTCAGTCACTTTAAGGAATGAACAAACAGTAGTTCGATCCGAGAGAACTAGACACAGAGTAAGACACATTGAAAGAAAAGGTATTAACAATATTTGCCTAGTAATTCCAAAAGAACCTTTTGATTATTTTAAAGCAGTCTGTTTTCATGCATGCAGTTGCCTTCCCATAGAACTGTCTACAAAGAATAACTAAACACATTCATGTACTGATTCCACTTCATGGGATGGAAGAATATTACAGGTGCGGGTGCTCGCGGAACTTAGCTACCTTAGCCCTTTCCATTTATACAAGAGGAAAAGAAGGTCCAAGCCACTCTGTCAGTTTGAGGAGAGATGGCCCTCAACTGTTCAGGCACCTTCAGTGCAAACCAGCGTTCCTAGTTCTTTCTACGTTGTGGGCGACTCATGGAGATGATTCAACTTGGTTTTAAATTTTGTTTTTCAGGGGGCTGGAGAGATGGCTCAGAAGTTAAGAGCACTAGCTGTTCTTCCAGAGGTCCTGAGTTCAATTCCCAGCAACCACATGGTGGCTCACAACCATCTGTAATGAGATCTGGTGCCCTCTTCTGGCATGCAGGCAGAACACCATATACATAATAAATAAATAAATCTTAAATTTTGTTTTTCAGGAAATCAAAGAGGTGCCCAACAGAATGGATGCTAGACGAAAGCACTGGAAAGACAATACGTTCACTCCTTTTTTAAATGAGCCCGATGTTCTAGAAGAGGCTGCTCCTCTTCAGTCTTTCTCTGAAGAAACACCTGCAGACAAATCCAGGAGGATGGGGAGAATTTTTAACTTTGCCAGTAGAAAGGTTCAAGAAGAGAACACATTTAAGAGCAAAGACTGTTATTCCCCGATAGTGGAAAGAGAACAAGACCCCAATTTAGGAGAGAGAAGGATGAACGCGTCAAAGAACGTAGCAAACACAGATTCTGCCTTCTTGGACTTGCTTAATTTGGGTGGTGCAACCAAGGAAAGTTCTCACAGAAGGGAGAGCGCCTCCGCGTGGAGTAGAAAGGAATTGCCGACTGCAGCACAAGGCACCGGGAAGAAATGGTCAGAAGAAATGCCACCAAAACTCCGTCTGCACCTCCTGAACGAAGAGCTGGGAGAACTTAACCTGAAATGCCGGGAGATCGAAGAGGACTTTGAAAATGCCGAAAAAGAACTTTTGAACTCTCGAAAGGAAGCCTCAACGAAATCTGTCAATCTTCAAGAACCAGGGACAGCTGCTTCAAAGAATGACCGGGAACTGCAAGCTTTAAAAAATGACCTGTCTGAAAAAGTGACAAACGTAAAAAACTTAACCGAAGAGCTCCAGCAAGCCAAAGAAGTCATGTACAGGTTGGATCTAGAGAACAGAAACTTGAAAGACACTGTCTTGAAACTGAAGCATCAAACTGAGCTCAGTACTGCGCTCCTCAGAGAAGAGATGAGATTGTTTTACGAGCTGGAAATGGAAAAGATCCACTTAGAGCTGGGTGCCATCAAGAATGAGCTGAGGGCTGAGAAGACCCTGCGAGCAAAGAATAGCAGAACCCTGGAGTTGCTTGGAAGACAACTTGCTTCCGTGATAAGGTCATCGCATACTGCTGACCACTTTACTGGGAATGGTTTTTAAACTCAAGGGGGGAAAAAGCCTTTCACTGGGCAAGTCATTGAGCCAAGTCGATGTTTATTGTACTACCCATTTGTGTACTGCTAAAATGTGTTTGATAGCTTGCAATCTTTACGGTGAATCAGAATACCTACAGGTGAATCAAAATACCCACAGATCGTGCAGATGTTAACTTTGAAGCATCTGTTTTCTCTTTTTGATGAAGTCATTGTCAAGAATCTGAACTGATACTTCTAAAATCTCTTTTATATGGGTGCATATATAATATCACTAAAACAAAACAACCATAAAAACCCAAACTGATTCACCAGATCACGGATGAATCCAAATCAGCAGCATTGTGTGATCTTGTTAGCCATGTCCTTGGCACATCAATGTTCTCCCATCTGTGGTAATCAACGCGAACAATAAAAATCTTGTTTACATGTATAAGCACAGAGTACGCCTGTGACTTTTGTAGTTGCCTGGTCAAACTCAGCAGGACAAAAATGTATCTATTTTCTTTGGGGTCTAACCTTGATTGGGTACATAGAAACGTCTGGGGAACACAATCTCCCCTGCTGATTTCCCCCATGCTTTTTCCTTGGACTTGGACACAGTTCTCATAGACTACAGGATGATTTAGATCACTGTTCTGACCTTTGCTATAAGCAGAGCCTGTCAGCCATGGCTCTTGCATTTTCTTACGTTGGCCAGCAAGGGGCACTTTGTTTACACAGTTCTCCCAGAGTTCAGCCAGGGGAATTTTCCAAGTCCTTAACTGGCTTCTATCACTGAGCTAGGACTGCTGTGAAAGGTGTTGGATGTCATCTAGACAAACGTCTAGTGTGCTGGCTTGATTTAGGTCATCATCCACCTCTGTAAGGGGCCCAGAAAATGATAATTTGCTTTGTATTTACGAAGAGTGAAAATATGCTGCCTCTGTCCTTTGGTGGAAATGATGGCTCAGTGATTCTCTGAATTGGTGGGTGTTGACCATCAAGATTTCTGGTAATCAGACACTTACTTGCATGGCATTTTTTGAGATTATAATATAACTACATCATTTCTTCCTACCCTTTCCTCCTTCTAAACCCACTCACATGCCGTCCTTGTTCTCTCTCAAATTTACGGCCTCTTTTTTTTTTTATTAATTGTTGTTACATACCCATATGTGTATGCATATGCAGGTATATTCCTAAATATAACCTGCTTAGTCTGTATAATGTATGTTTTCGGAACATTTGGTATTGGATAACCAAGTGGTGTGCTCTTCCCTGGAGAAGACTATTTCTCCCACTTTGAGTATCCCTTAGTTTGCTGTAGTTCTTTGTGTAGAGCTGAGGCCTCATGGGATTTCCCTAGTCCATTTGGCTGTCTGTTCCTGTTGTCCTTGTTCAGATCATGTTTAGGCAGTCATGTTGGTGAGACTTTACGGGTGCAGATTCTAACATTACTAGGAGACACAGTCTCACAGCAAACCCCCTAATCCTCTGGCTCTTACAGTTTTTTCTGTCCCCTCTTCCAAAATGTTTCCTGAGCCTTATGTTCAGTTGTTGTTTTATAGATGTATCCATTGGGAGTGTGCTCCATAACTCTGCATTTTGATTGTGAGGAGTACACTTATCTGTGGATATAAGGACAAACATTTAGTGAGTAGTTAAGAGCTATGCTGGGTTAGTAAAGGAGTGGTTGTAGGTTCTCTTCTCAGATCTGTGACGTCACTAGCCCTGGTATTTTTTAATGTGGTGTATATAAACAAGGGAATCACTAATTATTTTAATAATTTGATTTGTATGGGTGGTTTGCATGCACAAATATCTGAGCACCACATATGTAACTGGTGCCTATGAAGGCCAGAAGAAGGCCTCAAATCCCCAGGAACTGGATTATAGATAAGTGTGAGCCACCGTGTGGGTGCTGGGGACCAAACCCAGGTCCTCTGGAAGAGCAGCCAGTGCTTTTAACCTCAGAGCCATCTCTCTAGCCTCTTACTGGGGTATTTCTAAACCCAAATGAGTCAGATGAAATCACAGACTACGAAAGTGGGATACAGTCAGAAAGGTGGGAAAACGCCCAAACTGGCAGTCAGGATACTCTGATTTCCCATTGACTATTAATTTCTTCTAGATCTCAAAGCCCTAACTTATAAAATGAGAGCTCAGATCTGTCATAAAGATGCTCTTCAGAGCTGACTATGGTGGCATGGGCCTGTAGTTCCATCACTCCAGAAGCAAGAACAGAAGGATCACTGCAGCCTAGAGGTCCAAGGTCAGCCTGAGCATCATTTATGAAACGTTCTGTTCAGGTTTTAGGTAGCGACTTCAACTTAATGATTTTTATTTGGAAGTGTAACTAGCTGTACCCACGATGATGTGAAATTGCTGTGGCACCAGGCACATTCAACTCTAATATTTTGGGGCACCTGTACTTCACACATGCCTTTCCAAGGAAGTGTATGGCAGGATCTTTACGTTATTTCAACATCTCCAAATATTGTGCAGTAAATGTGTGGAACAAGTAAGGGTGGTTATTACTCCTTTCTCTTATTTTTTTTTTTTTTATTCATTAAGACCAGAGAAGGTAATGAATGGACGCAAACTAAGCTGACTCAGGAGCTAGGCAAGGTTGCCTGGCCAGGGAAGACAGGATTCGATTGGAAGGTTAACGTTGGTGCTTTCTCACTTAGCCCTGATAAAGGGAATGCAGGCACTGGTAGCCTGCTTCACAGCAAAGATGCTTGCGGCTTTAGCGGTCACTCTGACTTCCCACCAAGGGTCTACCCGCAGAAGGAAACTAACTAGGAGTTCTCTGCCCTGTTTGAATCTATTTATTCTTCAACACACCCTTAAAAATTCTTCATTTGGGGGTTGGGGATTTACTTCAGTGGTAGAGCGCTTGCCTAGCAAGCAGAAGGCTCTGGGTTCCATCCTCAGCTCCAGGGGGTGGGGGTGGGGGATTCTTCATTTGGCCGGGCGGTGGTGGCACACACCTTTAATCCAGCACTCAGGAGGCAGAGCCAGGCAGATCTCTGTGAGTTTGAGGCCAGCCTGGTCTACAGAGTGAGATCCAGGACAGGCTAAAAAAAAAAAAAATCCTTCATTTGTCTTTGCCCTATAAAGGTGCTCATTCCTTAATGATAGCATGCTGAGCTGTTACACTGTGCTATACCACCAAGCTCAACCATTCAATATAATTCTGTTTTTGTGTATGTAGTGCTGGGAATCAAATCTAAGGTCTTGTTTAGGCTAGGGCAAGCACACTATCATTGAGTTATACTCCCACTGTTAATATGTTTCTTTTCCTTTCTTCCTCTCCCTCCCTCTCGTCCTTCCTTCCTTCCTTTCTTCCTTTCTTTCTCTCTCTCTCTCTTTCTTCTTCTTCTTCTTCTTCTTCTTCTTCTTCTTCTTCTTCTTCTTCTTCTTCTTCTTCTTCTTCTTCTTTCTTTCCTTCCTTCCTTCACTTCTTTTTTTAAGACAGGGCCTCAATGTGTAGCCCTTGTTGACCTCCAACTCCATATTCTTCTCCCTTACCTTTCCAATTGCTAGTCAAATATACAAGTATTTTTAAAATGGGGGTGGCACATTAGAGCACTTATCCCTTTAATTTGTTGAGTGAAGAATTTGAAATCAGCAATGGAACCACCAAGTCCTTAATTCTTCCCCACAAGAAACCTGTGTTGTCAGTACTATGGGAATGGGCTCCAGTTCTATAAAATTTTGCTGAGCCTTTATTATCATAGCTCATTACTAATTTTAGAAATATTTTTTTTTAGAATTTTTTTTTTAAGATTTTTATTTATTATGTAGTGTTCTGTCTGCATGGCCAGAAGAGGGCACCAGATCTCATTACAGATGGTTGTGAGCCACCATGTGGTTGCTGGGAATTGAACTCAGGACCTCTGGAAAAACAGCCTGTGCTCTTAACCTCTGAGCCATCTCTCCAGCCCCCCTAATTTTAGAAATATTTTAATTGTGTACGTGGTGTATGTGTGTGTGTGTGGGGGGGTACATACATGTGTGTGCATGCATGTGGAGGCCACAGGTCAACATTAGTTGTCTTCTATCATTCTCCACTTTATTTTTTGAAACAGGGTCTCCCACTAAACCTGGCACTCACCAACGGACTAGACTGAATGGCCGCTGAGGCCCTGGTTTCCTCCCGTCTCTGCCTCTGAGTGCTGGGTTACAAGCATGCACCTTCATGCCCAGCTTTTCATTGGGCGCTGGGACTCCAACTTGTGCAGCAGGTAGTCTACCCACTGAGCCTTTGCTGCAGTCCCCATATGTCATGTATTCTAATGGATGCTTTAAAAAACACTTGACTTTCCTGAATTCAGGATACAACTTCAAACTAACGGTATGCCATGGTATAGCTGTTAGTACTTTTTCTCAGTCATTTTTGAAATAACGGTATATCTTCCAATCAGTGTGGTTTCAGATATGGTGAAACAGGAAATGTGCTAGACTGGGGATATGGGAATCAAAGGATTTATGAATATGACCAGTCTCTCTGACCACAGGGCCCTTACTTGCACAGTGAACTAAAACAAAGTGCTAAGAGCTGTCATAGCAAGTGCAGTTAGAAGACAGACGAGGATCAATGAGTTTTGGCCCTGAGGCTAGGAATGTGTTCACAAAGGAGGTGGCAATATGACTTGCCCATGGGGCAGGAGGCAGAGGTGCTTCTGAAGTGGCAGTGTGCAGGGTTCATTTTGCCTCACAGAGGACTCTTGCCAGCAGTGAACTAAAAGGTCTTGGATGCTGTGCACTGCTGGGTTTCTAAGTCCCACTTAAGCTCCTACTCTGGAAACCTACTGTGACTTCCAACTCCTGCTCCTTTTCGACTAGATCAAAGCATGATGTTCTCAGGGTGTAAACCCCGGGCTCCAGAAGACAAAACTAGAAAAACAACTCTGCCAGTACCAATGGACCTTTGCTAGTCATTCTTTTTATTTTGGAAACAATATGCCTAAGAAGCATCAGTGGTAATATTGAGCAAACACCATTGCAAGCAGTCTGGCTTCAAAGACAGGCATGAAAGAGAAACACCACAGTTGGGCCTCTCTCCAAAGAAGCACCAGAGACTGAATGTGCAGGCTTACATTAGTCACTTACTACCTGTGTTAACTTGGCAACTCGGGTTCCTCATCTTCTAAGACAGGATCAATACTCTTGTTGGGAGGATGAGCAAAGATCACAAAGAATCAGGACAAGTTCCCTTTGTTGTTGTTACTATGATCTTAACTGACAGTTGTGGTGATATTGTGTTCCCCAAAATATTGTGCACCCTAATAAACTTATCTGAGGTCAGAGAACAGAACAGCCACTAGATAGACATAGAGGCCAGAAAATGGTGGCACACATACCTTTAATCCTAGCATTCCAAAGGCAGAGATCTGTCTGGATCTCTGTGAGTTCAAAGCCACACTGGAAACAGCCAGGCATGATGACACACGCCTTTAATCCCAGGAAGTGATGGCAGAAAGCAGAAAGGTATATAAGGCATGAGGACCAGGAACTAGAGCTGGTTAAGCTTTTAGGCTTTTGAGCAGCAGTTCAGCTGAGACCCATTCAGATGAGGACACAGAGGCTTCCAGTTTGAGGAAACAGGATCAGCTGAGGAATTGGCGAGGTGAGGTTAGCTGTGGCTTGTTCTGTTTCGCTGATTTTTCAGCATTCACCCCAATACCTGGCTCCAGGTTTGGTTTTATTAATAAGACCTTCTAAGATTCGTGCTACAGACAGTGGAAAATTGGCCAAGAATATCTGTCTCCTCCTTGATATACTTACACTTCCTGTAATTGCATTCTCTGGAGAGTGTATCATTCATCATATTATATATATATATATATATATATATATATATATATATATATATATATGTCAGTGGTATATATGTATGTTTGGGAAGGTAGATCAAGTGATAGGGAGGATATTTTGAGTTCATTACTATATGAAGCCTTAATCCAAAGTAATGACTCTGCTAGACGGCCTCTCTGGATACTTACTGCGATTGAAATTTCTGGAGTCAGAACCTACCCAGCCCATAGTGAAGGCTGTGTAAGGTTGGCCTCGGCCCTGGCAAGCAGAGTACCAGAAAAGGGAAGAAAGTTCTGCTTTGGTTCTCCATTGTGAAAAACCCATCTGAGAAAATGAAATAGAGGCAAGGGAGATTATCAGAATATTTTCTACTTTCCTTTAGCACAAGGAGCTATGCAGCTGGAGACCCACTACTAATCTGCATTCAGAGCAGAATAAGTAATTCATTGTCTTCTTATTTGTACTCAAAAGACATTAATACTGTATTAGACATGTACTGTACATGTACCCTTATTCCCATACCAACAGAATGTCTACCTGCTTCAGAGCTCAAAGCCACTGTTGTAGTGTCCTGGTTCTCTCTCTCTCTCTCTTTCTCTCTCTCTCTCTCTTTCACACACACACACACACACACACACACACACACACACACACACACACACACCTTGAATTCTATTCAGTCTTTTGATGATCACTATATTTCACTGGCTCAGGTTGTCACTTCCTAGGAGACTGGATGTGACAGTTGACATTGGTTGTCAACTTGACAAGATCTAGAATCCTCCAGCAGATGAATCTCTCTTGGCATATCTCTGAAGGCAGTTCTAGATTGAGTTAACTGAGGTGGGGAATCCACTCTAAATGTAGGTGGCATCATTCCATGGTCTGGAGTCCTGGATTGACAAAATCAGAGAAAGCTAGCTGAGCACCAGAAGTCATCTCCTCTGCTTCCTGACTGTGATTGTAATGTGGCCAGCTACCTGACACCATGGTTTCTCTGCCATGATAGACTGTGCCTACTAAGCCAAAATAGACCCTTCCTTCCTCAAGTTGCTTTTGTTGGATAACTAATACACTGGGTTTACACTGGTTTCTCTCAGAATGTATTCTGTTATCTGTGAAGCATTTCCTTTGCCTTTCACACCATGCCTACTGACATTAAAACAGGTATACAATAGTGAAAAGAACCTGCGAGATTGTCTTTATGTCACTAGGACCTTTGGCTACATTTGAACAACTGGGAAGGTCCTAGTTGCAAAATTCTATTATGTGTGCTATGGAACAGTGTCCTGTAGACAAATTTCTAAACAGTCTATTAAATAAGAAACACAGAGCCAAATACAGAGTTAATAGCCAAAGAGATCAGAGCAAGAGCATGACTAGCTTTAGCTTACCACCAGCAGTAGCTTCCCCGGAGAGAGAGCTTCTAATGTCTGACTTGTCTTTTTATTGCCTTTCTGTTCTGCCTTCTCTTTGGCTCTAAACCAAACCACATGACTTCCTCATGAGTGCCTGTCTATACAGATCTCCAGGTCTCTATGGTTGGTACTGGGATTAAAGGTTCATGTCACCACACTTGGCTGTGTCCTTGACCACACAGAGACTCTGCCTGTCATTTGATCAGATTAAGGGCATGTGCTACCACTGCCTGACTCTGCTTATGACTCGCTTTGACCTCTGATCTCCAGTAAACTTTATTTATTAACATACAAATAAAATCACATTTCAGCACAAATAAAATATCACCATTGTAGTAGGAATCTTAAATGGATCTTATTAATGAAATCAAACCTGAGGCCAAGTATTGGGGTGAACACTGGAAGATCAGAGAGACAGAACAAGCCACAGCTAACCTCACCTGGCCAACTTCTCAGCTGATCTTGTTTCCTCAGACTGGAAGCCTCTGTGTCCTCATAGCCGAATGGATCTCAGCTGAACTGTTTCTCGAAAGCCTGAAAGCTTAACCAGCCAAATGCTTCTAGTTTCTGGTTGTCATGCCTTATATACCTTTCTGCTTCCTACCACCACTCCCTGGGATTAAAGGCTTGCTTTCTGGGATTAAAGGTGTGTGTCACCATGCCTAGCTGTTTCCAATGTGGCCTTGAACTCACAGAGATCCCAGATGAATTTCTGCCTCTCCAATGCTAGGATTAAAGGCGTGAGTGCCAACATTTTCTAGCCTAAGTATCTAGTGGCTGTTCTATCTCTGACCCCAGATAAGTTTATTAGGGTGCACAATATTTTGGGGAACACAATACCATCACACACCATATTTCCCCTTTCTATTCTAGTAAAAAGGAAAAAGGAAAAAGTTATAACTAATATAAGAAAAACTATATATAATAAGTATAATAACTATATACAATATATACAAGCAATAAATACCTAAACAATATCTAGTCCATTTGCATTTGACAGACTCAGAGAAAATATTCCATTATCTATACTATTTTGGTAAGTCCAAAATGTACCTGATTCACTTTCTATCCTAACTTATATTACTAACAGAGCTATCTTATAATGTCTTTCAAATTTATATACTTACACCTCTTTAGTGAGTTTCCTTTCTGAAATTCTTAACAAGGAACACTATAACTATAACTATCTAATCTTTAACTATAACTATCTAATCTACAGCTCACTATAACTGTAACTATCTAATTTTCAACTAACTATAACCATAACTATCTAATCTTCTACTCCCTCAGAGACCCAAGAAGGAAATAATATTACCTAATAAAACAGGAAGTGCACGTAGGTGGCTTCCAAAAAAAAAAAAATGTGAGTTGACAGAAACAGCCAGCTGCCTGGACAGTCACTTGCGATTTCTCCACAATGTTGGGGCATCATCTTCAGCCTATAGGCTTGGCGTATCTGACAGACTCATTTGTGAAGTAGGATGTACACAAGGCCTACAGTTCAACCTCACATTCGGTGAGAGTAGTCCATGTACCAGAAACACCTGAATTCCACTAGTGTCATGTCATAATTCAGGATTTTAAATTCTGGAAATTGTTGATTTTTTTTTAATTCAGCTGTCCATTCTTCTTGGCTTGTGGGTGGCTTCATCTTGGCATTCCGTTCTTCTTCCCATCCCATTCTTCTTGGCTTGTGGGTGGCTTCATCTCTTTTATTAAATGCCAGTCTACCATTGAGAGGTTAGACTCCGTTAACCTTGTTACTCTTTCAAGAATAACTGTTTCAGCTACTGTTCCACTGCACACCAGAAGCCATCGGTCCACTCACTGCCTGTTCAGCTGCCTTCGAAGAAAGGGGCACTATACCTTTTCCAGATTGCAAAGGCCACTTCAGCGATGGTGCCATATCGTCCTGGCCTCAGAGGATGCCTGTTGCTAAAGCCACAACCACACTTTTCTTGGCAAGAATCGGTAGTCCTTTGTTTCATGTCCTGTCTGTCCTGTTTGTCAGCAGTCGATTCTAGGACACTTTGTTGTCCAGTGGCTAACTTTTGCCACAATGAAAGTTAACTCCATATGCAGTTTCTTCAAACAGAAATATATGCAGTTATATGCAGTTATATAAAGAAATAGTTTTAAAAAATAAAGTCTTTAAAGAGACAGTAAAAGTAATATAAAAAATAAGCCACAAAAAGATGGATATCACACAGAGAATCTGGATTGTGTTGTCTTTGATATTTTTATCTGCAGAGACATTTGATTGTAAAGGCTGCTGAGTTAAACCAATATGTATATTTTAAAGGTACCTTGACTTCAAAATTTAGATCTAAGGATATGCTGCTTTGGAAAGGAGGCCCTGCTTTTGCTTCCACAGGAATCAAGAGGCTATGGGTTTGTTCCAGATTAAGATACATCAGGTTTGACAAGCCAAGACCCCCTGAAAGGTCTCTGATGACACACATGGCTCAGAGAATACAGCCTCACAGACTACTCCTTAATCCTAAAATTTGCTTTGTGTCCCCATAGGAATACAGTGCCCTCATCCAGCAGAAAGTAGTATGAAAAGCTATGCCCAAATGCCCAAAATATTGTTTATGAATGTTTATTTTTATCTAAAACAGGTTGATTATAAATGCAATCTCTTTCTAAAGAAGAAAAGGGGATAGTTTAGATATGATAGGATGAAAGAATCGATTAATGAACCTACTTTTAAAGAGTAACAACTTGTTTAGAAATGTTTTACATTGCTGTAGATTTTAGTTTATTGATACAAATTTGAAGTTAATTTGTTATATTGTATATATATTTCTACTCTTGTTTGAGGTATTATGTTTATTAACTCATTTAGATTGTAATGGATAATTAAGAAATACAGATTAATAATTAGTCTTCTATGATAGTCAAACTTATAATCATGTTAAGTTTTCTAGGTATACATAGATATAATTCAATTAGGTAGGTAATCTTCAAACACTTCAAAGACCTACAAAATATGGCATTTAAAATATTTTAAAAATTTAGACTTTCTGGACAGTGAGACATGTCTGCTCCTGGCAGCACCGATTTACTTCAGAGAGGAGGATGGGCATTGAAGACACTCTATATGGAGTTTATCTTCACCTTGGCAAAAATAGCCATTTGGTCAAGAAATTGTTCTTGCCTGGACTGCTTGAAAAAATATATCGACTGGACATGCAGGACCCATAGGAAGGTGACCACTGAAGTTTGCTTGGCAAAATGGTCCTTCAGGTTCCTGATTTGAAGAGGAAACTGCCAGACATTCTATAGGACACAGAGAAAAGTGACTGAGAGACTCTAGGCCTGTGGGCTGAAGACAGAGGCCCCAACTTTACAAAAGATCTTTGGATGACTGTCCAGGCTACCAGCTGTCTCAGTCTACTCTCGCAAGAATCCCAAAAGTTGCGTGCATCCTTCTCCCATTTCTCAGGCAGTATTATATCCTTCTGAGGTCTTTGATGTAGTTGAAGACTAGATACTTACAATTTTCCTTAGTTGTGATAAAAGATAAGTTAGATATAAAACCTTAGACTCACAAATATAGGATGGATGAGATGTCTTCTTTGATTTTGCCAAATACAAATAGACTAGATATTATAAATAGACTAGATATTGTAACTATAATTCTTGCTTGATAATTGTTTTGCTATATGTAATTTTACTATGTTAAAGTTAAAACCTTCCTTTAAAAAAAAAGAAAAGGGGAAGTGCTGTGGATATCGCACTCTGTGCTGTGAATGTGTTGCTCTGATCAATTAATAAATAAAGTACTGATTGGCCAGTAGCCAGGCAGAAAGTATAGGTGGGACAAGTAGAGAGGAGAATGCTGGGAACAGGAAGACTGAGTCAGGAGTCATCAGCCAGACACAGAGGAAGCAAGATGTGAAGGCAGAACTGGGAAAAGGTACCAAGCCATGTGGCTAAACATAAATAAGAATTATGGGTTAATTTAAGCGTTAGAGCTAGTCAGTGGTAGGCCTGAGCTAATGGCCAAGAAGTTATAATTAATATAATCCTCTGTGTGTTTACTTGGGACTGATGGGTGAGAGAGATTTGTCCTGACTGCAGGCCAGGAAGGATGCAGAAAAAACAGTGTCCCCTGACTTGAAATGGCTGTTGTCATTTATAACTCTGAGCACTTGTGATTACCTGCAAAAACCTGTACACCATTAGGCCCATTAACTTTCTGTCAGGAAACACGGGAGGAGCTCATGAAGCCCTGATTTTCTTCAAGCATTTAAAGACAGTTAATACTTCCTGTGAGACAGAAACATTTTCTTTAGTGGTATAACTACCCATAAGTTACCCATGTTCTGTAAGTAACCACCCCCTCACCCACGCTACTATAAGCAACCTGTTAGAATCATTGGTTCACCAAGCTACACATGGGTGGAATCATTTATTTGTTTCTGTTGTTGATTTTCTACCTGGGATGTAGTTGTTAGTTCATGTTGCCTCAGAAAAAAGTTCACACACAACAATGTGTCACACAATTCCATATACACAGACTTGTGTGGTGTGCATTGATTGTTAGTTATTTTTCAGATGAAGAAACTAGGGCTCAAAGATGAATGACTTAGTCAATATTACACAATAAGTAATGTGAAGGCAATACAGATCCCATCTTAGGATAGGGACACCACCTTAGACCACCTGCTGTACTCAGTTCTAGGAAGGACTTTAGGGATGTGCCATAACAACTCCAACAGATACAGGGCAGTACGCTCCTGTAGACATTCTGTCTGCAGTTCATGGCCCTTGAGGATATCTAGATAATCCTGCTGAGCAGTCCAGATAATCCTGCTCAGCAAGTTGTGGTTCCCCACCAAAAGTCCAACCCAATAGTTTCAAATATGGTTTTGTGCCAAAAGTCTAGATCAATAGTCTCAAAAAACCACCTTGCCCCGTATCCCTTCTACCCAATCCCAAGTTGCCAAAGCATGTGACTCCTGGCTTGCAGTTTTTCCCTATAAAAAACTCTCTACCTCTGTGCCTACAGCTGCTGAATTTTCCTCCATCTGCCTGGTGGTGGCCCAGGTTCAAACCTGACAATAAAAGGACCCTTATGTGCTTGCATTGAAAACCGGCTCCTTGGTAGTCTCTGGGGGTTTCTTTAAACAGGTACAACAGTAAGTGGTAGATCTAGGATTCCAACCCAGTCTAACTTTCTCAAACGAACTAGTTTAATACTGTAACCTGAACTCAACTTGAGTTAGCCATCTCATAAGTGGCTAAAATGATCAGCGTGTGTGTGTGTGTGTGTGTGTGTGTGTGTGTGTGTGTGTGTGTGTGTGATGAGTAAGTAGGTCTACATGAAGGAGAGAGCATCTTATTCTGTGATGATGAACTGTGATAGTAACATAAAAACAACTGAAATATGAAGCCAAATCAACAGCTCTGTAAGTTTAGTGCCAGCATTGGCAGGAAAAACAAAAACCAAAAGCCAACCAGGCAACCAGGACTCTGATGAGTTTTTTTTTGTAGTGTTGGGGATCTCAAAATTTTACCATTCCAAATTATTCATCATTTTTTCATACAATATTTACTTTCTTCTCTTGGAATCATTTCCTTCTAAAGTTTTGTCATTGAAAGCTAATTAGCTTGTGAGGAAAAAAAAACAATGCTGTGATCTAAGATCCCTGCTGCTTAGAATGTGTTAATTATGTACAGGATTTGCATGTTTTCCCCTTACTCTTTGACTTCCTGGTAAGTCTTTCAGTGACAGAAAGGAATCATATCCTGTTCATTCTTTAAATTTGTTTTTACGATTTTATTTTACTTTCAGTTATGTGTATGTGTGTGCATGTGTTTGGGTATATGCATGTGAACATCAGTACTCAAAGATGCAAGAAGAGGGCATTGGATCCCCTGGAACTGGACTTGCAGGCTGTTGTGAGTCACATGGCAGGGGTACTGGGAACAGAACTGAGATCTTTTGCAGGAACAGCAAGCACTCAAAACTGCCACATCACCTCTGCAGCCTCTGAAGTGATTCTTGACAAAGATATCTCAGGATCTTTTCATTAAAACGTTTTCAATTACAACACAAGATGTTTTCTTTCAAATACAAACTTACTTGAGATTGTATGAAAGCAACATCTCTCCTTCATATATTGAAGTAGAACAAAATCTGGAGAGTTGCTTCTGACATTTATAAAGGTGAGTTATGTCAGTAGAGAGCCTGAGGGCATTTCTGGTTCTGAGATAATCAACTTTTCAAAATATATGATATACTTTTATGTGTGGTTGTAATGAGTACAAAATACACACACACACACACACACACACACACACACACACATATATGCATGTAGCATAAGGACTTTCCCCCCCCAAACATGGGTTACCTTAAAACATTACCTTTGTACTTTTGGGTATATATTAAGATCTGTTTAATAAATAAACTACTGGAGCAGTAGAGATGACTCAGTCGTTAAGAGCATTTGCTCTTACAGGTGATGCAGGTTCAGCTCCTAGGACTCACATAATGGCTCACAGCTGTCTGTAACTCCAGTTTCAGGAAGTCCAATGCCTTCTTTTGACCTCCAAAGGCACCAGTCATGCATGTGGTGCATGTATATACATACAGGCAAAACGCTCATACATATATAAAGCAAGTTAATTTAAAGTAAACGAACTGTTGTCAGCAAGAGGGCTCCAGTTCATCTGCTTGAGGCAGAGAGAGGTTATAGGCTATGAGAAGCATGCTATATGGCATTCTGCCCAGTTGGGTCACTGGTAGGAGATATTAAGGTGGAGCTAGGCAGCCAGATGTTTATTAGGGATCAACAGTCATGAAAGGGGGAAGAAGCAAGGTTGAGCAGAGAGAGATGGGAAACCTGCACATGAGGCTAACAGAGGGACATGGGTAGAGATGGCTGGGCCTTCAGGCCCCTGCCTCACTCAGTCACCAACTGCAGGATGATTCTGGAAGAATATGAATTGGAACTGAGTGGCTTGCTCCAGGTAAGGCAAAGCCTGAAGGTATTAAGGGCTGGATCCATCTGTGGACTTGACTCCCACTGCTGCAGCTAGCCCCTCCTTGAAGTACATGCTTGGTGAGCATGCTTCCGGATTCCTTCAGGCCTCTCTCCCAAGGGAGTGAGATTCCTGTCGGAACTCAGGCCTCACTCTTGCACTGATCTCAGAGATCCAAGTGAAACTTTCTCTGCCTCTTCTACTATTCATTTTAGGACACTCTGACCCATAGCCACTGCCCTCTGCTGGCTTTGGTGGCTTCCTAGCTGGCCTGACCCCAACCCTCATTGGGAAGGGAGTCAACCACCTGATCATTATGCCCTTCTCATGCTGGAGCTGCTGGGATGAACCACTTATAATCACACTGAGCCTAAGAGTGCCAAGTTAGGCCCAAGCGGCACACATTTTTATGTATTTCTCTCTATTCCACCGGTAGGACAGCAGGCACACATTCCTGATAATCAAGAGTCAAGTATTCCTGCTCAGGGACACCTCTTCTGTTCCTGAGGCACAAGGAGCTCAAGATCCCCTGGCACTGGCATCACTTATAACTTAGGCAGGGCTCTTGCTATAGCCCTAGTGAAGACGCATCCCCTTTGGAGCCCAGGTCCTGTGGCCCTGTACGGTGTTGGAGAGATATCTTTCCTTGCTCATAGCTAGGTTCATGGCTAAAGCTCCTATAATAACAGCAACAAATAAAAAATATTAACAAGACAAAGCATATAAACTTATTTAATATGTCTCATGCAACCCAGGAGCTTTCTGAAATGATGGCAAGAAACAAGGAAGCCTGTATATTTTTATGTTTGAGTTGGGTGAAGTGTGAACAGTCATGGGGAAATACAATTAGAAGAGAAAAGGGTATGGTCCAATAATAAACTGGTGAGGACATAGAGTTTCCTTCTTGTTTGTTCAGAATCTTGTCTGTGTCCTTGCGGCTTCAAAGATAAGAGCAATCTTCATTGAGGACTTGATGACCTTCTTCAAATGAAGAAGTGAAGGGAAGGTGACAGTGGCCACCGCCCATTTTTAATTTGTACTAAAAATTTATTATTTTTATTTTATGTGCATTGATATTTTGCCATGGGTGTGAGGTTCCCTAGATTGGAGTTACAGACAATTGTGAGCCGCCATGTGGGTGCGGGGAATTGAACCCGGATCCTCTGGAAGAGCAGTCAGTGCTCTGAGCTACTGAGCCATCTCACCAGCCCCTAATACGTACTTTTATACTGATTCAACCTTTCCATAAAATAAGGCTTGCCATTTCTTTTTTGTTTGTTTGTTTGTTTGTTTGTTTGTTTGTTTGTTTGTTTTTCCAGACAAGATTTTTCTGTGTAGTCCTGGCTGTCCTGGAACTCGCTCTGTAGACCAGGCTGGCCTCAGAGATCCGCCTGCCTCTGCCTTCTGAGTGCTGGGATTAAAGGCGCATGCTACCACTGCCTGGCAGTTTGCCATCTTCTTACGGTTAATACCAAAGTCCCTCAAAGCAATAGGCATGAACTGAATGAGGGACAGTGTCAGAATGGTAGTGCAGGTCATAAAGGTCTAGGCTATATGATCTTGTAGTTTTCTCAAGCCTTCCACTCCTGCTCATGGTCACTGTTGACCAGTCCCTTGTCATCTATTGGTGGGGTACTAATAAATCCACCTTACTTGGCAATTGAATGGCTCCGATAAAACTCAGCTCATGACAGCTCTATTTGCATGTGTCCTGTGACTGTCTGGACCTGCCACAAAGCCCTTTACAATTCTGGGCCTAGACACTGCTGGCACTTTTCCTTTTTACCTGGTAAAAGGGTTGGAGCAGAGTCCATGTGAATGAAATGTATTGCCTTTGAAACCCGATGAGGCTCACCTTACGCTGTTTTTTCTAGCAGGAGGTGCAATGTGCAAGACTCTGTCCATTATTTTTGAGGGAATGCCTCACTATGGCCCCAACCACTAGATTGCTAAAAATTGTATAGATCTCCTACACTCAAAATACATGTGTGTTCTAAGATGTAGCATGTTACCTACCTCTCACTCATCTGGTGGGATCATCAAAAGATCATCAATGTGATAGGTTAATATATCCAGCATGTATAGACAATTGTTGTTTCTTCAGACTAAATATGAAAATGGGCTGGAAGGGTAATATAACCTTGAGGCAAAACTGTAAATACATGTTTTTTTTTTCTATTCCACTAAAATGGCAACTTTTCTCTTTTCTCATATATCTCAGACTAGTCTCCAACTCTCTATATAGCTGAGAATGACTTTGAACTCCTAATCCTCCTGAGTCTACCTACCCCATCCAAGTATTGAGATCACCTGGTTTATGTGGTGCTGTAGATTGAACCTAGGGTTTCCTGCATAATAAGCAAGTACTCTACATATCCATCTGTCCGTCCATCCATCCATCCATCCATCCATCCACCCACCCACCCACTCACCCATCCATACATCCATCCATCCACCCACCCACTCACCCATCCATACATCCATCCATCCACCCACCCACTCACCCATCCATACATCCATCCATCTATATATGTACTTACTTTTTTTTTTTTTGAGTCAAGGTCTCATTATATAGCCCAAACTGGGCTTGAATTCAGTATGTAGCTCAGGATGCTTTTAAAATTGCATTGAGATTCCTGCCTTGGCCTCCTGAGTGCTGGCACTACAGTCATGTACCACCACACCAGAACTGACTGATTGAGACAAGATCTCTCTATATAACCCAGCCTGACCCAGAACTCCTCAACCTCCTAAATTTGGAATCGCAGGCAGTAGCCACCAAATCAGTGACCACATAACATGGATTTATAACTATATTAAATCTATTCTCACAAAGATACAATCTAGTACATCCTGTATTTACAGTTTGGCCTATGGTAGTGTCAGCTGCTACTTGGTCAGTCTTAAAGGAGTCTGCAGTCACCTTCCAGATTCCTTCTAGCCTTTGCAGACACAAGACTTGAACATTCCATGGAGATAGGATGCCAATCATCACTCTTACATCCTTTATATCCTTAAAGATGACACTGACCTGCATATACACCTACCCTAGTGGATGTGATGATTTACTGTCTTGGCCAGGGATGGTAGTGGTTTAGTAACAGAGACTTCCACTTGGCCTTCTCCACTGCAACAGATATTAAATCACTAGCCAAAGTCACAAAATACTTATGAAAACCACCTATTTGCACACTTGGAGAATGGGATAATGGCAACTAATTCTTACACCCAGTGAATTCCTCTGAGGTGGATCTTTTCCAGAATCCCATATCTTTCTTACCTAGTCTCATTCTATTCCTGCCCTCACAGTTGGCATTAATGATGCATTGGATCTCTGAGTACCTATGTCAGTTCAGAATATATCTCCAATACACTTCAAAACATTCAAGTATTTGCTTTATTCAGTGAAAAGTTACTCAAATAACTGGCCAGAAGCTATTTGCAGAAGGAAAAAGGAGACTCATGAAAGACTTCTTTCTCTTGGGAACCTAATCCCATCCTCTGCTGAGCTCTGGGCTGCAAACTGGCTCATATCTAGAAAATATACAAGAGGTCATAACTGCTTATTGAAATGTCTGCCCTCGGCTTTCCAGGCTTTTTCTGTTATTACAAGCTAATAACCCAATAAATTATGTCCCAAGAGATACCATGCTGTTTCAACCATCATCTCCAGAATTCTCTCGAGTCAGGCTCCCTTCAACATCTATATAAACTTAATTTAATTATTATAATTGCATATTATATTTTATTAGTATTAAAATAATACTAATAAAATACAATAATTTTATTAATATAACTTATAATTATTATAAAATATCCTGGCCCCTGGCTAATAAGTAACACAACCTGCCCTCTGATTTGGGTATTATTACAAAGTTAAAAGCAAGTAAACTTAACTGAAGCAAAGGCCATGGAGGAACACTCCTTACTGGCTTGCTCCTCATGGCTTGCTCAGCCTGCTTTCTTATACAACCTAGGACCATCTGCTCAGGAATGGCAGTGCCCACAGTGGGTTAGGCCCTCCCACATCAATCATTAATCAAGAAAATGCCCTCACAGACTTGCCTATATGCCAACCTGATGACACCATTTTCTCATTTGAGATGCCCTCTTCCCAGATAACCCCGTCTTGTACCAAGCTGACAAAAAAACTAACCAGAACACTGTTTCCTAGATTGACATTGAAAGAGATCCTCCTGCCTCAGCCTTTTAAGTAGCTGAAAATACAGGCACCCAACATAACATTAAGCTACTCACCAACCCCTTTACCCGTAGATTGTTTTGTCAGTGATACCGGTAACCCTATCTCCAAGCATTACTGGTGGCCTTCGTTAAACAGTGGATTTACGGGCCAGGCTGTTCTTGGCAATCCAATCTTTCAGTAAAGTCCTGTCATTGTCCTTAGTCACATCTGTTTTAGTATGTCCACTTCCTGGAGTCTTTTTCTCTGCCCATGCTATTTGCCACAGCAGGTCTAATACTTTAGCCTCATTTGGCATAAGCTATCACATTTTTCTTACTTCTAGGCACCATCCCATTAGAAAATTTGGCAACTTTCTGGGGTCCTGGACAATGTTTTAGCATCAGGTAGCTCAGAAAATCACTCCCAAATTAGTACTTTCTCAGTCCCAGAATTCCTTTTACCTTACCTGCCTAATGCACTTCCATGCACCAAGGACCCTGTTGACTGCAGGTGCATGCTAGTTGCATTTATCTTCTTTGGAGTATAGTCCCTTTCCTTGCCTATCAGGGCCAGCACATCCACAGCTATACGATGCTTAGACATAGCCTAACTAGTATACTGAAAGGGACATTGGGAGGGATTCTAAAAGGGAACTTATATTGTTTTGTGGAAAGAGGTCTTTGCTTAGTCCTCCAGCCTGGAGACACTAGGATGCTTGCTTTTAATACAGATGAGGTGGTTCATGTCCATTGGCTTAAAGGTTTGTATTAGTTACTTTTTTGTTGCTGTTTCTTGAGACAGGGCTGCTCTGTGTAGCTGTCCTGGAACTCACTCTGTAGACCAGGCAGGCTTTTAAGAGATCTGCCTGCCTCTGCCTCCCGAGTGCTGGGATTAAAGATGTGTGCCACTACACCCAGCTTCTGTTGATGTTTTAAAACACTGTGACCAAGATAATTTATAGAAGAGAGAGTTTATTTGGGCTTATGGTTCCAGAAGGATAAAGTCCATAATGATGACAAAGCATGGCAAATATGGTGCCAGGAACAGGGAGCTGAAAGCTCATATTGTCAAATGTAAGCATGAAGCAATGTGTGCAAACTGGAAGTAGACAGGGCCTTTTACTCTCAAAGCCTGTCCCCAGTGACATACTTCCTCCAGCAAGGCTGGACCTCCTAAACTTCCCTGTGGTGGTTTGAAAGCAAATGGCCCCCAAAGGGAGCGGCACTATTAGGAGGTGTGGCCTTGTTGGAGGAAGTGTGTCACTGTAGAGGCAGGCTTTGAGGCCTTATATCCGCTTAAGTCACACCTAGTGAGATAGTCCACAAAAGATTAAAAGATTCGAAGCCTCTTTGAGCAGTCACCCAGGTGGCCTGAGTCGTCTGTCAGGGTGTCAAAATTCCCAAACCAACGGCCTTGTTTTAGTTGAGTGTTGAACCTTAAAGTCAAGCCAATCTTTACTATAAAGTTCCAGGCTTGTTTTCTAGAATTCTCTGCCCTCTCCATGTAGGAGACAGGAGAACCATTTTGTATATAACCAAAGCAGCCTTGGCCTTCCAGCCTTGCTGTCAATTGACTGTTAATCTCAGGTGTTCATTAATTGTAGTTATCTGCTCCCGTTAGCCATGGAGTTCAGATTCTTTTTAAATACTTCAAATGTATTATATGTTGCAACCACTAGGACCTTGCAATGCACCTCTTGAGAATACTTTGAAAAGTGTATGACTGCCAGCTGCCAGCTGCCCGAGCTATCCATGCACCACCCACTTGCTATCCAGGGGGTTCTCAACTTCCACCAGAGCAGTGCATCCTTTAGTTCCAAGGGGACACCCACTTGGCTGCTTTCTCAGACCACAAACAGTGCCAATTGCTGCCGGTTGGGCTTTCTGCAAACAGGCATCCAATCGGAGCTTGAGGTGCAAGATACATATGATGGATAAGCATTTATGAAAGGGAGTGGGAAGATGCAAGATTGGGAAAGGAAAGAAGATGAACTGCATATTTCATAAGGTCTATGCATTGTTATACATTGGTGTAAATATCTATTCATGTGAAGATCCATGTGTGATGTGTTTGGATATTTGATAGTGCTTAATAAAGAGCTTGACACTCAACACATGCTTTTTTTTGAGGAATGAGCAGAAAGGTTTGTGCCTCCTTTTAGAGAAAAAAAACAATGATCAGAAGTGAAAAATATTTTTCTTGTTTGGCTGTTTTGTCATATTCTGGTTTGTTTGGTTTTGATTCATCTTATATTTCATTATTATTCCTTAGAAGTCTGTTTTCTAGAGAGAGGCAGGAAAGGTGTGTATCTGGATGGGAGGGGAGGTGGGAGGAATTGGGAGAAGTAGGGAGAGGAGACATTATAAGCAGAATACATTGTATGAAAAAATTATTTTCAGTAAAAGAAGAAAAATAAAAAGAAGTGAAAATAGTCTTCAAAATGACATTAATTAATAAATGCAGCTTAGTTGGTTTTCATAATATAGCTACATTAGTGAACTAACAGGTTAGGTAATCCTTTCATTTGAATGTCCTTACCAGTAAGCTGAGAATTCTCCATCAGTTAGGGTCAGACAAGGTTTACCTGATGGTTTGACCATTGGTTTCATTCAGGAAAGCACTTGTTTAGTTAGTGTACTTACATACACTCGAAATAACCTATAAAAAGCAGAGATGAGCACATACTGCAAAACTCTGAATGGAACATGGAGCTGCTTTCATCCCCGTTAATACCATTTCTGCCCAATGATTCTATACTTAAGAGGCAATTTCAGTCCAGTATAAAGAGGTCCTATCCTTAAGCCTTGTTTCAAAGTGTCCTCCCTGAAGGCTGGGATTGAAGTACTTTCTCTTTTCTTTCCTACCAAAACACATGCTCAGTGCCAGTCAGAGCATACATATTAAATAATATTTGTGGAATGATTGAGTGCCTGAATAAATTTTTTTTGAGACAGAACTCTCTATGTAACCCAGGCTGGCCTTGAACTCACAATGTTCTCTTGCCTCAATCTCCTGAGTGCTAAGATTATAGGCATATGCCAACATGCCTGGCTTTGAATGAAATAATTTTTTTTGTTTTTGTTTTTGTTTTGTTTTGTTTTGTTTTGTTTTTTGAGACAGGGTTTCTCTGTGTAGCTTTGCGCCTTTCCTGGAACTCGCTTTGGAGACCAGACTGGCCTCGAACTCACAGAGATCCACCTGCCTCTGCCTCCCGGGTGCTGGGATTAAAGGCGTGTGCCACCACCGCCTGGCTGAAATAATTTTAAAAATAATACTTTTTATTTATTTTTATTTTATGTGTGTGTTTCCTGCATGTAATTATTGCTCTGCATATGTGCCTGTGGAGGCCAGAAGGGGGCACCAGATCTCTTATAACTAGAGTTGTGAGCCGCCATGTGGGTGCTGGGAACTGAACCAAGGTCCTCTGAAAGAACAGCGAGTGCTCTTCACCACCCAGGTTTGATGCCTAGCATCCACATGGCAGCTCATAACCCTTGGTAACTGCATTCCCTAGGGATCCAGTGCTCTCTTTTGGCCTCCAGGGGCACTGCATATATGTAGTACACAGATATACATGCAGACAAAAGACTCCCCCCTACAATATAACAAAATACTTTTGTTTCTAGAACTTGTTTGAAAAGAAGTATTTGTCTCATCTTATTTCCTATTGTACCCATTTTACTGGTGCATATAATAATCAGTCCCCTCCCCGTGGCTGGTATAAAAGAAAACTTTCTGAGACAGGAGGTATCCTTACAAGAGGTTTCTTTCGTTTTTTTTTTTTTTTTTTTTTCAAAGCAGCTGAAGCTAAGCATCATGGTACACAGCTGTAATCCCAGACACTCAGGAGGCTGCGGCAAGAGAATCGTTTTAAACCAGCCTAGCCTGCCTCACATAGTGAGACCCCTATCTCAAATAAAAAGCAGTTTAGAGGGTTGGGGATTTAGCTCAGTGGTAGAGCGCTTGCCTAGCAAGCGCAAGGCCCTGGATTTGGTCCTCAGCTCTGGAAAAAAAAAAAAAAGCAGTTTAGGAGTTCGGGAGACGACTCATTCAATAAAGTGCTTCCTGAATAAGCATGAAGAGCTGAGTTTGGATTCCCAGCACCCACATAAGAAGCAGGCACCCTGTAATCCCAGCACTGGGGAGACAGGGACAGGAAGATCCTGTAACTCACTGACCAAACCGCTTAGACAAACTGGTGAGCTCCAAGCTCAGTGAAAGAACATTTTTCAAAAAATAAATTGGGCTGGACAGTGGTGGTACATGGTGTTAAATCCCAGCACTCGGGAGGCAGAAGCAGGAGGATTTCTGTGAGTTCAAGGCCAGCCTGGTCTACGGAGCGAGTTCTAGGAGAGCCAGGGCTACACAGAGAAACTCTGTCTCAAAAAACTAAAACAAACAACAACAAAACAAAAACCCTGCAAAGTTACTGAGGAGACACTTGACATGAAACTGTAACACACACACACACACACACACACACACACAAGCTACACACATATTGTCTCACAGCTTCAGGCTTAGGATATCTACTTCAGGGTCTTGTGGAGAGTTGTAATCAAGATCCTGAACCTTGCTGGGTCTCGTATGAAACTCAATCGGAGAGGATCCACTTGCAAGGTCTCATGGTGTGGTTAGGACAATGCAGTCCCTGTGTTCTAGATGGAAGACCTCAGTTGCTTATTGCCTCTTAGCCAGAGTCTCACCTCACTTTACTTGTCACACAGTCCAGCCTAGCATGGCTGCTTGCTTCATAAAGTCACAGAAACTGAGAAGGCAGTAGAGAAAGTCATCTTGCAAGATGGAAGGTGATATTCACACCATCCCTGCTACATTCTGTTAGAGCAAGTCAGAGGTCATAACTACTACTGAGGGGAGGAAATTATACAAGGTGTCAGTGTCACGAGCCCAGAATCACTGGGAAAAAAAACTAAAATGAAATCTTCACGTGTAGGGTACTTGAGGATGGTTGACAGGATTCAGATTCAAAGTACTCCAGGTCATTTCACTCAGAAGCAGAGCTCTATGAAAACCAAGGTAAAATGGATACAACATAAGTTTTCATCCTAGTTCATTTTGTTGTCAATTTAACACATCCAGAAGCAGGAACCTTCATTGAGGAATTGCTTCCATCGGATTTCCCTGTAGATATGTCAGAGGGGTATATTCTTGATCATTAATTGATGGAGAAGGGTCCAGCCCACTGTGAGAAGTGCCATCACTAGGCAGGTGGGCTTTATAAGAAAGTGTCTTAGTTACTTTTCTATTGCTATGAAGAGATACCATAACCAAGGCAACTTATAAAAGAATACATTTAATTGGGAGCTTGGTTAGTTTCAGAGGGTGAGTTCATGAACATCATGGCAGGGAGAAAGGCAGCAAGAAGGAATACAAGTTACTGGAGCAGTAGCTGAGAGCTTACATCTAGATCTGCAAGTTGGAGGCAGAGAGAGAACCTGGGTCCAGTGTGGACTTTGGAAACCTCAGAGCCCACCTCCAGTGATAAACCTCCTCCAACAAGGCCACACCTTCTAATCCTTTCCAAAAAGTTCCAAAGCTAGAAACAAAGCATTCAAATATAAGAGCCAGTGGGGGCCATTCTCATTCAAACCACCACAGAAAGCAAGCTGAATACAAGCCAGGGAGCAAGTCAGGGAGCAGCATTCCTTCATAGTCTCCCTTTCAACCTCCTGCCTGGACTTCTTGCCTTAGTTTCTCATGAAAATGGACTGTAACTTGTAAGCCAAATAAATCCTTTCCTATATGGATTGCTTTTAGTCATGCTGTGGGATGTTCTGTATGGCAAATGTGTTGCTAATTAGTCAATAAATAAAACACTGATTGGCCATTGGCTAGGCAGGAAGTGTAGGCGGGACAAGGAGGAGAATAAAGCTGGGAAGTGGAAGGCTGAGTCAGAGAGACACTGCCAGCCGCCACAATGACAAACAGCATGTGAAGATGCTGGTAAGCCATGAGCCACGTGGCAAGGTATAGATTTATAGAAATGGATTAATTTAAGATATAAGAACAGTTAGCAAGAAGCCTGCCACAGCCATACAGTTTGTAACCAATATAAGTCTCTGTGTTTACTTGGTTGGGTTTGAGCGGCTGTGGGACTGGCAGGTGAGAGAGATTTGTCCTGACTGTGGGCCAGGCAGGAAAACTGTAGCTACAGGTTATCATGGCAACAGAAAACAAAATAGAACAGGTCTGTTGGACCACCTCTGGACCAGTCAGCTGGACTGATCAGTACTTTCTCATCCCTTTGAAATGTTCTCACAAATACTTAGGGTTTCTCTCTGTGGAAATAAAGATTTCTCTCCTACTAGTGCTGAGTACTTTTGTGTCCTCTAGTCATGTGCCTTATCTTCTATAAGTAAGCCAAATCCATCCTCTAATCTGATAACAAGAGTTTTGGAAGCCGGGAAGGCCCCTAAATTACAATGGCTCAATTTATCATTTTCTGACTTTGCCACATTGTGAAAGCATACACATTTGATGAAAGCCATACTTCAAATTTTGAACTTTGATCTTTTCTTAGGCTGTTGATGTGTGCTATCACACTCCCTCATGGTGCTTGGCAGTGACAGTGAACCACAGCTCAGTCAGCCATGTAACTCTGAGGGGAAATAGCCCATGCTGAGTCTACACTGTATTGTATTGTGTTGCTAAGGTGGGTTTTTTTTTTTTTGGATGTTGTGCTTCTACATCCCACCATATCTACAAAAGGTCCATCTGTTATCTCCGGCTGTGTATGTTAATTCTGAGTATATGTGCAACCATTGTTTTCATTTGTAGCACAGAATGCAATAAATTCCAGGGGATAGTCAACACTTATTAGAAACCAGAGTTTGTGCTAGATGATTTGCATCAACTCTTGGCTTACACAAGTATTCTGAACAGATTCAAAACATGTTAGACCAATCTACGTTATTTGGAATGTTAAATGCATTAAATGTATTTTTAAGTTCTTTATTATTGTTTTTTAAATTATGTGTATGTGTGTGGGTGTGTGCATGAGTGTAGGTGCCTGCAGAGGCCAGAAAAGGGTGTCAGATCTCCTGGAGCCAGAGTTACAGATTGTTGTAAGCTACCTATGTAGTTGCTAGGAACCAAACTCAGGTTCTCTGACAGAGGAACAAGCATTCTTAACCACTGAGCTCTCTCTACAGCCCTTTAAGTGTACTTTTAACTTATATTTTCCTCTTAGGACAGGATGAACAGAAAACAAACCTATTGTATGTTGGGAAGCATCAATCAGGTCTTCCCACCTGTAGCTTATGGAGCGTCCGTGGCCCAAGATAACTATGACTCCAACACAAAACCCTAAATTTACTTCAAACATTATGATAAGTTTGTTTGTTGATATTTTTTGTTTGTTTTTTAACTTGGCTGTGTGATTGTGTGATTTTTGAGGATAAACTTTACAGATGACAAACAAAACAGTATTGCAATGTGAAAAGAATGAGACACACATGGATCAAGTAGGTATGACTATACAAAAGGTGATTTAATAAAAATTAGAAATCATTAAAAGCCTCAAATAGGACTGAAGGTATAGCTTAACCATAGAGTACTTGCCTATCATACACAAGATCCTGGGTTCAGTCCCCAGCACTGAAAACAATAAACACTGAGGTCACAGCTTGTGCCACAAGCCAGGTTCAGCCACCTACCCTCAGTAAGCCAATTAAAAGAAACAAATTAATAGCGAGATTTATTCAATGTGAAATTTGTTCAATGTGGCCACATTGGGAAGAAGGGCAAAGAGATCCAACGAACACTGCAAATCCATCCTTGGGTACTAAGGTCAGATTAAAGTTGAAATAGAGGGTCAAAGATATGCAGATCTAAGCAGTCTCAGTCACAGTGTGGTCCCGCCCACCATGGATCCAATATTGTCTGGGCTTCAGTCTCATCTGATAAGATGGGCTCACAAGTTGTTGGAACTGTGGGAAAATCTCTTCCCAGGGGACAAGATCCACCCTAAGCCCTTTCCTTCTTTCTGCCAGAATAAGATTCCTTGGGGGAAATTTCCATTTCTTTGACGTCCACTCTTTAATAGTCTGATAGTCAGAATGAGAGATGCAGTTAGCTCTTTAGAATACCTTCATCTCTCCTAGGTCCTTTGGATTGGCTTATCTGGCTGGAGAGATAGATGATCAACATGTAAACTTGAGTGTTTCCCAGCTCCAGCTGAAATGCTACAGTCAGTCAAGTATTTGGCCAACTAACTGTATCTGTGGATCCTTCAAAATCCCCAGGGCTTAAAAATAGGAACCAGAGAGGATGTGAATCAAGCTATCCTTATTTCTAGTTATGTGCAGGAAAGCACTGGATGTCATATTTCCCAGGAAGATGCAACAATTATTCAGATAATTTACAACCCTCTATTCTTACTAGATCTGTGCCAATAAGCTTTTTTCTCCTTTTTTGGTAACAGTTTTATTGAGACATCAATCACATGTTAGGCAACTCAGCCACTTAATATTTATAATTCAATTATTTTCAGTGTATTAAAAGGCTCGGGCATCCATCACCACCCTCAATTTTTAGAACATTTCATTACCCCCAACAAGAAATCCCATACCCAATTCTGGCAACCACTAACATGTTTTCTTTCTGCATGGAGTTGCCTATGGTCGAGAGTTCATGTAAATGGAATCACACAGTATGCATGCCATTTACATGTCTTCTTCTTTTTTTTTTTTTTTTTTTGTTTTTTCGAGACAGGGTTTCTCTGTGTAGCTTTGTGCCTTTCCTGGAACTCACTTGGTAGCCCAGGCTGGCCTTGAACTCACAGAGATCCGCCTGGCTCTGCCTCTCGAGTGCTGGGATTAAAGGCGTGCGCCACCACCGCCCGGCTCTTACATGTCTTCTTTCATGTAGAATTATATTTTCAAGGTTCATCTATGTTTTAGCATTATTAGTACTGCATTTGGTTTTATGCCCAAATAATGTTTGTTCTGTAAGACACAGTATTTTGCGTATCTATGCAGTTTTAGATAGCATTTGGAAGAGTCTATTTGTTGTCTAATCTGAATAATAATGTTATAAACATTCATGTGTAAGTTTTTGCATGAACACGTTTTCACATCTTTAAGAATAGAACAATCATGTAGAAAATGAGTGTTTAACCCATTTCAGGCATTAGTTGTGTCTTAAAAAAAACAGAATATCAATTCTTAATTCTCAGAGTGTAAATCGTCTACTTGAATTATTCATCATCCTTTGCAATACTGTATCTGCATCCCAGTTACTAATATGTCTCATGATAATTTAGGTCTGCTCAGAGGACAAAACAAATTATTAGTCCTCTCAGGAATAGAACTAGACTACTGAAAATGCCAAACCTAATCATAAATGCACGTACATTTTGAATAAAGTAGCAACTGAGTATTATTTTTTTATTTTATGTGTATGGGTGTTTTGTTGCACATATGTCTGTGCATCACGTACATGCCTGGTGCCCACAGAGACTGGGAGTTGAGTATCCTGGAACTGGAGTTAGACTGTTGTGAGCCACCATGTGAGTGCTGGGAATTGAACCCGGGTTCCCCACTGAGCCATCTTGCCAGGAACGTAACTTATTGAGCTTATACACTGTCCTCTTTCTGTTTAATTAGACCAGACATCTTCACTTGGCTAAATCTGAAAAGTGACAAAAACTCCAGCAGTTTTGTTTAGGCTGTTATGTTAGGAAGACATTAAAAGAAGTAGTTGGTCTTAAACATGTTTTAAAAACGTTCTTTCCATAAAATTCTGCCCCAACAGCTTCCTTAATTTCCTGTGGTGCTGCCTGAACATCTCCCTTCCCAGGACATTCTCAGAGATGGGCCGAGTAACTTTTAAACAGAAATTCTCTGTTCTTTCCCAACCCATACCCCAACTGGAGCACAAGCTTTTGTATTCCCCCCAAACTGCAAACTCTATTTGTCAGAACCACATCACCCTGGAGAGAAGAGGGAGAAGTGGAAGGCAGAGCAGAAAAGAGCCATTCTGGGATAGCTTGGCACAGTGGAGACATTTTAAAAGGATTCCTGCCCCTGCTCCCCATCACCTAATCTCAACTTCTCAGTAAAGCTGTTTAGGTTACATCTGTCTCCTGTCATAGAAAGGAATCAATTTGGGGAAAATCTGTTGTCTCACCAGTATTTTAGCACAGGATTCCTTAAAGTATAGGTCTACACAGGAAAACGCAAACTCTATTAGACAGCTACAAAGCACTTTGCTATTGGGTAAGATGAGAATGTTTGTGGCACATTTTTCAAATTTTCTACACTAAATGTAGGGGATTGCAATGCTACCATCGGTCACTGGGGTTAAACCAGGGGCCGTTATCATCTGGGTCTTTTGCTCTTTCAGTAATTAGAACCCCACTGATCAAATACAACTTCCCAGACCTCACCTGTGGCGAGCAAAGCAGCTTTAGAAACATGGCAGGTAACTGGTCGACTTTGTGTCTTGCTTTATTTGAGAGTTACAGTTTGGAGAACACTATTAAAACAAAGTAAATCTTAACAAACTGAATCTTTTTTTTTAAGATTTATTTATTATGTATACAGTGTTCTGTCTATATGTATGACTGCAGGACAGAAGAGGGCACCAGATCTCATTACAGATGGTTGTGAGCCACCATGTGGTTGCTGGGAATTGAACTCAGGACCTCTGGAAGAACCAGTCAGTGCTCTTGACCTCTGAGCCATCTCTCCAGCCCCCAACAAACTGAATCTTAAAGCTCTATTAAAAACAAAATTTTAATCTTAAATTCTAGTTGAGGGAGCTGGGGAGAATAATCACATGGTTAAGAGCACTTGTTCTTGCAGAGTACTCAGGTTCGATGCCCAGTGCCCACATGACAGCTAACGCCCATCTGTAATTTTAGTCCTAGATGACCTGATGCCCACTTCTGACCCCTTCAAACACCAGGCATATACATGGTGTACCTACATGCATGTAGGCAAAACACCCATACAAATAAAAACTAAAAATAAACAAATCCTTAAAAAGGAAAAAAAAAAAAGAAGAGAAAGAATTTGGCACACCTTAATAACCTAGTTGAAAATAATATTTTCTGACACAGAGTCTGTCTCACTATGTAGGCCTGCCTGGCCTTGAACTCAGAGATATGCCTAGCTCTCCCTCTCCAGCACTGGAATGGAAGGTGTGTGCCACAAGGCCCAGATGTAACAAAGCTTTGATATTTAAACAAAAAGGTGATTTCTTCCAGATGCATGCATCTGTGTGTCGGAGACAGCACTGGCTCTTTATTTACAGTGAACAAGCTGTGCCATGGCACTATCATCTTTCAGGCCCGATAGTCTTCCTTAGACTATTACAGAATCGGAGAGGTTAAACACTAGAAAATCCAGATGTGCATCCTACAACTAATGTCTTAGTTTCCTTTTCCCAGATTATATAACTTACACATATTCCTTAGAGTAAAAAATCTAGAAATGGACTATGCTCCTTTCATCATTAATTCCACTGGTAGGAATATATTTTTGCATATGGACTCTATGATTTGTGATGCATGTGGATGTTTACTGTGGCATAGTTTGTGACAACAAAGTCTTAGAAATAACAGCAATGTCTATCAAAAGAGGGAATAGTTTAATTACAGTATCTTCATGCTGTGGATAGTAATGAGCAGATGAGAAAGTACCATTAATGTAAATGGGCCGATATAGAATGATTTCCATTTCTTTACAATTAAATTGTTTCTTTATCACAATACAACATTATCCTTCCCTTGGAGAGGCTGTCTTGATTGCTTTTAGTAAAATACACAGTCTTAACTCAGAGCTAAGGAGATAATTTGGACAAGGAAAATCTACAAGTAAAAGCATATTCCCTCTTTGTGACTGTAGACAGTTTCCTTTTGTCTATATAAAGTCCCACATCTACACCTTTTTTTTTTTCTTTTGGCTAGGATGTTCTATTTAGGTTTTTAGTCAACTGACACAAATGTAAACTATATAATAGTCCAGGGTTTATTTTGTGTTTCTTTGTTTTGTTTTCAAGACAGGGTTTCTCGGGGTAGTTCTGGCTATCCTGGAACTTAAGGTTGGCCTCGAACTCAGAGATACGCCAGTCTCTGCTTCCCAAATGCCACCACCACCCAGCTTGTTAGTTCTATTTTTTTTAAAAGATTTATTTATTTATTATGTATACAGTGTTCTGTCTGCACATACCCCTGCAGGCCAGAAGAGGGCACCACATCTCATTACAGATGGTTGTGAGCCACCATGTGGTTGCTGGGAATTGAACTCATGACCTCTGGAAGAACAGCCAGTGCTCTTAACCGCTGAGCCATCTCTCCAGCCCCCTATTTTTTTAATGAAGTACAACATCCTCTATCTGAATCTTCTTCATTCTCAAACACACTTCCTAGAATGAACTGGTTTGGGTTTTTGAGTCAGGAGCTCACTATATAGATCAGGCTAGTCTAGTGTGGAGAGATCTACCTGCCACTGCTTCTCTTTTTTTTCCTATAATAAGCTCCTTTATTTGAAAAACCCTAAACACTGAGATATGATAAATAGTATTAACAAATTAACAGTGAACAAATAAATATTCAAATATCATTATGCTTTCTGTATCCAGGTAAAAAACATTAGCAAAATGTTCCCATTCCAGTTGGCTTCTAAAATACATAGTAAATATAAATATTTCTATTAATGTGGTTAAGACCCCCTACAAAGATTATTTTTATTCAATATAGAAAGAGCAGAAATAACCCCATGTTATTTGTTTAATAGAGTCAATATTATAAAATTGACTCTATTGCCAAAAACAATTGTGAGAGTCAGTAGAATTCACACCAAAATTCCAGATATGAAAAAAAACCAAAACCCTCAATTTTTTATAGGATCACAAAAGACAGAAAATAGGCAAATGGATACTTGTAAAACAGACAAAGCAACATTACTCAGAAACCATAATGCAGGAAATATTACATAACCTCATTTTAACTAATATTCCAAAGATATCAGAACTAATCCACTATGGTTGATGGAAAAACAAAAATATATTATTATATGAAATACCTATAATTTAGAAGGCAAGAAAATATCACATGAAAACTCATTAAGTACATATTAAATGATAAATTTATGATGACAACCAACATTGAACTACATTTTTCTTTTTTTAAAAATGTGCTTTTTACTTTATTGCATCAAGAACACTGAACATGCGATCCATATCCTTAACTAGTTTCAAGATGTCTGCATACGTGATTGTGGACCTAAGGACAAAGTTGTAGAATCTTTTATGGCCATTGATTTGGGACTTGCTATTTGCCCTTCACCTAGTGTCTGTGAAATGCCATTCTGTTCTTTGAGTCTATGGGTTTAAATATTTTACATACTTCGTATGAGCAGAATTGTACAGCATTGAGTTTATGTGACTGGCTTATTTTACTTAGCAGACTTTACTTATGGTTAAGCTGTGTTGTCATAGATTATTGAGTATTCTTCTAAGTTTAAACAATAACTCAGTGTATGTATTTGTCATACTTTATCAATTCCTGTATCAAGGGAGGTTTCAGTTGCTTCTACAGATAGGCTACTATAATGGACATGAGAATGCCACTGTCTCTTTGAGAATCTGGTTAGAATCTCTGGATCAGAAAAAAAATTTATTACCTCCTTTACTTTTTAATTAATTTATTTACTTTTGCTAATACTAACCCATATCAACTCAGTTTATTAATTCCAAAACCAGAGATTTTTACCTGTCAGTCTCTATTGTTTGAACTAGGTGACTGTCTTTTTTATTTGTGCCTCTGCCTCTTGAGTACTGAAATTAAAGGCATTTGCTACCATGCCCTGCTTTATTACTTTGTTTGCTTTTATATTTATTTATTTATTCATTTATCTATCTATTTTTTTGAGCCAGGATCTCTTTGTGTAGTCCTGGCTGGCCTGGAACTAACTCACTATGCAGACTAGGCAGGCCTTGAACTCACAGAGATCTGTCTTCTTCTGCCTCCTGAGTGTTGGGATTAAAGACACCACCACGCCTAGATCACTTCATTACTCTTAAATTTTCTCTCGTGACCCATTACTCTTGCAAAACAAACACACATTCAAAAACTCAAATTGTGCCAAATACTCTTATAATGTAAAACATCAATGATTTCCCAGATTTCCCCTCCCCATAGGAAACCATTTTTTTGTCCTTTCTATTTTTCAAATAAATGAATAGATTCACATGATTCAAAAATAAGAACTATATAAGAAGGTTCACATTAGCAAGTCTCACTCTCTTGCTTCTTTCCCTGTTTTCTCTGTTCTCCGTGTGTTTATATAAATATATTTTCTTGTTCATTTGTTCTATAAAAGTAGAGCACACTAACCAGTGGCCTGAAGATTCCTTTAATAGTTTTTGATTCAGAGTCACTTCCCATGATGAGCTGCTGTGTGATAAAATAGTGCCTAAGCTCCAGGCTCAGACCACTCCTGTGGACTTTTCCCTCTGGACCTCCATCCATGTACCATTTAAAATATTGATAAATGTGTATGTTTTTCTCTCCCCTAATATTTTTATTTATACTATTGTATTTATTTATTGATTTGAGATAGGATGTCATGCATCCCAGGGTGGCCTTAAACTAGCTATACAGTCAAGGATGACCTTGAACTTCTGATCTCCCTACCTCCACACCCTGAGTGTTGGAATGGCAGTTTATGTGATGCTATGGATGAAACCCAGGGCTGTGTCCATACCTAGCAAGCATGCTACCACCTGAACTACAACCCCAGCCAAGTTGTTTTTTTTTTTTACTTTTAACTGATACATGAAATATTAAAGTTACACATATTAATGGGCTACCATGTGATGTTGCAATACAACATACTACAGTATATGTAGCATAATGTCCAGTTCAGGTTAAACACATCCTCAAATATTTGCCATGTCTGTGTGGTGAAAGCATTTAAACAATTGTTTAGCTTTTTAAAATAGCCAGGACATTACTGTCTATAGTCACCCTGCTGTACACACCAGAACTTCTTGCTCCCATCTAGCTGCCATTAGTGCCTGTTGACCAACCTTCCTCTAGATAGCCCATCCTTCTAATCTCCCCAGCCTGTTCTATTACTCTACCCTCAATTTCTGCAGATCATCTTTTTTAGATTCTTCACTCTGGTTTCACCCATGCTGTGTGTGACAAATGACAGGATTCCATCATTTTCAGGGCTGAATAATATTTTACATATATACCATAGTTTATGTACACATTCATCAGCTGATAGCACTTTAGATTCTTACAGTTTCCTCATTTCTTTTTGAGACACGATGTCACTATGTAGCCCTGGCTGTGCTGAAACTTGCTGTATAGACCAGGGTGGCCTCAAACTCACAGAGAATGGCCTGCCTCTGCCACCGAGTGCTGGGATTAAAGGCGTGGCCATGCCCCTGCTCCATTTCTTGACTATTGTGAATAGGGCTTCGGTAATCATGGGGATGCAGATGATTTCTCCTTGACTGACTGCTTTTATTCTCTTTGGCTATATTCCCGGGAATGAAATTGCTGGATCATATGGTGGTTCTATTTTTGAGTTTTAAGCAACCTCCATACTGTTTTCCATAATGGCTGTGCTAATTTACATTCCCACCCACAGTGTGTAAGGGTTCCCTTTCCTCCACATCCTCACTTAGACTCTTTACTCTTTTTTATAATAACCATTTTTAAAGAAATGAGGTGATGCCTCGTTGTGACTACTGTAGATACTGCCAAGAAAAATCAAGCCTATTCAATCTATGGTCTGTATACTTAAAAGTAAAGTAAAAATACACTGTATAATATGGGAGAAAATAATTCAAACTGAATGCCTGAAAAGATCCTTGTATTTGAAACATAAAGAATATATTACTGGCCAGCGAGATGGCTCAGCTGGTAAAGGCACTTGCTGCCAAATTGATGACCTGAGTTTATTCTTTGAGACACACATAGTGAAAGGAGAGAAGTGATTCCCACAGTTGTCCTCTGACCACCCCCACCCACCCACACAAATAAATAAGTGTAATTTTAAAAAAAGAAACGAGAGAGGGAGGGAGAGGAGGAGGGGGAGAATGCGTTGGATAAAAGTGTCAGACTTAGAAAAGAATATGGGCCAGGCTGTGGTGGTGCAGGCCTTTAATTCCAGCACTCAGGAGGCAGAGCCAGGCAGATCTCTGTGAGTTCAAGGCCAGCCTGGTCTACAGAGTGAGATCCAGGACAGGCACCAAAGCTACACAGAGAAACTCTGTCTCGAAAAAAAAAGAACAAAGGAAAAAAAATATGGTGCCGAGAAATGGCTCAGTAGTTAAAAGCACTTGGTGCTCTTGCAGAGGACCCAGGTTCATTCCCCACCAACCCCACCAAGAGGCTCACAACCATCTGTAACTCTAGTTCCAGGGGGTCCAACACCCTCTTCTGGCCTCTGTGGGCCCCAAACGTATATGTGGTACAATACATACATGCAGAAATTCACGAATACACTTAATATAAAAATAAAATAAGTCTTAAAAAAGAATATATTAGAAGCCAATTGTTTTATAAAGAGCCAGTTTTAAAGTAAAGGAGAAAATTCTCTAAAGACTTTCTTTTTTAAAGGCATCGGATCCTCTGAACTGGAGTTACAGACAGTTGTGGGCCACTGTATGGGTGCTGGGACCAACCCTGGTCCTCTTCAAGAGCAGTAAACGCTCTTAACCATTGAGCCATCTCTCCAGCCCCAATGTCCCTAATTTTAAATAAGATTATAATGAGACTCAGTGGCAGAGCACTCACAAACAATATGAGTCCTTGGGTTTGATCGGACATCACAAAAATAAACCAGGCCCTGTTTGGGAAGATATGGGAAGACTGAAACACTCATAGCTCATCAGAGTGCATGTGTAATGGCATACTCATTTTGGAAGAAAATCAGAAGTCTCTTAAAAATCAAACATAAACCTGATATGTGACCTAGAGAGTCCATTCCTTTGAGTGTACCACAGTGAAATAAAATATACAAACATATAAATAAAAAAATGACCAAGTGGATAAAGCAATGGTCCACAGCATATCCTGCCTGTGAGTGTTCAAAGCAGCATAATTCATACTATTGAAAATACAAAAAAATTTATGCGGCTATCACATGTTGAATGAATAAAGAAAACACAGTATTCTGAATAGTGGGCTGCGACTCAGATTTCTTGAAAAAAAAAAAAGAGCCAATATGTGATTTGACATCAATGAACTTCCAGAACACCGTGCTAGGTAAAAAAAAAAAAAAAAAAAAAAAAAAAGAAGCCACACACAAAATAGCACATATTTCAGAACCTCTTTGTTTTATAATGTCAAAAATAGGCAAGTAGAGAGAAGGATAGGAAGTAGATCTGTAAGTTAGGAGGAATGTTATAGACCTGTAATGTCAGCACAGGGCAGTCGAGGCCAGTCTGTACTTGGAGAGCCTCTGTCTCAAAAAAGGAGACTGGTGAACTGGCCTTAGTGGCTAAGGTGAATAAGTTAGGACTACTACTATGTAAAAGATTTTTTCAGGATAATAAGATTATCTCAAGTGTGTTACAATGACGATTATACAACTTTACATTAAAAGCACCGAATTAGATGATTGACATCAAAACATGGCAGAAGCAGAGCTAGGTGGATCTCCAAGTTCGAGGCCAGCATGGTCTATAGAGCAAGGTCCAGGACAGCCAGGGCTCCACAGAGAAACCGTGTCTTGAAAATGAGCAGAGGCTGAGAAGTTTTGGCAATAAACTATCAATTTAGACTGACCCAATGAAGCCACTATCTACTGTTCTCTCTGATGCCAAGAGTAAGTGAGTGAAAAATCCCAACCCAGCTCCTCCCTCAGAGGCACTGAGCATTGCAATTTGTCAAAGGCCGCCTGAGGGACTGGCATCTGATTCACCTTCCCTGGAACCTGGATATATCTGGCACATTCTCATGTCCAGTAACAAAACCAGAGCCCCTGCCAGCACAGCAAGTGATCGGAACTAAGAACATAGGTCATGCCAGTGCTCCGGAAGACCTACACTATTGCATGAGAACACCACAGGAGTTATAAAATGCATACGTGTTATTTTGTGTGCTGTGTTGGTCATCTAACATAGCGTTCTGGAGACTACATTGGGAACTCCAGAAAAACAGAAGCAAAACAAACAACAGCAAATCCCTCTAACTGGAAATTTAACCACACGAAAGAGTTGACGGGGTTGGAAGAGTCCTCGGGGTGGGGGTGGGGGTAGATCATGAGAAGATAAATGTATGGAAAAGGGTTAAGAGACTTTCAGAACCTCTGTTTAAACGACTGATAAAAGTACTTTCCAGACAGGCCGTAGTGGCACATGCTTTAATCCCAGTACTCGCGAGGCAGGGTCAGTTGGATCCCTGAGTTCCAGGCCAGCCTGGGCTACAGAGTGAGTTCCAGGACAGCCAGGCTACCCAGAGAAACCCTGTCTCAAAACAAACAAGCAAGCAACAACAACAAAATAAAATTCTTTCCTTTACCATGCCAGTCCATGAAGAGGGAAACTCTAATAAATATATATAAATACTAATTGTAAAGAAAAATCAAGAAATGTATAAATATGACATTCAAAAATGACTCAAGACTCTAAAAATCATTTTTTTTCCTGTTTTTTGAGACAGAGTTTCTTTGTGTATCCTTGGCTGTCCTGGAACTCCCTATGAAGACCAGGCTGGCCTCGAACTCAGAAATCTGCTTTCTTCTGCCTCCCGAGTGCTGGGACAAAAACCAGTCTTTTTTTGGTTTTTCAAGACAGGGTTTCTCTGTAGTTTTGGTGCCTTTCCTGGGACTCATTCTGTAGCCCAGGCTGGCCTCGAACTCAGAGATCTGCCTGCCTCTGCCTCCCGAGTGCTGAGATTAAAGATGTGCGCCACAACCGCCGGGCTATAAAAACCAGTCTTGATGAAGCAGAGCTGATGACAGTTTCAGAACCACTGTATGCATTAAAGGATAGTCAGAAGACAGCAAGAAAAGGCAGAAAGTTTATTCAAAGAAGCCGCACAAATCTGGAGAAGGCAACAGTTACCTGGATGAAAGGAACTCAGGAGAACAAAACTGTGATGAGTCGAATGACACTAACACCAAGACACACTGAATCAAACTGTCAAAATCAACTCAAAGAGGAGTTTGAAAGCTCTAAGAAAAACTTTTTTTGTGAACAAAGGAACTCTCTGTAAGACTATATGTGGATTTCTCAGCAGAAATCTGTGGTGGTATTGTGTTCCCCAAAATATTGTGTACCCTAATAAACTTATCTGGGGTCAGAGAACAGACAGCCACTAGATACTTAGGATAGGCAGTGGTAGCACACGCCTTTAATCCTAGCATTCCAGAGGCAGAAATCCATGTGTTCAAAGATACAGGCAAGCATGGTGACTCACGCCTTTAATCCCAGAAAGCGAGCCTTTAATCCCAGGGAGTGATGGTAGAAAGCAGAAAGGTGTATAAGGCATGAGGACCAGAAACTAGAAGCATTTGGCTGATTAAGCTTTTAGGTTTTGAGCAGCAGTTCAGCTGAGAGCCATTCGGATATGAGGACACAGAGGCTTCCAGTCTGAGGAAACAAGATCAGCTGAGGAACTGGCCAGGTGAGGTTAGCTGTGGCTTGTTCTGTCTCTCTGACCTTCCAGCGTTCACCCCAATAATTGGCCTCAGGTTTGATTTTATTAATAAGAACTTTTAAAGATTCATGCTACAGAAATCTTCTGGTCTACAAGGGAGTGGCATTATGAATTGAAAGATCTCAGGAGGCAGAGGAAAGAGGATTGCCATGAGTTTAAGGGCAGCCTGGGTTTCATACTGAGTACTAAGCCAGCCAGGGAGACACAACAATATCCTGTTAAAGGAAACACGCTGAAAGGAGAAAGCTGCTGACAAAGAATACGATACCCAGCAAAACTGTCTTTCAACAGTACAGGACAAATAAGGGCTGGAGGGATGGCTCAGTGGCTAAGAGCACTGGCTGTTCTTCCAGAGGACACAGGCTCAACTCCCACCACCCCCCACATGGTCTCTCCCAGTCACCTGCAACTCCACCACACAAGCAGTGCACAGACATGCATGCAGGCAGACCCCATACATATAGAATAAAAAATAAAGGACAGATAAAGGCTGTCCAGTGCTGTGGGATGGTCTGTATATCAAGTGTGTTGCTGATTGGTCAATAAATAAATCACTGATTGGCCAGTGGCTAGGCAGGAAGTATAGGCGGGACAAGGAGGAGAATAAAGCTGGGAAGTGGAAGGCTGAGTCAGGGAGACACTGCCAGCCACCACGATGACAAACAGCATGTGAAGATGCCGGTAAGCCATGAGCCATGTGGCAAAGTATAGATTAATGGAAATGGATTAATTTAAGCTGTAAGAACAGTTAGCAAGAAGCCTGCCACGGCCATACAGTTTGTAACCAATATAAGTCTCTGTGTTTACTTGGTTGGGTCTGAGAGGCTGTGGGACTAGCAGGTGAGAGAGATTTGTCCTGACTGTGGGTCAGGCAGGAAAACTCGAGCTACAGTCCAGTACAAACAAAAACTCAGTTCATCACCCTGATACCTGCTGATAGCAGTCAGCAGTAATAAATTAGTTCTTGAAGTTGAACCAAAGGATAACAAACTCAGAGATCATCTGCCTCTGCCTCCCGGGTGCTGGGATCAAAGGTGTGCACTGCTATGAAATTCTTAAAGAATAAAAAGCAATTTTCTGTATATCAAGTACTGATGAGATGGATCAGCAGGAAAAGGTGCTTGGTGCACAAGCCTGGTACGCTGACTTAGAGCCCTGGAACCTACATAAAGGTGAAGGTAGAAAACCCACTCCGAAAGCTTATCTTCTGACCTCCACATACACCCAGTGGCACGGGTGCACACATACACACATCATCCATGCACAATATTAGTATTCTGTAATTACAAAAGTATATCAACACAAAAATAATTCACAAGGCAAAAGAATACAATAAGAGATGAAAACGGGCAAAAATACATCAGAGCTAGAGAGATGGTTCATCACTGGTAACTCCAGCTCTGGGAATCCCTCTTCTAAATTCCAAGGACACCTGGGTATACACTCACACTAACACATACACATAATTTTTTTTTCACATAATTTTTTAAACCCAGGAAATAGTAAAAGGTAGTGAAATAGTATGTCTTTCCCTATCAGTAACATCTTTAAATGTAAATGGGTTGATCTCCACAATAAAAAGACATCAAGTAAAACTGAAGGATAGCTCAGTTTCAATAAAGTGCTTGTCTTACTAGCATGAGGGGGAGTAGCATGTACTTGGATCCAAGTGCTGAGCAGGTAGTGTTGGGAAGGTCTCTGGAGCTTGCTGAGTAGCCAAAATACCTTATTTTGTGAGCTCTGCACCAGTGAAGAGACCTGGTCTTGAAGGAAGTGGACAGCATTCCTGAAGATAACACCAGAGCTGTCCTCTAGACCCCATATGCACCCCCCACACACACACCTATACACACAAGACTGGAATTCACAGGTTATGTGTGTGTGTGTATAATTGTATATATATGTATATATATATAATTGTGCATATATATGTTGTACATGTATGTATATATACAACACACATACCCGTACATACAAACACACATACTTTTTTAAAAAGATACAAAGCAATGGATAACAAAGTAAAGTTCAAGGACGGGTTAACATATGCAAAACAGTAAAAATGACACTACATTATAATGAAGGCTAAAACTCACCTGATTTTCTCACTAGATGTAGAAAAAGCATTTGACAGGAGCCATGATTATTTTATGGTAACTACTTTATTCAAGTCAGGAAGAGAGGGAAAACTTTTCAGCCTAATAAAGGACTGTCTCCATTACTTTTCTATTCCTGTGATAAAACCCTATGACCAAGACAGTTTATAAAATAAAGAGTTTATTCGGCTTATGATAAGGTTAGAGTCTGTGATGGTGAAGTGAAGCCATGGTGGCAAGTGACTGGAGAAGCAACTGAGAGCTCATATCTTGATCCACAAGAAGGAGGCAGAGAGAGGGCAATGGGAATGACCTGAGGCTTTTGAAACCTCAAATGCACTCCCAGTGACACACCCACCTCCAATTAAGACCACATCTCCTCATCCTTCCCAAACAGTTTCACCAACTGGGGACCAAGTATTCAAAGAGAAATCATAGATCATTCTCATTCAAACAACTACAAGGGTATATATATATATATATATATATATATATATATATATATATATATATATATATATATATATATATAAAGTCCCCAGCCAACATCATGATCAATGGCAGAAAAGAGAGCTTTGCTTCTAAGACCAAGTCGAGACTGGACAGACTGCACAGTGGTTATGAGCAGTCGCTCAAGTGTTCTTGCAGAGAACCAAAATTCAGCACCTAAATCAGGCAATTGACAACCATTGCCCATAGCTCCAGTTCTAGGGGATCCAATACCCTCTTCTGTCTTCCAGGGGTAATCCCATACATGCCACAGATACTCATACAGACACAAAAATAAAAACAAGATAAGCCTCTTTTTAAAAGGATAAGCCCAAGTTGATCCCTTTACTATGATGTCTATTCTATATAGTACTAGAAGTCCTACCCAGAGCATTTAGAACAGAACCCCTTGAATTTAGGGGTCACCCTTTGACGAAGGACTCTGGCACACTACTGAAAATGTATACTCTTCATCTCTCATCCTTTTCCAAAGGGACATACATGTACATGTTCACTGAGTGACTGAACACTAGAGGAAAGGAAACAATTAGAATTTGGGGACTACTAGACACTTCTTCATGGACACTACTTCCACGTCATCTAAAACATCACTGTGGTCCATCAGTCAGAGCACAGGCTTATAGACATCAGAGGATTTTGAGTTCACCCAGTTCCACATCACAATGTGTTTAAAGAGTGCCTGAATCCATCCTGTAGCTATTTCCCCAGTTTTTAGCCCACATAATTAGAGTGTCTGGGGAGATTGCTGGGTGGTTAAGGGTCCTTGCTGCTCTTGCTGAGGACCCAAGTTCAGTTGCCAGCACTAGTGTTGTGTGGCTCACAACTGCCTGTCATCCCATCTCCAGGGGCATGCAATACCCTCTTCTGGCCTCCATGGGCACACACATGGCATACACATATACACAGACACATAAACATTTTTTTAAAGGAGTAGATAATGAGAACAGGAATTTAAAACTGGCAAAGTCTCCACATTCCTTCCTTGACCTATGGAACTAGAACTTTTATGGTACAAAAAATCCAAGTGAGAACCAGTCTACCTATGAAAATAATGAACCAAAAGCAGTAGCACACGCTTGGAGAGGTCACAGAGATGGGCATCACATTTAAGAACACAAAAGATGTAAGCATAGTAATTCCTACCACCTCATCTCTTTGGCCTGGAAAGAAGAGAGATGGATCCTGGAGAATGACACTGAACTATCATAAGTGTAACCAGATGATAATACCAGTATCAATTGCTGTACCAGATGTGGTTCCATTGTTTGAACCCCTTAACCATTCCCTTGGCATCTTTTATGCAACTTTTGATCTGGCCACTATCTTTTCCTCCCTGACTTCTCATAAGGCCATGAGAATTGGTTTGCTTTCATCTGGGAAGGCCATTAATATATATTCACTGTTCTACCATAAGGGTATATCAAATGTCTAGCTTTGGTGGTTTGAATGGGAATGGCCCCCATAGACTCAAGTTTTTTTTATAATTGGCCATAGGGAATGGCACTATTAGGTGGTATGGCCTTGTTAGAGGAAGTGTGTCACTGTGGAGTGGGGTCTCATATATGCTCAAACCATGCCCATGTGACAGTTCACTTCCTGTTAGGTCAAGATGTAGAACTCTCAGCTACCACTCTAGCACCATGTTTGTCTGTATGCCACCATGTCCCAGAATGATGATAATGGACTAAACCTCTAAACTGTAAGCCAGCCACAATTGAATGTTTTCCTTTATAAGAGTTGCTGTGGTCATGGTGTCTCTTCACAGCAATAGAAACCCCAAGACACTAGCCTATATTCTAATTCAGTTTTTAATAATCTTGATTAATATTCCCTTCCATAAGCTATCATACCAGTCCAGTCCAGTGATGACAGTATCCTCATTGGACCTAATGAACAAGCTGTAGCAACCTCTCTAAACTTATCGTGGACATTCTTACACCAGAGAGTGGGAAATAAATCTAATGAAAATTCATCAGCCTTCTACCTCCAGAAATTTGTAAAAGGTTCAGCTAAATGAAGCATGTTAAGACATTCCTCCTAAGATTAAGGATGTATTATTGTTCCTTGTCACTCCTAAAAACAGAAAAGGGGAACAATGCCTTTTGGACCTTGTTGAGTTTTAAGGGCAATGTGTTCATCACATTGATTTGTTTTACATTACTCTTTTCCTTGGACAACATTACCCAGCATACACAATGGTGCTTGAAGATAGGAAAGATGTTCACTGTTCTTGGCACACCCCTACAGTGAATTTCAGCACAGGCCTTTAGGTTTTGAAAGAGGAGCCCCGTCTTGCTGGATAGATAACTTCTCTTCTTAGACAGATAGTGACTTACCTTAATTCTAAAAGGCCTTAGTAGACTTTGAATGCTTAACCATGGGCCATCCTGTTATCTTGCAACCTAAGCCGTCCATCATGAGCTGGATGTGGTCTGACTCATAAAACATCAGTGCACACAGCAGTATTATAGCATCAAATTTTAGTGGCATATATACAAATGGTCAAATCAAGCCCTGAAGGCACAATTGAGTCATATAAAAAGAATGCTCCAAATATCCATGAGAGACATTGTCGTCTCTCTCGTAAACTCTACCTATAGTTTCAAGGGCTATTGTGCCAGGGTTTTTCTTTTGGGCCACCAACCAGCTCCCAAATCATGACATGGAAACTCATTATTCGTTTTGAATGCTTGGCTTGGCTTAGGCTCGTTTCTGGCTAGCTCTTTTAAATTAACCTGTTTCTCTTTATCTACACTTTGCCTCAGGGCTTTTTATTTTTCTTTCCCTTTGTATATCTTACTTTTACTGCTTTTCTGTCTGTCTGGCTGGCAGCTGCCTGGCTTCTGGTCCCAGGTGTCTCTTATGTTCTCTCCTCCTCTTTCTTCTCTGGTTCCTCCTTCTCTCTTGTTCCTAGAGTTCTCCTATTTATTCTCTCTATATGCCAGCCCCGCCTATCCTTCTTCTGCCTAGCTATTGGCTGTTCATTTTTTATTAGACCAATCAGGTGCCTTGAGCAGACAAGGTGAAACAAATGTAACACATCTTTACATAATTAAAAAATGCAGTAAAAACAAAAGTAACACATCTTTACACAGTTAAAGTAATATTCTGCAGCATACACAAATATAACACATCTTTGCCTAGCTAAAATAATACTCCACAACAGAATATTCCTTTATCATATCATTACTTTTCTCATTGCTATGGTAAAACACTTGTCAAAGGGAGCTTTAGGAAAGGAGTATTGGTTTTGGTGCATTTTAGAGCTATAGTCCATTATGATGAGGAAGGTAAGGAGTGAGAGCATCTCTAGCTGAGGTGGATGGTCACAATGTATCCACAGTTCCGAGGCAAAAAGAGATGCATGCTGGAGCTCCAATCACTTTCTCCTTGATGTTCAATCTGGAAGCAGAGTGTAAGGAATGAGCCATCCACATTCAGGGTGGAGCTTCTCACCTCAGTTCGACTCTCCAGACATTCCTTTACAGGCATGCCCAGAGGTTTGTCTCTCAGGTGATTCTAAATGCAGTCTACTAGACAGTGAAGATTAACCATCACAAGTCTACCCTTTGTCAACCTGGCACAAGCAGATAACTTTCAAATTGTAACCTTCCACCCTGCCTCCCCATAGGCTCATAGCTAGCTCATAAAGCAAAATTCATTTGTTCCAACTTCAAAAGTCCCCACAGTCCTAACATTATTCGAAATCCAAAGCCTTTTCAGAGATTCAATACAACCCCTAACTGTGAGCCTTGTAAAATCAAAAGGCAAGCTACAAACTTCTAATACACAATGACACAGAGTTAATACTTGCATCTTTCTTATCGTCTCTGCACACACACAGATTTTCTTTAATGGCACTAATCTCTTTAATGAATACAGCTGATTTTCCTGCACCAACCTTGTTTACAACTTTTTTCTTTCTTTTTTGTGGTTTTTCAAGACAGGATTTCTTTGTGTAATACCCCTCGCTGTCCTAAAACTCACTCTGTAGACCAGGCTATCCTTGAACTCACAGAGATCCACCTGCCTCTGCCTCCCAAGTGCTGGGATTAAAGGCGTGCACCATCATCACCTGGCTAAGAAGTCAGATTCTTTTTTTTTTTTTTAGATTTATTTATTATGTATACAGTGTTCTGTCTGCATATATGCCTGCAGGCCCGAAGAGAGCACCAGATCTCATTACAGATGGTTGTGAGCCACCATGTGGTTGCTGGAAATTGAACTCAGGACCTCTGGAAGAGCAGTCAGTGCTCTTAACCTCTGAGCCATCTCTCCAGTCCCCAGAAGTCAGATTCTTAACAGAGTATAACCTGAATAATTTCTTACCCAGTTTCTAATGGAATCCTTGCTCCTCTCTGAAATCTCTGAAATGGGCCTCCACTATATTTTTTTTCTTCACATACTGGTCATCAAACCTCCACCAAAATGGCTCTTTAAGCTCTCCTTAGAGTGTTCTAGGGCTTTGCTAGTCTGCTGCTCCAAACTCTTCCACATTACTCCTGCAAACCAGTCCCAAAGGCCTACAACCCACATGAGCAGGCTGTCATAACAATGACCCCCCTGCACACTCCTGGGTACCAATTTTCTGTGTTAGTTACTTTTATTGATTCTGTGACAAAATGCAACTTAAATACAGAAGGGTATATTTGGCCATCATGATGGGGAAGGTGTGGTAGTGAAAGCAACTCCCTCATCAGGAAGCAGAAAGAAATGAATTCAACTTGCTTTATCTTTTTTGTTAGTCCCAGGACCCTAGCCTATGCAATGGTTCTGCCCACAGTCCAATTAAGAAATGGGCTATAGAACTAAACAGAGAATTCTCAACAGAGGAAACTCAAATGGCTGAAAGACATTTAAGGAATTGCTCAACATTCCTAATTATCAGGAAATGCAAATCAAAATGACTCTGAGATACCACCTTACACCTGTAAGAATGGCTAAGATCAAAAACACTGAAGACACCTTATGCTAGAGAGGATGTGGAGCTAGGGGAACTCTCCTCCACTGCTGGTGGGAAGGCAAGCTTATACAACCACTTTGGAAATCAATATGGCACTTTCTTAAAAAATTGGGAATCAATCTCCCCCAAGATCCAGCTATACCACTCTTGGGCATATACCCAAGGAATGCTCAACCACACCACAAGAGCACTTGTTCAGCTATGTTCATATCAGCATTGTTTGTAATAGCCAGAACATGGAAACAACCTAGATGCCCTTCAACTGAAGAATGGATAAATAAAATGTGGTACATATACCAATGGAATACTACTCAGCAGAGAAAAACAATGACATCATGAGGTTTGCAGGCAAATGGATGGATCTAGAAAAAATCATCCTGAGTGAGGTAACCCAGACTCAGAAAGACAAACATGGTATGTACTTACTCATAGGAGGATACTAGATGTAAAGCAGGGATGACTGGACTGCTACTCACAACTCCAGGGAGGCTACCTAGAGAGCAGGACCCTGGGAAAGACACAGGGATCGCCCAATGACAGAGAAATAGATGAGATCTACATGGACAACCTGGACGTGAGGGGGGGTAATGAAGGGCAAGGGTCGAGGGAAAGAGAGCTTAGGAGAGCGGGAGATCCCAGCTGGATCAAGAACAGAGGGGGAGAACAAGGAATAAGAGACCATGGTAAATGGAGACCACATGAGAATAGGAAGAAGCAAAGTGCTAGAGAGGTCCACAGAAATCCACAAAGATACCCCTACAATAGACTACTGGCAATGGTTGAGAGACAGCCAGAACTGACCTACTCTGGTGATAGGATGGCCAAACACCCTAATTGTCGTTCTAGAAACCCCATCCAATGACTGAGGGAAGCAGATGCAGAGATCCACGGCCAGGCTCCAGGTGGAACTCCAGGAGTCCAATTGGCGAGAAAGAGGAGGGTTTGTATGAACGAAAATTGTTGAGACCAAGATTGGAAAAAGCACAGGGACAAATAGCCAAACTAATGGAAACACATGAACTATGAACCAATAGCTGAGGAGCCCCCAACTGAATCAGGCCCTTGGATAAGTGAGACAGTTGATTAGCTTGATCTGTTTGGGAGGCATTCAAGCAGTGGGACCAGGACCTGTTTGGAACCTGGGGCTTATGCAAGGACACTTGGCTCAGCCTGGGAGGAGGGGACTGGACCTGCCTGGACTGAATCTATCAGGTTGAACTCAATCCCCAGGGGAGTCTTTGCCCTGGAGGAGATGGGAATGGAGAGGTGGGGTGGGGGGAAGATGGAGGGGGGGCCGGGAGGGGGGAGGACAAGGGAATCCGTGGCTGATATGTAAAATTAAATTAAATTATAAAATAAAATTTTTTAAAAAATGATGCAAAGATGTGTTGCATACTTTTATGTTGTATTTGTTTAACTCTGTGAAGCTGTGTAACCGTGCCTGTCTAAAACACCTGATGGTCTATTAAAGAGCTGAATGGCAAATAGTGAGGCAGAATAAAGGATAGGTGGGGCTGGCATGCAGGGAGAATAAATAAAAGGAGAAATCTGGGAGAAAAAAAAGAAACAGTAAGAGGAGAGGAGAATGCTAGGGGCCAGCCACTCAGCTATCCAGCAAGCCATGGAATAAGAGTGAAAGTAAGATATATAGAAGTAAGAGATAGGTAAAAGCCCAGAGACAAAAGGTAGATGGGATAATTAAAAGTTAAGAAAATATGGCTAGAAATAAGCCAAGCTAAGGCCGGGCATTTAAAAATAAAAATAAGCCTCCGTGTATGATTTATTTGGGAGCTGGGTGGCAGACCCCCGCAAAGAGTAAAGAGCAAAAACAACCAACTACATTTTGGCATTCCAACATGGGCCTGTAGAAAGCTGAACAACAGAGTTCAGCCCATGTGGTAACATAAGGATACTTTATAGTTTCCACAGAAAGTGAGGGATAAGAAGGAGATTTGAAAGTTTCCCTTTTTAGTTTCTGTTGTCCCAGCCCACTGCAGGTAGTGCCATTGCTGGGGAGGTGCTCCTGAGCTGTACAAGAAAGCAGACTAAGCAAGTCATGACGAGCAAGCCCATAAACAGCAGTCTTCCATAGCTTCTGCTTCAACTCCTGCCTCCAGGTTCATGCTTTGAGTTCCTGCCTTGGCTTCCCTTGATGATGTCCAAATAAACCCTTTCCTCCCCCAATTTGATTCTGGTTAGTATTTTATGACAGCAGAAAAAAAAAGAACTAGGACAGTGATTGATAAGGATCTTTCCTGGCTAGCCATGACTTGGGGTCAACAGGAAGGCAAGAAGCTAGAGAAACAAGCTTGCTACCATGTCTCCCTTCAGGTTCAAGTAATCCAAACTCAGGTCCTAATGCTTACACAGCAATTACTTTATCCACTGGGGTATGTCCTCACTCTGAGATCTTACTTTAGTATAGGTACTTATTAAGAGAACCTTTGTCTTAAACAGGGTTTTATACTTATCCCATAGGTTTTGATATGTTTAGATTTCACTTTTATTTGTCTTATCGTTAATTAGGTATTGTTAATTAATGCCTTTTTTTTTTTTTTTTTTTGAGACAGGGTTTCTCTGTGTAGTTTTGCACCTTTCCTGGAACTCGCTTTGTAGACCAGGCTGCCCTCGAACTCACAGAGATCCACTTGGCTCTGCCTCCCAAGTGCTGGGATTAAAGGCGTGTGCCACCACTGCCCAGCATTAATTAATCTTTTGAATCTTTTGTTTTTTTTTATTTGACCCACTGATTGTTCAGGAACACATGGCTTAATTTCTACTATGAATTTTCTTTCCAGCATTCCTACTATTGACAGATTTCTAGTTCTACTTGATATGAATTCAGTCTTCTTAAACCAACTAAGAGTTGTTTTGTGGCTTTAACATATGATCTATTCTGGAGGGATATTTTATGTGTACTTGTGAAGAATGTGGACTGTGCTACTATTGGATAGAATGTTCTATATATGTCTTCTTGGTCCATTTGGTCTAAAATATAGCTCAAGTCCAACATTTCCTTATTGACTATGTCTGGAAGATCCATCCATTGTTGAAAGCACAGTACCAAAGCTTTCTACTATTAATTCATAGATGTCAATTTTTCTCTTGGTCCTACTAGTTTCCTATATGTAGATGCTATTGTGTTGTGTGTATATGCATTTATAGATGGTTCATTTTGTCTTAAGTGCTGTCACTCATTCTCTCCTTTGGTTTCCATTTGCATAAATATCCCTTTCCATCATTTTATTCTTAGTCTCTGTGTGCTCTTAAAGGTAAAGTAGACTCTTGTAGATAGCATGCAGTTGTGTCTTTTTGTTATACGCTTTCAATCACTTTGTGTGTCTCCTGATCAGAGAATTGAATTCATTTACATTCAAGGATTTATGAAGGACTTACTGTTGTCATTTTATTAATTGTCCTTTTATAGATCCTTTGCATCCTTTCATCCTTTTGTGATGTGGTGGTCTTCTATAGTGCTGTGCCCATTCCTTTATCTCTTGTGTATCTATCATTGGTGTTTTCCCTTTGGTATTACCATGAGACTTACATAAATATCACACAGTTATAAAAAAGCTATTTGGAATGAATAACTTTGATCACATAAAAAACCCTCCTACTCTTCTATTCCCACACACAATTTTCTCTTTTCTATGTCACGATTTAAATCTATTTTATGCTGTGTATCCCTAACAAATTATAACTATGAATCCTAGCAAAATATGGAGCTACATCTTGTACCACCATATAATTGGGTTGAGTGTGTTCTAGGACCCTGCAGAACAAGTTTTAGTGACATTACTCTGTGAATTAATTTAGCAGGTTCTCCAGAAATTTTGTAGTACATTTTCTCTGACCTTTCTGTGGAAAGCATAGTGCTTTCTGTTCTCTGTTGGAGCCAAAGGTTATCAGAGGCATAGGCTGCTCTAGAAAGCACTTTTCATCTCTAGCTCCAATACTGCTGAGCCAAGGAGCCCATCCTGTCTTTGGCAAGAAGCTGCATCTCATTTATAAAAATCACTGCTTTATAAAGAGGATTAATGCAATGTCAGTTTAGTCAAATGTTCTAGTTGCTGATTTTAATCTCCTAGGCTTGTGGTTATGGCATTTATTTTTACACTGAAATGGGAGAATATGAATACTTAGGTTTCTATGTAATTATTTCTGCCAACTATTGGGCTAGTCAGTAAAAAAAATCATTACTTCACTTATTTGTTGGGAATACTGATGGGCTTCCTGCCAATTCAGTAACAATTATCTCACATTGTCATCTTGCCATCTGACAGAATTCTGTTTATTGTAGCGTATGAAGAAATGTGTACTGTGTGATGGAATGATGTGTTTTTCTTAAGTGGTGGAAAATCATAAACAAATACTTTATATCATGATTCAGTCATCAAGAAATTAGGTCTATCATCAGTTAAATGAGAAGTCAGATACCAGGAAGCAGATGAGCAGTGGCATAGCAGGAGTTTTTTATGAGTGTGGGATGTCTTTGTTCCTAGCCAAGGATAAGGAACATAGCTAGGACTCTAGACCCTGAAACAACAATGAGGGTTAGATCATTAGAGGTGTCAGGATGGATGCTCAAGCTCTGCTTCCTCTGCAAACAACCATCCCCTAGCACCACATCCTGAATGCAGCTTTTGTATTGGGTTGGAATATATGTATGTATTTGTAGGGCTACAGCTAGCACAGTGTCGAGACCCTGGCAGCAAAAGTAGCTACCGCAGTTAATTACTCTTTCATTCTATTGGGCATGATAAATTTAATTCAACAGTTATATACATTTCAATTGGCTTTGAAAGTTACAAAATTTATAAAACTCAAGTTCCACTTGCCTATGGGATACTACCTTACGAGGACTCCAATTTGCAGTAAGGCTCGTTAAGGAAGGGAATAGCTCAATTGCCTTTAGCCTACTGGCTTATGGGTGGGTTAGGACTTCTGTTGGTCTTTTCTGTATTGCACAGATTGCAAGCCCAGTGCCACTTTGAGATCTTTGGCAGCAGTTAACTCTACAGCTCACGTGGTTGAGTCTGTATGATAATGAGTATTCAGAGATGGGTAATGCCCGGGGGGGGGGGGCGGTTACCAACCTAAGACAGAGCGCCTGTGTGGCCTGGGCAGGTGTCTCCATGATGGGTAAGTTGACTTGCTGACGTCTCACGCAACCTGAGTAAGAAGCTCATTTTTTAGTAAAAAGAGGGGACCTGTAGGTCCCTGGCCCCTCAGTTTGAGTAGCTGCTGCCTTGCTTGCTGAGCTTGACCAGATGTCCTCCCTTTGCTGATTCCCTGCTGGTTTCCTTCTTACTGAAGGCTCACCGGAGGTTCTTTGTTCGTGTATCCTGCATTTGGTGTAAACAGCTTAGGTGCAAGAATGTAGAACATTCAGTAGCAAACTTTGGCCCTCCAGGGTTCCTCCATTGTGCTGTAAGCCTGTTTTTAAGGTTTCCTCCCTCTTTCAATAAACAGCATTAGGCATTCTGCTCGGGCGAATGACCCGCTGTTTCTTGTCTCTATTTTTTAATCCACAGCCCCTTGCTCGGACATGGTGAACAGGTGGTCGTAGCGCGGGTGCTACTGCAACATGTATTTATAAGAGTCTTTCTGTCAGTCTTCAGATACTTAATGTGCATGTGTATTTTGCCTGAATGTATGCATGTGTACCATGTGCATTCCTGGTGCCCATGGAAGTCAGACCATGGCATCAGATCCCCAGGAACTAGAGTCACAGATGATTGTGAGCTGCCATGTGGGTACCATGAACTGAACTCAGGTTCTCTGCAAAAGCTGGAAGTGATTTAATCACCGAGTCAACTCTCCAGGCCCCTAGGTGTCTTTTTATGTAATGCTGGGAAATTGACACCCAGAGCCTTTTGCTTGCTAGGTAAGCACTCTATCTCTAGCCCTTAGAGTACAGTTTGTCAAAGACACAAAGCTTGAATTTGAAGCTAAACAGAAGCTTGCTGTGGAACGAGAAGAAGAATATAGTAATCCTGATAAAAATAGTTTAGGAAATGATTAGGAAGTTGTTGAGTCTTAGCAACTGTAGCGGTTGGCGAATAGGGAAGATTACTTTTAAGTTTGTAAGTTAATTTTATTGCTTTGTTTGTTTGTTTGTTTGTTTGTTTTGAGACAGGGTTTCTCTGTGTAGCCCTGGCTGTACTCGAACTCATTCTGTAGCCCAGGCTGACCTCGAACTTGCAGAGATCCACCTGCCTCTGCCTCTTCAATGGTGGGATTAAAGGTGTGCACCACCACTGCCTGGCAATTTTATTTCTTTCTTGAGGGTGGTAGTGGCTTGGATTGTTGAAGTCCTTGCCCTGACCACATTCCTTTCTGGACCTTTTCAGTACTGTTTTTCTTCCCTTCTCAGGGACTATAAACACAAATGGGAACATCACCTGTACTGGAAACATCAGAGCCTGCTCCTGGCAGCCACCATGGAATTATTTGGTAGTCAAATTCTCTCTTTTGCTGCACTCTTCCTGCTATCTGAATTTCTTATTTGAATTTGGAGCCTTGTGTGGATCTTTATCCAAACTACCATACAATGTTGCCTGGTCCTAGACACTTAGTGCTAACAAGTTCTGATATGGCTACATCTAGGTCCATTTGTCATTGAGTCTGTTTGCACATGCCTTGTTTGTGTCAAAATAGGTTAGAAGCATTTGAACAGCAAGGTTTCTATGATGACTAACAATCCACATAGGAATTAGTCCAGAAATGAAAAGAGAAGGGGCTGAGGAAGTGGTTTGGTGGTTAAGGGCACTTGCTGCTCTCGCAGAGGACCTGAGTGAAGTCATAGCAGCCACCATCAGGCAGCTCAAAACTACTGGTACCTAGAGCTCCAGAGATCTGATGCTCTTTTTTGGCCTACAAGGATCCTCTCCCACATGTACATGGACACACAGACACACAGACAGACACATACACACACACATGAAATAAAAATTAAGAGTAATTTTTTAATTTATGAAAAGAGGAATAAGTGAGTGATAGATACACTTCTATCTCATTCTTCAACTTGTTTCTAAGCACAGTTATCTCCATAATTCCAACTTGGAAAGTCCCTGTAATTGTACTACCTAATGTAATAATAATGTAATGGATATCATTCATTGAGTGGACACAGATGTGTGTCACTTTATACAGAACCATGTATTCTTAGTTCCATTTTAATGCTAAAGGATGTGAAACGCAAATAATACAATATTTGTATACCTCTCCTGCAGCACAGCAGGAATCCAAAACCAGTTCTAACTGGGTTTGACAACAAGAAAGCAGTATAAAATTTTCTACCAATGTCTCCCCTTAGTAACAAGGACAGCCTATAACTATTTGGATCAAAATACCCTGGAGAAGTCCACAATTTTTTTTTTTTTTTTGGTTTTTCGAGACAGGGTTTCTCTGTGTAGCTTTGCGCCTTTCCTGGAACTCACTTGGTAGCCCAGGCTGGCCTCGAAATCACAGAGATCCGCCTGGCTCTGCCTCCCGAGTGCTGGGATTAAAGGCGTGCGCCACCACCGCCCGGTTGTTTTTGTTTTTTGAGACAGGGTTTCTCTGTGTAGCCTTGACTGCTCTGGAACTTGCTTTGTAGACCAGGCTGGCCTCAAACTCTCAGAGATCCGCCTGCCTCTGCCTCTGCTGGGATTAAAGGTGTGCGCCACTACCACCTGGCAAGAATCCCATGATTTAATTTGGAAGTTGGCATAGGGACTGTAGAGGTAGCTCAGCAGTTAAGAGTGCATGCTGCTCTTCCACAGGACCTGACCTTGGTTCTCAGCACCCATGTTGGGTATTTCATAACTGCCTGTAACTCCAGAGCCAGGGATCTGTTGGGCTCTCTGGCATTTGAAGGTACCAGCACCATGTATACATATACGCAGACACACACAAAACAAAAATTTTAAAAATAAAAAGGAAGTTGCAATGTCTCAGATAAGCACTAAACTGAGCATCAATGCTTTGAAATAAGTACAAAGAGCTATTGTGTCACTGTGCCCACATCAGCCCCTCTCCCAAGCCATTCCATCTCAGTGTTTCAGAAGATCTGTAGATTTGCCTCAGGACTTCTCCCTGTAGAAAAAAGCAAAGAATACATGTAATTAACATCTTTATCTTTTAAGAGCACTGCCGAACAGTCCCTTAGTTAAAGAGCCTGCAGAGATTAAAAGAAGGTACATGGGCCAGGTGTGGTGGTGCATGCTTGCAATCCCAGCGCTTGGAAGGTAAAAGAGGAGAATCAGGAGTTCAAGGTCAGCCTCAACTACATAGTGAGTTTGAGGCAAGTTTGGGCTACATGAAACCCTATGACAAAAAAAAAAAGCAAGAGGCTGAAGAGATGGCTCAGCAGTTAAGATGACTCACTGCTGTTGCAGAAGACCTGAGTTCAGTTCTCAGCACTCACACTGGCGTCACAACTCCCTGGGGAACTGGCACAAACATGAACACACACACACACACACACACACACACACACACACACACGGGATAGAGGTAACCATGTCTTCAGATGCATGGACAGCAAGCTAAGCTATCAAAAATATAAAGAATCAGAGACATATTTTCTTGCCTTTTTGTGCTGCTATAATAATATAAGGGGCATGGTGTGATTTCTTGGTGAATTCAAGGCAAGTTTGGGCTACATGAGACCCTGTGTGGTAGTTTGAATGTATTTGGCCCTCATAAACTCATAGGGAGTGGCACTATTAGAAGGTGTGGGATCATTGGAGGAAGTGTGGTCTTGTTGGAGAAGGCCGGATGACCCATCCCTTTAATCCAGACCTTGAGGTTGGAGGTCACATCTTTAATCTGGGCCACACCTTCTGTTGGAAGTGTGCCACTGTGGGGAGGGCTTTGAGGACTTTTCTCAAGCTTCACTCAGTGTGACCGTCAGTTGACTTCCTGTTGCCTCTGAGTCAAGATGTAAGACACTTATCTCCAGCACCACATCTGCCTGCATGCTGCCATGCTCCCCTTCACAATCATAATGGACAGAACCTCTGAAACGATAAGCAAGTCACCCTCAATTAAAGGTTTTCTTTATAAGAGTTGCCATGGTCATGGTGTCTCTTCACAGCAATAGTAAACCCTAACTAAGACATCCTGTGTCCAAAAATCTATTCATTATTGATTAATCTATTCATGGGAGAAGGGTCCTCATGATCTAATCATCTAACAGTAGTGACTCAGTTGCATTAAGGATTAAGTTTCATATACAACCTTGTATTACCAATGGAACAAAAAAAATCTTAATTAGCTAACATTAAAGAAATTCAAGGGTTGGTGAGATGGCTCAGCAGGTAAGGATAATTGCAGCCAAGCTTGATGACCTGAGTCAATCCCCAGGAGAAACAAACCTCACATGTTGTCTGCTGATGTCCAGGTGTGCACATCATGGCATGACTCCCCAACCCTCCAAAAACTATTTTAATGAAAGAAATACACCAGTTCCTTTTATCATCACTGTGATCTGACAAGAAGTAAGTTAATTGAAGAAGGATTTGTTTGGCTCATGGGTCAAGAGCAAAGTCCATCCTGCCAGGGAAGATACCCTGGCAGGAGTGTTAGATGGCCAGTCACGTGGTATGCACAGTCAGACAGAAGATAACTATGAATGCTAGTGTTCCTTTTTCATTCATTCTTTCGCCACCAGCCCATGTGATGCTACCACACACATCTGGGGTCTTCCTTAATGTCTTCCTTCCCCAATTAAATGTCTCTGGACATATACCCTTATGGACACACCTAGATTCATAGCCGTACTTTTTCGTTGGGACCACCAGCATGCAAATAATGACAGGGAAACTTATTAAGTATAAAAGCTCAGCCTTAGCTTAGGCTTGTTCCTAACTAATTCTTACAACTTAAATTAACCTATATTTATATCAATCTACATTCTGCCATGTGGTGTTACCTCATCTCCATACTGCCCATGCTGCTTCCTCTGCATCTGGCTGGCAACTCCGCTGCCACCTTCTTCCCAGAGTTTTTCTCTGCCTGGAGGTCCCACCTATACCTCCTGCCTAGCTATTGGCTGTGGTGGTATTGTGTTCCCCAAAATATTGTGCACTCTAATAAACTTATCTGGTGTCAGAGAACAGAACACCCCCTAGATATAGAGGCCAGAAAATGGTGGCATACATGCCTTTAATCCTAGCATTCCAGAGGCAAAAATCCATCTGGATCTCTGCGAGTTCAAGGCCACACTGGAAACAACCAGGCATGGTGAGTCACACCTTTAATCCCAGGAAGTGATGGCAGAAAGCAAAAAAGTATATAAGGCATGAAAACCAGGAACTAGGCTGGTTAAGCTTTCAGAGCAGTTCAGCTGAGATCCATTCAGATGAGGACACAGAGGTTTCCAGTCTGAGGAAACAGGATCAGCTGTTGGCAAGGTGAGGTGGCTGTGTCTTGTTCTGTTTCTCTGATCATTCAGCGTTCACCCCAATACCTGGCTCCAGGTTTGTTTTTACTAATAAGACCTTTTAAGATTCCTGCTACAATTGGCCATTCAGCTCTCCATTACACCAATCACAGCAATGCATCTTCACACAGTGTACAAATATCCCACAACGCTAGAGTCTCCTAGGTGATTCCAAATCAGTCAAGTTGACAATGAAGATAAATGCACACAGAAATCTAAGATTCACATGACAAATAATTTAAAGTAGTTCTATTAAAGAAAGTCTTTGTAAATTCTCACTGGATCTCCATGATTCACAGTATCCCTAAGTCTCTGCAACACACATACACAACTAAATGAGATCAGCAAGATGAGATGTGAACAAAATAAGAATACCAAGAATATTAAACAACTTCTAGAGCTGAATAATAGGATAAATGAATTGAACAATTCAGTCCAGAGCCTCTAAAGCAGGCAAGACCAACAAGGAGAAAGAATGAGAAAATTCAAAGACAGATTATCTAAAAATTATCTAGTCTGAGCAAAAAATGTGGAAAAGAACGAAGAAAAACTACAGGATCTATAAGAAATAAACTAACCAATACATGTGCAGCACAGAAATTCCAGGAGGAAAAAAGAATGGACAGAAAGCCTTTTTAAACAAATAAGGAGGCAGTAGCTGTCATTAGCACTGTGGCTGACCAGAAGTGTCTGCTGCATTTCTCTCCATAAAAGAGGACCAGAACAAAGAAACATAATTGCTAGTCCACAGGAGTTGTTGAGGGAGAATACTGAAGGGAGAGGAGATGGCATAGAGATGCTACAGAGCATGCAGGCCCTAGCATGCAGGGAGCAAAGTACACAGCACCTACAATCCCACGTCCCCAGATAAACTCAGTCCTGAACCAAGAGGGACATCACGTGGTTGAGAATGGATAGACAGGAAGCCCCTAGTATCCCCACTAAGCCATGGACTTCTGAAGCTGCTGAAGAAGTCTGCAGCTGTCACAGTTGCTGATCACAGTTTAGCAAATTGCAGGCAAATCCAAGTCATTGCTGGGAATTTGTTATGATCTCCAGTACTGTCCCTTTGTAGATATATCCAAGAGTGAGGTACCTGCAACTCATGTTAGGATTACTTTCAATTAATTTTCAGTAGTGTCCATATCATTTTGAGAAATGCTGTACCATTATGTGTGCAATGTGAAGGGTTCAAATTGCTCCATATTTGCAGCAATACTTGCTATGTTTTTTTTTCTGTTTTTTTTTAATCAGTCATCCTAGTAGACTTTTGGTATGCATTTACACGTGTCTTTGTGAGTTTGTACATGGTGGCGTGCATGCAGCTGTACGTTTGCCTGTACATGTGTGTGGAGACCAGAGATGGCATTGGGAATTTCCTATTGCTCTCTACCTATTTCTATGAGGCAGTATCTTTTCTTGAACTTTGAGTTATATGTCTCAACTAGGCTGGATGTCAGCAAACCCCAGCAATCCTGAGTTGGAGTTACAGGCCTTTTCAGGGACACCTGGCTTGTTACATGGGTTCTGAGATCTGAACTCTGATCCTCATAATTGCAAAGCAAGTATTCTTAATGACTGAGCCATCCCCCGATTCCCACTTTAAAATTGTTCTTTAGAGGGGAGGGGAGGGGAGGTGGTGACTTTTGTTGTATTTTTGTTTGCTCTTTGTTTTGTTTTTGCCTTAGAGTTGAAATAGCACCTTTTATACTTTTCCCACAAACCCTTCATCAAACACATGGCAGGAAAAAAATCCAATTCATAGGTTGTTTTTTCACCTTTTTTTTGTGCCAAAACATCCTAGCTTAAAATAGTTCCACTTGTCTATTTTTCTCTTTATTTCCTGTGTTCTTGATGTCATAATCAAGAAGTCAAGACCAATAACAACAAAATTTTCTTTCAACTCCTCCGGGACTCCTTTTCCCTCCACCACCAGATAGGCCTCCTCCTTCCTATCCCATAGACCTGCTAGGCTCCCTGGGACTTCCTTCACCCCCTCCTCTGAGTGCCATCACATAGGCTCTGCTCCTATAAGCAGTATCTCTGAGCCACTGGTTTAGCACCATTCTGCCCTACACCATAGGCCTCCTGAATCCTCCATACTCCAGACTGGGCTCCCGGCTCCTCACCCTGTAAGCCCCTGTCTCCTCCGGGATCTTCCTTGCCAACACTTCCAGTTATATCCTGCCTATAGACCTGACTACACACCCAGCTTTGGAGCCCTCCTGCCTCCAGCCCCCCAGCTTGACCGGCGCTTACTCGGGGTAGAGCAAGTCACACTAGAAGTCAGCAAAGTAGAGGAGCAGCAAGGAAGGACTAAGCCTTCCCTTGGAGAAGGGCTAAGCCTTGGAGAGTGTCTGTTCTTGCAAACAGTGCAGACACTCAAAGGAAGACTAGGGATGGAACCTTCTGCTCTCAGTAGCAGTTCCATGAAAGAAAACATCTCCACCATCTTACAAAGCAGCCCCATCCTGAACATTGTGCATGCCTATACTGAAAGAAGACAGGCAATCTCGGCAAAAAGAAGGGCACGGCTAGTAAAGCACATCCCATGCACAAGCCCCAGTGCAGAAACGAAGTAACACAAAAAGACAAGTCAACACGCCCCTTCCAAAATGACTAATGCCACAGCAATGAACCCTAATGAGAATGACCTGGAAGATCTTCCAGACAACGAATTCAAGAGAATGATTATACCTATGTCAAATAACTCAAAGAGGATATGAATATACTCAGAAGACCTAAAACAAAAGCTGAATGAAATGCTAAAGTTGATCCAAAATATGAAAGCAGAATGCACTATTTAAAATTGCTGAATAAAAGCCAACTAAAGTGCTGGAAATAAATAACTCAATAAGCAAAAACAAACAAACAAACAAAAAACCAAAAATGAAAAACCTTACCTTCAGTGGACCATGCTGAAAACAGAGAATGTGGGTTGGAGGACAAGGTTAAAAAATTGGATCATAACCGAGCAGTGGTGGCACATACCTTTAATCTCAGCACTCAGGAAGCAGAGGGAGGTGAATTTCTGAATTCAAGGCCAGCCTGGTACAGAGTGAGTTCTAGGACAGCTGGGGCTACACTGAGAAACAGTCTCAAAAAAACAAAAACAATCAAAGAATACGTTCCAAAAAGCTGGCTCATGCGCCAGGGACAGAGCCTGGTCCCAATGCTAGGGGCCCCACAAACAGATCAAGTTACACAGCTGTCACCCACATGCAGAGGGCCTATGTGAGTCCCATGTAGGCTCCCTAGCCGTAGGTCCAGAGTCCATGAGCTCCCACGAGCTTGGGTCAGCTGTCTCTGTGGGTTTCCCCATCATGATCTTGACCCCCTTGCTGATATAATCCCTCCTCCCTCTCTTCAACTGGACTCCAGGAGCTCGGCCCAGTGCTTGGCTGTGGATCTCTGCATCTGCTTCCATCAGTTACTGGATGAAGGGTCTATGATGACAATTAGGATAGTCACCAATCTGATTACAGGAGAAGGCCAAATCAGGCACCCTCTCCACTACTGCTAGGAGTCTTAGGTGGGGTCATCCTTGTGGATTCCTGGGAGTTTCCCTGGCACCAGGTTTCTCTCTAATCCCATAATGACCCCTCTATCAAGATATCTCTTTCATTGCTCTCCCTCTCCATCCCTTTCCTAACTAGGCCATACGGATCCCTAATGTTCCTGTTTCCCATACCCTCTCCTCTACCCACCCCCAGTTTACCCAGGAGATTTCATCTATTTCCCCCTTCCCAGGGAAATCCATGCATCCCTCTCATGGTCCTCCTTATTACCTAGCTTCTCTGGGGCTATGGATTGTAGCCTGGTTATCCTTTGCTTTATATCTAACATCCACTTATGAGTGAGTACATACTGTGTTTGTCTTTCTGGGTCTGGGTTACCTTACTGAGGATGATCTTTTTCTAGTTCTAATCATTTGCCTGCAAATTTCATGATGTCATTTTTTTTTACCACTTAGTAATACTCCATTGTGTAAATTTACCACATTTTCTTTATCCATTCTTCAGTTGAGGGGGCATCTAGGTTATTTCCAGGTTCTGGCTATTACGAATAATGCTGCTATGAACATAGTTGGGCAAGTGGCCTTGTGGTATGATTGGACATCCTTTGGATATATGCCCAAGAGTAGGGGACTTGAGGTAGACTGATTCCCTGTTTTCTGAGAAATCATTGTATTGATTTCCAAAGTGGCTGTACAAGTTTGCACTCCCATCAGCAGTGGAGGAGTGTTCCCCTTGTTCCACATCCTCTCCAACATAAGCTGTCATCATTGTTTTTGTTGTTGTTGTTGTTGTTTTTGTTTTTGTTTTTTTTTGATTTTTCGAGACAGCTTTTGTACCTTTCCTGGAACTCACTTTGGAGACCAGGCTGGCCTCGAACTCACAGAGATCTGCCTGGCTCTGCCTCCTGAGCACTAGGATTTAAGGCGTGCGTCACCACCACCTGGCTCATCATTGTTTTTTATCTTAGCCCTTCTGACAGGTGTAAGATAGTATCTCAGAGTCGTTTTGATTTGTATTTCCCTGATGACTAAGGATGTTGAGCAATTCCTTAAATGTCTTTCAGCCATTGGAGATTCTCTGTTGAGAATTCTGTTTAGATCTGTACCCCATTTTTAATTGGATTATTTGATGTTCTAAAGTCTAGTTTCTTGAGTTCTTTATATATTTCAGAGATCAGTCTTCTGGGGTTAGTGAAGATCTTTTCCCATTCTGTGGACTGCTGTTTTGTTTTATTGACCATGGCCTTTGCCTTACAGAAGCTTCTCAGTTTCAGGAGGCCCCATTTATTAATTGTTACTCTCTGTGTCTGTGCTACTGGTGTCATATTCAGGAAGTGGTCTCCTGTGCCAATGCATTCAAGACTACTTCCTACTTTCTCTTCTATCAGGTTCAGAGTAACTGGATTTATGTTGAGGTCTTTGATCCACTTGGACTTAAGTTTTGTGCATAATGATAGATATGGATCTGTTTGCATTCTTCTATATGTCAACATCCAATTATGCCAGCACATTTGTTGAAGATGCTTTCTTTTTTCCATTGTATAGTTTTTGCTTCTTTGTCAAAAATCTAGTGTTCATAGGTGTGTGGATTTATGTCAGGGTCTTCAATTCAATTCCATTGATCCATGTGTCTGTTTTTATGCCAGTACTAAGCTGTTTTTATTACTGTAGCTCTATAGTAGAGCTTGAAGTCAGGAATGGTGATGCCTCCAGAGGTTCCCTTATTGTACAGGATTGTTTTAGCTATCTTGGTTTTTGTTTGTTTGTTTGTTTTGTTTTGTTTTCCATATGAAGTTGAGTATTGTTCTTTCTGGGTCTGTGAAGAATTGTGTTGGGATTTTTATGGGGATTGCATTGAATCTGTATATTGCTTTTGGTAAGATTGCCATTTTTACTATGTTAATCCTACCTACCCAAGAGCATGGGAGATCTTTTCATTTTCTGATATCTTCTTCAATTTCCTTCTTCAAAAACTTTAAAGTTTTTATCATACAGGTCTTTCACTTGTTTGGTTAAAGTTGCTTCAAGGTATTTAATATTATCTGTGGCTATTGTAAAGGGTATTTTTTTCTGATTCCTTTCTCAGCCTAATCATTTGTATATAGGAGGTCTATTGATTTGCTTGAGTTAATCTTGTATCCTGCCACATTACTGAACATGTTTATCAGTTATAGGAGTTTCCTGGTAGAATTTTTTGGGTCACTTATGTGTACTATCATATCATCTGCAAATAGTGAAAGTTTGACATCTTCCTTTCCAATTTGTATCTCCTTGATCTCCTTTTGTTGTCTTAGTGTTCTAGCTAGAACTTCAAGTACTACATTGAATAGATATGAAGAGAGTGGACAGCCTTGTCTTGTTCCTGATTTTAGTGGAATCGCTTTGAGTTTCTCTCCATTTAATTTGATGTTGGCTGTTGGCTTACTGTATAATGCTTTTTTTTTTTTTTTTTTTTGGTTTTTCAAGACAGGGTTTCTCTGTGTAGTTTTAGTGCCTGTCCTGGATCTCACTCTGTAGACCAAGCTGGCCTCAAACTCACAGAGATCCGCCTGGCTCTGCCTCCCGAGTGCTGGGATTAAAGGCATGTGCCACCACCGCCCGGCTGCATAATGCTTTTATTATGTTTAGGTATGTTCCTTGTATCCTTGATCTCTCCAAGACCTTTATCATGAAGAGGTGATGTTTTTTGTCAAAGGCTTTTTCATCATCTAGTGAGATGATCACATGTTTTTTCTTTTAGTTTGTTTATATGATGTATTACATTTACACACTTTCATATGTTGAACCATACCTGCATCTCTGGGATGAAGCCTACTTGATCATGCTGGATGATTTTTTGGTGTGTTCTTTGATTTGGTTTGCCAATATTTTATTGAGTATTTTTGCGTCAATGTTCATGAGGGAAATTGATCTGTAATTCTCTTTTTTTGTTGTGTCTTCATGTGGTTTGGGTATCAGGATAACTGTAGCCTCATAAAAAGAGTTTGGCAATATTCCTTCTGTTTCTATTGTGTGGAACAATTTGAGGAGTACTGGTATTAGCTCTTCTTTGAAATTCTTGTGGAATTCTGCACTGAAACCATCTGGCCCTGAGGGTTTTTTTTTTTTTTTTTTTTTTTTTTGGTTTTTTTGGTTGGGAAACTTTTAATGATGGCTTCTATCTCCTTAGGTGTAATAGATCTATTTAAATTGTTTATCTGGTCTTGATTTAATTTTGGTATATGGTATCTATCGAGAATATTACCCATTTCTTTTACATTTTCCAATTTTGTGAAGTAGAGTTTTTTGAAGTATGACGTAATGATTCTGTGAATTTCCTTAGTGTCTGTTGTTATGTCTCCCTTTTTGTTTCTGATTTTGTTAATTTGGATGCTCTCTCTCTGCTTTTTGGTTAGTTCGGTTAAGGGTTTGTCTATCTTGTTGATTTTCTCAAAGAACCAACTCTTTTATTCATTGATTCTTTGTATTGTTCTCTTTGTTTCTATTTTATTGATTTCAGCCCTCAGATTATTTCTTGTCGTCTACTCCTCCTGGGTAAGTTTGCTTCTTTTTGTTCTAGAGCTTTTAGGTGTGCTGTTAAGTCACTAGTGTGAGATTTCTCCAACTTCTTTATGTGGGCATTTAGTGCTATGAAGTTTCCTCTTAGCACTGCTTTCATAGTGTCCCATAAGCTTGGGCATGTTGTGCATTCATTTTCATTGAATTTTAGGAAGTCTTTAATTTCTTTCTTTCTTCCTTGACTCAGTGGTGATTCAGTTGAGTGTGTTTCAGTTTCCATGAGTTTGTAGGCTTTCTGTAATTTGTGTTGTTGAATTCTAACTTTAAGCCATGGTGATCCAATAAGATACAGGGGGTTATTTCAATTTTTCTTTTTGTATCTGTTGAGACTTGCTTTGCGACCAAGTATATGGTTGATTTTAGAGAATGTTCCATATTCATGTTGCTGAGAAGAAGGTATAGTCTTTTGTGTTTGGGGGAAATGTCCTACAGATGTCTATTAAGTCCATTTGAGTCATAACATCTGTTAGTTCCCTTATTTCTCTGTTAAGTTTGTGTCTGGCAGTCCTGTCCATTGGTGAGAGTAAGGGGTGTTGAAGTCTCCCACTATTAATGTGTGGGTTTTGATGTGGGATTTAAGCTTTAGTAATGTTACTTTTACAAATATGGGTGCCCTTGTATATGGGGTATAAGTGTTCAGAATTGCTACTTCATCTTGATGGGTTTGGGCGGCAGAGTGCGTCTTGTAGGTTACAGAGTCCAGTGGGTGGCAGCGGTGGTGGAGCGGCCTGCCTGCAGGACTCTTAGCTGGGGCTGAGATGAGAGGGAGAGGGACACGGGTTGTGCCCTGGGGCTTAGAGTCTAGAGATTGGAGCAGTTTAGCTGGGAGACCAGTTACTTACCTCTTCTTCCAATTGGTAGAGGTGGTTTGTGCCTCTAGGGGCTGCTGATGTTGTTGGGGGGGAGATGGTTGGGCGGTGGGAGGATGATGGGTTTTGGTGGATTTGGGTGGCAGAGTGGGTCTTGTAGATTACAGAGTTCAATGGATGGTGGCAGTGATGGAGCAGCCTGCCCACAGGACTCTTACCTGCTGGCCCTCTGCTTGGCACTGAGATCCTGTTCAATTTTTCAAGTGCTTGTATTCTCTGTGTTTTCTCTGCTTTGAGTTTCCTTAAAACCATTGTTTTATTCATTTTAAAACTATTTTTAATTGCAATGCTGGGTAATGAACCCAAGGCCTTGGACATGCTAGGTAAGCACTCTATCATTTATTCCTGATCCTAGTTCCCACAGCAGCTGTTGTACATTCTCGGAACGTTCTCCCCTGTGGATTCATTCCTGGTCGGTCATTGTTTTGAGTACTGGATGATGCCATAGTTTTTCAAAAGATATTCACAATTGTTGACATGTGACATCATCTGGACATTGAAGAATCTGATACCCTTTTTGTCTTCTCAGAAATTTTAAGTAGGCTGCCTTTCTCTGAGACTGTAGTCAATTCCACTATGTCAGCACAAGGTGGCGCCAAGGTCCAGATTTGCCTATAGCCGGCTGATGCCCTGTGGTCACAGTTTCAATACTAGAAGGTAATCTTAGCCCAGGTTTGTCCCCAGTCCTCTATGGTTGTAAACAGAAAAACACAGAGTGTTTAGAGAATAGTCTGTTCCCATAACCCCTAGGGTCAGGATATGCTTAGATGGCTATCGGCAGTTACTGAGTCAGGCACTGTAAAATTTTACCTAAGTTTAGGCACTGAATATAGACTAATCCAGGCTTCCAAGTCACACTTGGGGCCACTAAACCCACCAAGCATACCCTAAGCACACAGCCTTCAAAATCAGTTCAATGTTATGTTAGGCCACCATCCAAGTAGCATCCAGGTTTGGCCTGTTCAGCTTTGGCCATCAGGCAGGGCCCATACTTCCATGGGCTGCTTATTGCTAAGTTGGGAATCTGAGCTCCAGTCCTTGTAACGAGTCACAAGTGATGCTAACTATAGCAGAGGTCTGATAAACTAAAGCTATGTGTCTTCCTCTGGCATTGGAGCTCTGCCAGAGGCTCTGTTCATAGGAAGGCCTGGGAATGAGGGGCTTTGGTTCTTGCCAGTATGAGTTTTCATTAAGCCCAGCACTAAATTTCAGAACAAAGCCTTGTGATTATTACCCAATCCTATTTCCACAATATGGGGGTCTTGAACCATGCTATGCTCCTCGAGGTCAGGGTAGTGTGGATAAAAACGGACTTTTGACCCCTGAAATGGATACTAAGCTGAACTGTGCCTGATTCTCATGGCAGTAAGGACCTTCACTCACCCAGTGGAGCACCAAAGCCCACGCCCCAGTCAGTGGGAACCCAGGCTGAACCATTAATCTCTCCCACTGGAGCCCGGCTCTCTGCCGGGTGCTGGAGGCAGTCCAGAATCCTGTTCATGAGTGCTGGCCTGGAATAGCTGTGCTCCCCAAGGTTAAAGATGTGCCATGGACATAATAAGCATCTTGGCCACAAAGATTGGGGCTCAGCTAGATCACACATGAATCTTACGTCCTGGGGCTTGCACAGTCTCAGGAGGAGGGCAAAAGTATACTGCCACCTCCAAGGCTGGTAAAGATAAGTCTGGGACCCAGGCACATCGATCTCAGCCTGCCTCTGGAGCCACTTTAGAGTCTCTGCCTGTGAGCTTGAGTTATATAACGGGCCTACCTTTTCTATTGGGTGTATGTGTGTGGTCTCACCACAGTGGGTCTGGCGTGGGTTCTGCTTCCTGAGGTATGAGGGTAGAGGTGTTCTCTCCACCACTTGACCTAACAGTCCCCAAAGCAATGTCTGCAAGTTTGGGTCTTGCAGTAATGATCTGGGAGCTTTGTCTGACACCAGCTTTCACCATGGTGGGCCTGATACTAAGTTTCTTTTTAAATTGTTATATTGACTTTGTGCACGCGCATATTACAGTGGAAATCAAAAGGCAACTTTCAAGAGTCTTCTTCCAACATGTGGGTCCAGGGAATTGAATTCAGATCATCAGGCTTGCTGGCAAGCTCCTTGACCTGCTGACCATCTCACCGGCCTACTGGTTCTGTTTCAAGTCTAAGGCTTGCATTTAATTCTCTCTTGTCCCCAAGGATAGGCACCCCTCCCTGCTCTGCAGTGCTTAGAACTGAGATACAAGGGTGATAAGAGAACACTTTTCTGTCTGCCTTCTTCAAAATGTATTTTCCTTTTGTAATATTAAAAGCATGCACTGTGACTCTCTCCTGAATCCCTTGTCTTGTTGCAAGAGTTTGTTAAAGAATGTTAGCCTCTATCTTACTTCCAGGCCAGCTTGATCTGAGCCTTCCCTTCCCTCCCCTCCGTCCCCCTCCCCTCCCCTCCCCTCCCCTCCCCCTCCCCTCCCCTTCCCCTTCCCTTCCCCTCCCCTCTTTTTCCTCCTCCTCCTACCCATCCCATCCATCCTCCCTCCCTCCCTCCGTCCTCCCTTTTTTTGTACTGCTTTATGTATTCTTTTTTTGTTTTGTTTTGTTTTTTTGTTTTTCGAGACAGGGTTTCTCTGTGTAGCTTTGCGCCTTTCCTGGAACTCACTTGGTAGCCCAGGCTGGCCTTGAACTTACAGAGATCTGCCTGGCTCTGCCTCCCGAGTGCTGGGATTAAAGGCGTGCGCCACCACCGCCCGGCTGCTTTATGTATTCTTAGTCTAAGAATACTACCAGCCTCTGCCTGGTGGGTGGTGGCTCATGGCTTTAATCTCAGCACTTGTGAGGCAGAGGCAGGCAGATCCCTGTGAGTTCAAGGCCAGCCTGGTCTACACAGCAAGTTCCAGAACAGCCAGAGCTACACAGAGAAACCTTGAAAAAACAAAATAAAGAAGAAAAGGAAGATGAGGAAGAAGACAAGTTTTATAAAATCAGTCTGGGCAATGTTGGTGAGTGTCTTTAATCCCAGCACTCAGGAGGCAGAGGCAGGTGGATCTCTGTGAGTTCGAGGCCAGTCTGGTCTACAGAGCGAATTTCAGGACAGGCACCAAAACTACACAGAGAAACACTGTCTCAAAAAAAAAAAAAACAAGCAAAAAAGGGAGAAATTCATGTTACTTTTAATTAGTTGATTTTTCCCTGTGGATTTTTTCCCTGTTCAATTTCATTAGTTCATGCTCTTATCTTTACTAATTCCTTCCTCTTCTGCATACTTGGAGTTCATTTCTCTCTTCTTTCCCAGAATCTTGAGAGGGAAACAGATTGGGAGCTCTCTTCTGAGTACTTATTGCTGTACATCTCTTTCTCAGCTGCACCTCCACTGCCTCCCACAAATATTTATGTGTTGCATTTCACTGGGTCAATGAAGTGTCTTCTGAACCTTCTCAGAGCTCTAAGGTTTAGATATACACTATTTAACTGCCAAGAGCTTGGAGATTTCCCTTTTATCTTTCTGTTGATTTTTAGTATGAAACCATTACGAACAGACTTGAAACCCAGTATCAGTGGTGAATAGTAGTATTAGGCAAAGTCCTGGATCTCTCCTGCCAGGACAAAACCGTTATGACTCTGATTTTTGAGGGTTTGTAATGATTTTCATGATTCATTTTCTAGTCAGCTTTGGTCTGTATGCCATGCACTTTTCAGAAGAACGCATGCTCTGTTGCTGCTGGGCAATGCATTACACACAGTTGACGCAGTTGTTCAGTGACTGGACTAGTTTTCTATCCCTTATGTAAGAGTTACTCCAGGCTTGTTGCTTAAAACAACACATATTTAACAACTGATATATGGAAGTTCAAAGTCCCGCAATGGTGACAATGGACTAAACCTCTGAAACTGAACCAGCCTCAATTAAATGTTTTCCTTTATAAGAGTTGCTGTGGTCATGGTGGCTCTTCACAGCAATAGAACACCAACTAAGACAGGTGCATACACTTAAAATCCAAGCACCAAGGGGGTAGAGATTGGAGGATCCCTGGGCCAGACAGTCTGTTGCTGTGATGAAACAACATCACCAAAAACACCATATGGAAGAAAGATTTTGTTTTGGCTCATGGTCCCAGAGGTCTCTATCATGGCAGAGAGGCATGGCAGCAATCAGCAGGCAGGCATGGCAGTGGGAACCGAAAACTAGGAGCTCACATCTTCAAACATAAGCAGAAAGCAGGGAGAGAAAAAGAGAAGAGAGGGAGAGAGAGAGAGCTGAAAATAGCACAAGGCTTTTAGTTTCTAAGCCCCCCCCCCATACTTCCTCTAGCAAAATCTCACCTCCTAAACCTCCCCAAACAGTACCACCAACTAGGAAGCAGATGCTCAAATCCTAGACACTGTGGGAGGCATTTTTACAAACCACTGCAGTTTATCCAAGTTGATGAGCTCCAGGCCAAGAAGAGAGCCTGTTCTCAAAAGCAGATGGATGGCACTCCAGAAAATGACAATTCCACATGCACGTGCATAAAACAAAAAGAAGTCTGAAATAGGTCTCGCCAGGTTGTAGATAACAGGGCTACATTCTTTCCTGAAAGCTCTTGGAGGAATTCCTTTATCATACACTTTCCAGCTTCCAGAGGCCACCCATGTTCCTTGGCTCATGAACATGACAATCCAAGGGAGATGTTTTTCTGCTAACTCCAGGGATGTTTGTGAGTTCTGTGTGTATGCTGATAGTTGATCTAACAGTCTCAAGGGTTGCTGCATGTGTTAAAGAGCCCAGCAGAACTGCAGGTTGGTTTAGTTCTCCTTGAAGTTTGTCACTGTTTGCTTCGTGCTCTTCGGTGTGTACTGTGGATCACTGTGTCATCTTGGTGTTTTGAACTTTTTGTCCTGTGCGACATACATCTTCATCCATGGTAATATTTGAATATACGCCCTGATGCTTACTTTATCTGATTTTAATATAGCTACTCCTGCTTTGTTTGATCAGTGACTAGGTGGCATATAATTTCTTTCCTTTCACTTTTCACCTTCCAATATCAGTATATTTGAAGGGAGTTTTTGTAAACAGCCATGTTGATTTACCCACTTGCCAGTTTGGGTCTTTCAATAGATTCACCTACATTTACATTTAATAAAGAACTGATATACTGGAGCCAATCTCTTCCACTGTAGTGTTTATTTTCTTTCGTCTTGGTCTCCTTTTTTATTAAGGCAAAACTCATATATAAAATGAACTGTTTCAAAGTGTGCACTTCAATAATGTTTTGTACATTCACACTGTTCAACCACACCTCTATGTCATTCCCACATATCGGTACAGGAAGCAACCATATGTCCACTAAGCAGGCATTCTCTATACCCTGCTCCCACGACCCCCTCTCTGCAACTGAGCCACACTAACCTATTCTCAGTCTCGTGAATTCGCCTATTTGGAATATTTCATATAAACAAAATTCCGCAATGTGTGACCTTTTGAACCTAGCTTCTCTTTCTTAGTATACTATTTTCAAGGTTCATCTGTAGTGCAGTCTATATCAAAAGTTCACCTCTTTTTAATTTTTTATTCATTTTTTTATGTGTATGAGTGTTTTGTGTGCATGCAACAAGTGTGTTCCTAGTACTGACAAAGGTCAGAAGAGGAACTGGAGTTACAGATTCTGTGAATCAACATATGGGTGCTGAGAGCTGAACCTAGGTCCTCAAAAAGAGTAGCAAGTGCTTTTAACCACTGAGCCATCTCTCTAGGCCCAATTTAAACATTTAAAAAATTATAATAAACATAGATGGCAAGTAAATCTAAAGACCAAATGATCCTTACATCATATGTTTTAAGTTTAGTCACTGTCATAAAAGTCTGTCTGTCTTTTCATGGTGCTTGTGATGGAGGCTGGTGCCTTGTGCATGCTGTTAAGTTCTCTACGCATGTACCTGTGAGGCAGGTTACTCCAAGTTTATTGGCTCCTGTCACATTGTGCCACTTTTCAATAATATCTAGTCACTGTCTTGGTGATACAGTCTTTCTCACTATTTTGAGCAAAAAGTATGCTTTTTAATTGGAAGATAATTTTATATATATATATTTATTATATGTGTACTTATATAAAACATAAAATATATTGTATATAATTATATAATAAATACACAATTATAATATATAAATTATATATTTATTATCTATATAACAATTATGTATTATATATGTGTTACTTTTGATGCCTTAACATTTATTATTTTATCATGGAATATGCAGATCAAGCTATCAATAAATTTATTGCCACATAAAACTTTTTTCTGGTTTTGTGTTTTGAGACAGGGTTTCACCATGTAACAGCCCTGACTGTCCTGTAGACCAGGCTGGCCTCAAACTCAGAGATCTGCCAGCCTCTGCCTCCTGAGTGCTGGGATTAAAGGCGTGCGCCACCATGTCCAGCAAAAAAGTCTTTTTTTTTTTGTAGTAAGGACATTTACTATATTTTCTTGGGACAGCTTAAGAATATACATTATTTTTAAGTATGATTAGTATGCTGTCCAAAATTTGTAAAACTTGAGGAGGATGGCCTTGGGGTGTGCCTGTATTCAGCTGCTTGCCTAGCATGCATGCACAAAACCCTGAGATAAGTCACTGCATAAACTCGGTGTGGTGAGACTTAGAAGTAGAAGCAGGAGGAGCAGAACAACTTCAAAACCAGTCTTGGCCACATAATGGTTCAAGATCAGTCTGGGCTACATTAGACCCTATCTTAAACACCCACATACAGAGAGAGAGAGAGAGAGAGAGAGAGAGAGAGAGAGAGAGAGAGAGAGAGAACCAACAACCACCACCACCACCAGAACCACAAAAAACTCAAGGGTTTTACTATCACTGAATCTGAAAAAAAACAAAACAAAACAAAACAGCAGGGAGCTGGAGAGATGGCTCAGCGGTTAAGAGCACTGGCTGTTCTTCCAGAGGTCCTGAGTTCAATTCCCAGCAACCACGTGGTGGCTCATAACCACCTGTAATGAGATCTGGTGCCCTCTTCTGGCCTGCAAGGACACATGCGGACAGAACACTGTATGTATAATAAATAAATAAATCTTAAAAAGATTTAAAAAACAAAACATTTGGTATAGGGGCTGGAGAGAGGGCTTAGCAGCTAAGAGCAGTCGTTGCCCTTGCAAAGGACCAGGGTTTAGCTCCCAGCACCTACATGATAGTAACTGCAGTTCCAGAAGATCTGATGCCCTCTGCAGGCACTGCATGCATGTGATGTACCTACATACATGCAGACCAAACATTCATACACACAAAGGTTTTTTTTAATTAAAAAGAGTGCATCAGATCCCTTGGCACTGGAGTTATAGACAGTTTTGAGCCACCTGATGTGGATGCTAGGAACTAAAGTCTGGTCCTCTGTAAGATCAGTAATCTCTTTTAACCACTGAGCCACCTCTCCAGCTCTCTGAACCTCTTTTATATATACCTGAGACTAATCTATGTCATAGAGACATTTAAATTGCCTTCTTATGGGGCCAGGGAAACAGCTCAGCAGGTAAAGCGCTGGGACCCCATGAAAAGAGGAGAGGAGAGAATCAGTTCCACAAAGTTGTCCTCTGATCGTCACACATATCATGGATGGGTGTGCCTGCACTCACACACTCAAGAACACATATGGACAAGAATAATAAATAGCTGGACATGGTGGCACACGCCTTGAATCCCAGCAGGTGGATCTCTGTGAGTTTGAGGCCACCTTGACTTCTAGGACAGCCAGGGATTTTAAACAGAGAAACCCTTTCTTGAAATACCCCCAAAAAGAATAATAAATAAAATAATTAAATGAATAAATTTTCCCATTATATACTGGTTTGTGGATATGATCTAAATGTGCCATCTAAAAAGGGGACTAATGTGCAATGAGGTTTAAGTGGGGAGATAGAGTAGTACAGAGGAGGGGGTGGGGAATGCAAAACTAATGCTAAAGACGTTTGAAAAAGCCACATGGAAACCCACTATTTTATAAGCTTCATACATATATATGTATTCATATATATTCATATATATAGTAAGTTTCATTCATATTCATATAAACGAGATCCGCCTGCCTCTGCCTCCCGAGTGCTGGGATTAAAGGCGTGCGCCACCACGGCCTGGCTGTGATTTTGACTGTTTAGCTTGATGGTACAGTTCTGCGTGTGAACTCTGTAGATGAGGGCCCACTGTTGCAATGTCAGAAGCTTGGACGCCCCTGCATAAGGTGACCACACCTCATCCGAAGCTCACAGGAAGTGGGGGATTAACATTAAGCATGAGAGCAAGGTGATGTGGTACATGTTTTGTTTTCAGGGTTAGTCTGCAAGCAGAATGAAGAATAAGTTGGATGGAGACCAAAAGACAGATACAGAGGATACCACACGAGAATCTAACAGAAAAACTGAAAGTCATAGCAGTGTTTTCGGCTAGTGCTGAGGCCTCAAAGAGCCTTAGGATTTGACAGGGAGAGCTGCAGGAAGTCTTACAGCCTCCGGAGGGCACTGCTCTGTAACCAGAGCGATCCAAACCAACCTTAGCTTTACTCACCTGAGTCCCAACCTCCAGAGCTCACGTTCCTCCTAGAGCTGACTGATCACTCGTCCGTTCCACCTGCCTAATAAAGTTCTGAAAGTCTGAACTCCTTTTCCTTTGAAATTTTATTACGTTGTCCAGCGGTGGGGGTGCACGCCTCCAATCCCAGCACCCAGGAGGCAGAGGCAGGCGGATCTCTGTGAACTCGAGGCCAGCCTGGTCTATAGAGTGAGTTCTAGGACAGCCAGGGCTGTTACACAGAGAAACTCTGTCTCAACCCCCACCCCCACCCCTGACCAGGGCACCCAGGCAGGGGGATTGGGATCTGTCCCTGATACATGGGCAAAGCTTTTGGGAGTCTGGTGCCTGTAGTGTGATGTAGCTAGAGTTTTCCTGCCTGGTCCACAGTCAGGACAAATCTCTCTCACTTGCCAGTCCCACAGCCACTCAGACCCGACCAAGTAAACAGAGACTTATATTGGTTACAAACTGTATGGCTGTGGCAGGCTTCTTGCTAACTTTTCTTACAGCTTAAATTAATCCATTTCTATAAATCTACACCTTGCCACGTGGCTCGTGGCTTACCGGCATCTTCACATGCTGTTTGTCATTGTGGCGGCTGGCAGTGTCTCTCTGACTCAGCCTTCCACTTCCCAGCTTTATTCTCCTCCTTGTCCCGCCTATACTTCCTGCCTGGCCACTGGCCAATCAGTGATTTATTTATTGACTGATCAGCAACACACTTGACATACAGACCATCCCACAGCAGTGTGATGCCTTGCCCAGCCTTGGTGCAGTGGGAAGGGGCTTGGACCTGCCTAGGCTCAGTGTGCTGGGCTCTGCTGACTCTCAATGGGAGACTTTGATTTGGAGGATGTGAGGATGTGGGGTGGCTTGGGAGGGAGGACTGGAGGTTGGGAGGAGGGAGGAGGGGGGATCTGTGGGTGGTATGTAGAGTGAGTAGAAAATTTCTTTTTTTTTTTTTTTTTTTTTTTTTTTTTTTTTTTTTAAAGATTTATTTATTTATTTATTAGGTATACAATGTTCTGCCTGCATGTTATCCCTGCAGGCCAGAAGAGGGAGCCAGATCTCATACTAGATGGTTGTGAGCCACCATGTGGTTGCTGGGAATTGAACTCAGGACCTCTGGAAGAACAGCCAGTGCTCTTAACCTCTGAGCCATCTCTCCAGCCCGAAAATTTCTTAATAAAGAAAAATGAAAAGAAAAAAAGAACCCCCCCCCAATGTATTACATATTTTCATGCAAACATATAATGTGCTTTGAGCATTTTCCCCTCGTACATCATCTGCCACTCTGGGCTCTTTCCCCAGCATCTTCTCTCCTATTGGAGCTCTTTGTTCCCTAGACGTCTCATTTCTACTTTCCAATCATCTAAACACGGTGATTTTGTGTATCATACAATCCAGGAGACATAAATGAGAGAAAACATGGCAGGTTTGTCTTTCTGAGACTGACTTGATTCCCTTTAGGTGACTGTCTTCAGTAATGGGATCTTCTCATTTTAAAAATCTTCAGCACAGCAAAAGAAACAATTAACCGAGTGAAGAGACAGTAATCAGAATGGGAAGAAATCTTTGCAAACTATACATCTGACAGAGAAGTCATACCTAGAGTATACAAAGAACTCAAGAAACTAAATTGTGAGGCTGGGGGGATTGGCTCATGGTGGCTCACAACCATCTCTAACTCCTGTTCCAGTTCCAGGGGATCTGACACCCTCTTCTGATGTCCACAGACACCAGGCACACAAGAAATGCACAGACATACATGCATGCAAAACACCCATATACATAAAGCAAAAATAAAAATATTTTAAAAACTAAATGGCAAGAAATCAAACAACTCAGTCAATAAATAGTCTAATGAAATGAGCAGACAGTTCTCAAACAATGAAGTAGAAATGGTCAATAAACATATGGAGATTTCTTCAAATTTCCTGGCTGTTTACTGCTCTAGAGGAGGTGGGACTTGGGAAAATGGAGCTGATATATGAGGTAGACGAAAGTCTTATGCAACAGCCAACTTTATTCAGAGCCTCAGACAATATGTCCTCTGAGGATCTAGAGGAGTCACACAAGTAAAATGTCCAGTCACAAGGACAAACTGCATGTGATGGTCAAGTCACACAAGGCAAAACCATGTTTTTCCATAGAGGCATATAAACAAATAACAATAACCAGTTGTGATGAATAATCTGAAGTCAACTCACTCCTATCTGCTATTCCTTAGAGGGACACAAAAGCATAATCCAGAAACAATTCTGTGTTTTTGAAGAAACTGGGGTCATAAGACTCTTGTCTTGGTTTTTTGGCATTTTCTCACAAGCACTCAGAAATCTCATGTGACTCTATTATTGGACCGTATTCTGACACTTAGCCATCAAAGGAAGAAATATAAATAAAAACTACATTACAATTCCATCTCACCCCAGTCAGAATGTCAGTTGTTAATGGAGGAAGAGTCCCTGTAATTTTTATATGTAGCATCCACAATGCTGATGGGGGGGGGGGTATCTCACAAGGTCCCAAGGTCCCATCCCTAAATGAAGAGCAACAGGCAATCAATGCTGAGAGAAGAAGAGTCAGTATACTCTAGGGATGAACCCCTGATAGGTTATCTGACCCCATGTAATCAGCCCTGAACACACGCGCGCACACACACACACACACACACACACACACACACACACACACACGAACACAGATATAAAACATAATCATTAAAGAAGTCATGAATTTGGGAGGGAGTAGAAGGACACAGAAGGAGTCAGAAGAGGGAAAGGGGTGGAAATGGTCAAATACACTACTCACATATGAAATTCTAAAAAAAATTATTTTTAGAAATCTTGGCCTGGAGAGACATCTCAGTAGGTAAAATGTTTGCTGCACAATTTGAGGAGCTAAGTTCAGATGTTCAGTATCCACATAAAAGCTGGGTGCAGTTGTGCCTATCTGTTACCCTAGCACGGGGGGGGGGGGGGAGGATGGGCAGATCTCAGAGGTTCGTTGGTCAGTCAGTCTAGCTAACAAAACAGCAGTGATCTCCAGAAAATAAGGTGGAGCAACAAAACCACTGGACATTGACTCAACCTCTGGCCTCTCCACGAGCTTACATGGGTGAGCATATGCACACATGCATGTAAGGGAGAGAGAGGGAGAGCATGCACACATGCGCGCACACACACACACACACACACACACACACACACAAAGATAATTTTTTAAAATTTGACTCAGAGTGTCTCTGTGTAACTCAGGCTGGCCTGACATTTGAAATCCTCCTGCCTCCACCTCCCAAATCCTAGGATTACAGGCAAATACTACCACATAAAGACAACCTTGCTTAAAGACAAGCATCATAAAAGTAGCTAGAGGAAAAAAGACAAATTAGCTTCAAAAGCAGCAGACTAGGTCTTAAAACTAGCATCTGTACCCTACCTCAAAACTCTTTACAGTCTATTAAAGCTGAAATTGAGGATGTATTTATCGTAATACCTTCAGTTGTTTTCATTACCATTCCCATTTGCTGTCAGAACAATTGTTTTCAATGTTGTGCCCTTCCATATGATGAGCAGGCTCTTCCGGTTGACGGGGAGACATTAGGGCATGGTGGAAATAACATGACTCTGCCTCTAGCGAGCTGGGTAACCTTGGGCAAATTAGTTCCCCTCTCGAAAGTGCAGGGATGCTTCTCATCAGTGAAATGTGTCCATTTCAGAGGGTTGGTGTGGCAATTATGTGAAAATTGCTTTTGCTGCGGTATCTATTATGATATAGGTGTTCTAGAAAATGCAGTCAGTATCATCTTTGTGTTTGTTTAGTTTTTGAAAAAAGGCTTGACAAATTTTAGGGTTCACAGCAAAATTGAGAGAGACTTCCAACCCCCACTCCTGCTCTCATCCATGTACAGCCTCCCAATGTCTTCTACTAAGAAACAAAAAATTTCCAGTCAGGTGTGATGCCACACATCTGCAATTCCAGCATTCAGGAGGTAGAAGTGGAGAGATCAGGAGTTCATTGTCATCCTCAGCTGCATAGCAAGTTCAATGCCAGCCTGGGCTATATGATTTCTTGTCTCAAAAACAGTTTTTAAAGGAGGACTAGAGAACTGTCTAAGTCATTAAAAATCTTGACATGCAAGTAGGAAGACCTAAGTCTAGACCCCCAGCACCCACCCAAAAGCTGGGCACATAGCTGGGCTGTGGTGTACACCTTTGATCCCAGCACTTGGGAGGCAGAGGCAGGCAGATCTCTGTGAGTTCGAGGCCAGCCTGGTCTACGGAGTGAGTTCCAGGACAGCCAGGGCTGTTACACGGAGAAACCCTGTCTCAAAAGACAACAAGGAAAAACAAGAACAAAAGCTGAGCACGGTGGTGCTCACTTGTAATCCCAGCCCTGGGGAGGCAGAGGCAGGAGAATCCCTGGGCCTTGCTGGGCAGCAGTCTAGCCAGTCAGCAAACTCTCGTTTGGTAAGAGACCTTGTCTCACAAAATAAGGTAAAGGTTGGTGAGCTAGCTCAGCAGGGTAAGACAATTACTGCCAAGTCTGTCAACCTGGGTTTGACCTCCAGGACTCACATGGTGGGAAGATGCAACCAGCTCCTGAAAGCTGTTCTCTGGCTTTCTCATGTCTCCCTCCCTTCTCACACCCCCGCTGCCCTCACCCCTTCACTCCACCCCCACTCCTGTGCCCAAGAGAAGACACAAGGAACAGAGACCCACTTGTTCACACGCTCGGGAAACCCATAAAAATACTAAACTGGAAGCCATAACGTATACACAGAGGGCCTGTGGAGAAAAGAAGACAACATATTTAAATAAAATAAAAATTAAAAAATAACAAGCTAATTTTTGTGTTGGTTTCTTGAGACAAGGCTTCTTTGTGTAGCCCTGGCTGTTGTAGAACTAGTTCTGTAGCCCAGGCTGGCCTCAAACTCAGAGATCTGCCTGCCTCTGCCTCCCAAGTGCTGGGATTAAAGGCGTGCACCACCGACTGGCACAAGATAAAATTTTTGAAAAAGAAAAAAGAAAAGGAAAGCCCTGACGCAATATTATGAGACAAGGAACCTCCATAGACGCCATTGAGTTCACTTTCTGTTGGCCGTCTACCAGTGGGCATGCAGCCTATCCTTAAGAGTGGCTTGTTTCCTCTGTGAGACTCCCTCGGAAGAAACTAAAGTTTCATTAGCAAGTGGTTATCAGTTGGAGATTGCTTCTGGGTTAGGGATGGGGGCATGTCCACTTTTCCTTTCAGATCTAAGTCCCCATCTGGTGCAGACATGTGCAGGCCCTGTACATGCTGCCTCAATCTTTGTGAGTTCATATATGTGTCGATCTTGTTGATTTAGAGAGTGTCTTAGTGTTCTATTGCTGTGAAGAGACACTATAACCAAGGCAACTCTTATAAAAGAACGCATTTAATTGCGGGCTTGCTTACAATTTTAGAGACTTAGTCCATTGTCATCATGGCAGGGAGCATGGCACTGGCACTGGAGAAGTAGCCAGGAGCTCCATCCTGGTCCACAGGCAGACTCTGGGTTTAGCCTTTGAAACCTCAAAGCCCACCCCCCAGTGATGTACTTCCTTCAACCAAGGACGCTTTCTAATCCTTTCAAATAGTACTGCTCCCTGATAATGAAGCATTTAAATCTATGAGCCTATGGAGGCCATTGTCATTCAAGCAACCACAGTATGAGTCCCCATCTGTTTCAGGAGGAAGCTTCTTAATGATGGCTGATTTATGAGTATAGCAGAATGTCATCAGGAGTCATTTTATTGCTACATTTTTTAAGAACAGTAATACTTGGTTTTACCCTGGGTCCCTGGGCTGTTTCTTGGTCACCCAAGCAGTGTTGGGTATGGATTACATCTTGTGGAGTGGGCCTTAAGTCAATCAGATATTGGTTGGTTACTCCCACAAACATTGTACCACTACTGCACTAGCATATTTTGCAGGCAGGACACCATTGTAGACAAAAGGGTTTGTGACTGGGTTGGTGTTTGCTTTTCCTTTGGTGGCACGCAGTGCACCTCCCTGTAACAAAGATGCTAATACATAGGGGCAAAAGCTCCATGTATGCACCAGCTGAACTTCTCCATGTTCAGTGAATTGTGTAGGCATTAACTTCAGCAATGGGGCCTTGCCATTAGTTTGTGGAGAGCAACCAATAGTCTTGACAACAGCCCGGCTTGTTTGGGGGTTCCCATGGGACCCCTTTGACAAATATCTCTATTAGTGTAAGCCAATCTTAGTATAGGAAGCTTAATTTGGTGACAAGAGGTGTCCAGTTGGAGTTTTGCCTTTCCCATTATTTGACAATTTCATTTAGATCACCGTCATATATGTATATATTTTAGGAAGCTTCTACTGTATTAGGTTCCCATACTACCCCTCAAATAGCTCTTAATTTTAGCTGTCTCTCCCATATTCCTTCCTCAACTAAAGTTTACCTAAATAAAAAGAAATGGGGAAGAAGAAGGGAACAGAAGACAGGCAGGTCAAATGGGGATAGGGTGTTAAAAACTCAAATGTTCTCTTTTTGCTTTATGTCCTTGGAGAATGAAGACCACTTTTAGCTGTGACACTGTTCCCTCTGAAAGGATGCAGAGTTATGGTGAAGGGCCCCAAGGAAGCCTTTGAAGGATGCTGAGTCACAGCAACGTAGAGTGCAGTCTCCTTGCGGGGGGGAGGGGGGAGGTTTTAGGTTGAATTCAAGGAGGCAAGAGAGATGGTTCAGTGATTAAGAGCACTAGCTGCTCTTCTAGAGGACCTAGGTTTAGTTCCCAGCACCCACATGGCAGCTCATAGCTGTCTGTAACCTCAGTTTCAGGGGACCTGACACTCTCACAAGGACATACATGCAGACAAAACACCAATGCTCATTAAATAAATACATACATGCATACACACATACATATATAAATAAGGAGAAATAGATGGACTACCATTGGAAATCTGTGTATTCACTTACAGCAGGGAAGGAAAGGACTTGCACTGGGCTTCTGTTACATGATGAGCTCTTTGTAACACTCACTTCCCTATCGGCACTGTTTTTGTTTTTTCTAAAGAATATTGTTTTCAGGAGAATGGGTCTCTTGTTAAAATCCAAAATTTTGGAATGAAAATTTTATCTGCAGGGTTTGGATGAAGACAGCTATTACCTGCTCTGTTTATCAAGGCCAGAAGGAAGAATTAAACTTGGAAGAAAATATTAAATTTGTTTCAAATTTAGCAGTTCACAACACTCAAAAACAAGAAGATCCTAAACCTTTTTGGATACCATGTTTCTGAAAAAGGAACCATGCAGCAGGCTGATAAGTAAGATTGGAGTAATCCAGCTCCAGAAACAAGGTCCTGGATTGTAAGAATAACTTGGGATCTTTTTGAAATAATAAAAGACTTCTATTGAAAAACGAGTCCAAATGCTTTGGGATGTCTTTCTGTATGCTGTGAATATGTGTTGCTCTGATTGGTTGATAAATAAAGCTGTATTAGCCTATGGCAGGGCAAGATGGAGCCAGGTGGGGAGATCCAAGAGAGAGAGTGAAAGGAGAAAGGAGAGAAAGGGAGAAGCCAGCCACCACCCAAGGAGCAGCAAGATGCCAGCAGACCAGTAATGCCACAGCCACGTGGCAACTTACAGATTAATAGAAATGAGTTAAGTTATAAGAATTAGCTATCAAGCAGCTTGAGCCATAGGGCATCCAGTTTGTAATTAATATAAGCCTCTGAATGATTATTTTATGCAGGCCTGCGGGGCCAGGCAGGACCAGAGAAACACGGACCCGCAGGGCCGGGTGGGACTGGAGAAACTTCTGGCTACACCCAAATGCTGTTCATTTTAATTCAATGTGAACAGACTGATGATGAAAAATTCTACACTTTATCCTGCTCTTGTAATGCATGGAAAGTTGTTGAACTCTGTACTTCCTATGAATTCTGTGATTTGTGAATTCTATCTCACTAAGGCTATTTTTAATACAAATATATTAAACATGCCAATCAAACAATCCAAATTGTCAGAATAGAAATAAAACTCAACTACTACACACAGCATACAAAACATCTACTTAAAATATAATGTTGAAAGGCGAAGAATGGAGAGGAGTACCTTCTACATACACTAATCTGAAAAAGTTGATGAAGCTGTCATATTATAAAAGCATTACTAGGGCTACAGAAGAATATTTCATAATGATAGAAGACTCAGTCAACCAGGGAAACATCACATTCTGGTTTTAAGTTATACCATAAAGCCACAGTAAGGCCCGGGACTTTGAAATTACTAATGGAAAACACAAGAGAAACATTTCAAGACGCTGATGTAGGAGGAGCTCTGTTGGTAGAGGACTTGCCAAGCATGTGTAAAACCCTGAGTTCCATTCCCAGAACCACATAGAGTTGCATGCTGGTGCACATCTGTATTGTCAGAAGTAGGGAGTTAGAGGGAAAGGACCAGGAGTTGAAGGCCAGCCTTAGCTAGAGAGTGCGTTTGAAGCATGGGCTACATGAGACTGTCTCAATTAAAAACAAAAGACGACTTCCTGAATGGGAAATAGATAGCTCAAGAAATAATGGCAAGAACCACTAATGGGATGGCAGCAAATGAAAAAGCATCTTCTCTGGGCCACTGAGATAGCTCACTGGGTAAAGACACTTGCTACCAAGCCCGAGGACCCAAGTTCAAGCCCAGAGCTCATACTGTAGAAGGAGGGAATCAATTCCTGCAAGTTGTCCTCTGACCTTCACATGCTTGCTGATGTGGTATGTGCATCCCACTCTCCCACGGAAAGTACATGTTAAAGAGACAATTTAAGTAGGAGAGGATCTTTGTCATGTATTCGTAGAATATGTAAGCAAGTTAAAAAATTAGGTGAGATGGGAGAGATGGCTCAGTAATTAAGAGCACTTACTGTGCAATCATGAGGACCAGGGTTTGGAGTCTAGCACCCACATAACAAGCTGGGGCGTCTGACACAGACTTGTAACCATAGATCCTAGGAAAGCAGAAGACAGAAGGACCTCTGGGACTTGATGGCTTCTGGCCTAGTTTAGAAAAGCCAAGCCTCAGATTCAGAGAGAGACCTTGTGCTAAAGAAATTGGTGGTGAGTGATAGAGGACACCCAGTCCCCCTTCTCCCTCTGCATGCACACCGGTACATACCTAGTCCCCACACATATGCATACACTCACACGAAGATACACACTTAAGTACGAAAATAATAAATAAATAAATGAAATCATTTTCAAAATTAGCCCAAAGAGCAAATAATCCAATCAATAAATGGACAGATGAACTGAACAGACAATTCTCAAAAGTACAAATGGGCAATAAATACATGAAAAAAGTATTCAACATCTTTAGCCTTGGTGCCTATCAACAAATGAGTAGATAAAAAAAATGTGTTGTGTGTACACGATGGAGTATTACTCAGCCATTAATAAAAACATGCAATTTGCAGGAAAGTGGATAGAACTAGAGATCATAATGTTAAATTAAATAACAGACTCAGAAAGGCAAAAATCATATGTTTATTCTTATGTGGCATCTCGAATAAAAAAAGACATGAAGGCAGAAAAGGGATTATTGGGAATGTAGAAGGAAATCAGGGAGGGGGAGATAAGTGAGAACACGTTCCAAGTCTGTATATTTATATATGCAACTATGAAACTGTCATAATGAATCTCATTATTTTATATATACAGTTAATATATGCTAATTTATAAAAAGAATTGGCACATTGATTCTAATATTAATATGAAAATGAAAAGTGCCAAGAATAGCCCACATGATGTCAAAAAAGAACAATATTGGCAAATAGAGTTGACTCAGTGGGGTTCTGGGCAAGGCTATGGAGCAGGTGGATGAGCTGAAGGCAAAAGGGCCCTGGTTGCCAGGGACAGTGACCATGCGTTGCACTGCTACTCTGAGGCAATTAAACTAGGTTCCCAGAACCACATGCCCTGCAGCAGGCACCCTGCAGCCTGTGCCAAGAAAGAGGACTATCAGAAGCATTATGGGAGTGTCAGCAAAATCGGTGATCAGAAGCCTGACCGGGGCAAGTGTACTTGCCAAAAGCAGCAGCTCCTGAGTTCTTTTTGTCTTTTCCTCTGATCTGTGTGCATATATTGTGTCCATGCATGCTTGCGTCCATGCACGCCATGGTGCACATGTGGAGATCAAAGGACAAAGGTGAAGTACTTTCCTTACCTTCCACCCTGTTTGAGACAGGGTCTCTTGTTTGCAGTTGTGTGAGGCACGGCAGTTGACTTGCGAGCTTCTATCGTCTCCTATCTCAGACTCGCATCTTTCTCCAGTCCTGCAAGTTTCTCCAGAGTCTCTTATCTCAGACTCCCATCTTGCTCATTCCTGTAAGCCTCGAGGGAGTCTCCTATCTCAGACTCCCATCTCGCTCTAGGCATACTACAATTACGGAAGAACATAGTGCATCCAGTTTTACTCTTCTCCTCCTCCTCTTTTTTTCTTTGACATGAGGTCTCATTATGTAGCCCTAGCTGGCCTGAAATTCATTATATAGACCTGGTTAGTCTTGAATTCACGGCGACCCAGAGATCTGGCTGCATCTGCCTCCCCAGTGCTGGGATTAAACACACACACCACCACAAGCAGTCCAACTCTTGAGTTCTTAACCTAACGTAAAGAAGCTGAGTGAACCTATGAGGAGAGTTTAAAGCATGATTCAAGCCTCAGGCTAAAGAGGCGCTTTAGAGTATGGAGGCCCAGTTGGCAGAGGGAAGATTCTTGAACCCTCTGTACATGCCTGATTTATATGATTAGGTAGAAAGTGACCCCTGTGATGAGGATGCATCTTGGTAATACTACCTACCTGGAAATGACAGAGCTACAGGCCATCAAGGCCCCACCCCTCACTTTGGGCATGGGAGAGCTGGCTTTGCCCCTTACCTGAGTGGGGAGTGGTCCCAGTGGCCCTGAACAAACAGCTCAGCTACCACCCAGACTCACATCCACTAACATCTACCCAATCTATGACCTGCTGGAGTTTGTGAAGGGACTAGTCCTGTAAAATGATAACAGCAAGATCTCCATGACTCGGGGCAACAGCAGGATATCTGAGAAGAGTTTCAGTGAGGGTCCAGTGATGATGGTGTGTCAGAGGCCTTGAACCAGACCAATGACTCATTGTAATGGACATTTTGTGGGTGGGGCTGATTGGACAAAAGGGTACACTTCATGACACACTGCAGTACCCAATGCCACTGGGATGAACGACAAGGTGTTGGGAAGACAGAGGATCAAGGTGGCTTTTTTGTGTGTTTTGTTTTATTTTAATTGGTTTTGGGGGGATGCTGCAGGGGTGAGGGGAGGATATGCAGGGACTGGGAGATGAATAGGATTGGAGTACATGATGTGAAATTTCCAAATAATCAATAAAGAATTATGTAAAAAAAAAAGGCCATGGAACCTAGGCTAAGACTATAAGGTCCTGGACTCATGCGCATTCTTGGTAGCTTCCTCGGGGTTGATCTGGACAGTAGAGATGAAGAGAAAGAAGCTGCAGTCAGTACCACTGCTGCTTTCTCCTCCTCCCCAAGAGAGGAGACCAAGTTAGAGCCAAGCGACAATGTTCCACTGGCGAACAAGAAGCAGGTGTTGAAGGAGATTGGGAGCTGGTGCCTACCTGAAGAAAGACTTGATAAGCAAGCCCTCTACCAACTGAACTGCACCCAAGGCCTCTCACTGCCTTACAACATTACGACAGGGTTGAGAACTAGACTCAACCAAGATGGCTTGCATAAGAAGGAAGACTAGCCAGGCAGTGGTGGCGCACGCCTTTAATCCCAGCACTCAGGAGGCAGAGCCAGGCGGATCTCTGTGAGTTCGAGGCCAGCCTGGTCTACAGAGCGAGACCCAGGACAGGCACCAAAACTACACAGAGAAACCCTGTCTTGAAAAGCCAAACAAAAGAAAAGAAAGACTATAGTAAATGTCTAGTGCTGTGTGAGAAGATCGTTGATTGTTGGTGTGCAGAGAAGACTATGGATAGATTGCCAAGGCTTAGAATGGCAGTTCCCAAATCAAAGCTAAGTACAAGGATGCCATCTACTTCTACCACAGGTCTCTGGCTCCGAACTGCAGACATTCTCAAGAAATGGCCACAGGGAGCTGAAGAGATGGATCCGAGGTTAAGAGCATTAGCTGCTCTTCCAGAGGACTCAGGTTAAAATTCCTAACACCCACGTGGCGACTCACAACCATCTTATAACTCCAGGGGACCTGAACCCTCTTCTGACCTCTTGCAGGCATTACATGCACATGATGTGCCTGTGGGCGAAACACTCATATGCATAAAATAAAAACAAATAAATCAGCCGGGCGGTGGTGGCGCACGCCTTTAATCCCAGCACTTGGGAGGCAGAGCCAGGCAGATCTCTGTGAGTTCGAGGCCAGCCTGGTCTCCAAAGCAAGTTCCAGGAAAGGCGCAAAGCTACACAGAGAAACCCTGTCTCGAAAAAACCAAAAAAAAAAAAAAAAAAAAAAACAAAACAAAACAAAACAAAAAATCTAAAGAAATGGCGTCAGGCAGGGAAAAAAGTGAAGGAGCAAGAACTGGTGGTCTACATAAACTCCCACTTTGCTTTGGAGAACAGTGGTGGCTGATACTTTCAGAAAGGGGCTACCCCCAAGCCACAAAGCACTGTATGGAAGCCGTTAACCAGACCCTTGAGATGCCCAACTGCCTATGGAGGTGTCTGCTCCACCAAGCTCCTGGTTGTTTCATCACACTCTGAAGAATGGGTCCATCTGGAGCTGACCTTCTTCGCAAGTTCCACGTGGAAAACAGCTGCCTTAGAAGACATGGAGCACACAGCAGCCAGGGGTGTGTGCCAGAAGGTGCTGGATCTGGACTGTAGCTATAAAGAGGGGGCAGAGGGTTAGCAGCATTGCACAAGCCCATAGGACGGCCCTAAAGATGTGAAGACAGTGGCCATGGCCAACCTAAGTTGTGGCCGATAATGAATCTCTAGGTCATGCAGCTCCCCCTGAAGTCGATGTAGAAGGATACCTGCCTTCATTTCAGGCATTCAGAAAGGACTTAAAGAATCCCATGATAGGGCCAGCAAGATGGCTCAGCCGGTAAGAGTGCCTGCTGCTAAGCCTGATGGCTTGAGTTCAAACTCTGGAGCTTACATAGCCAAAGGAAAGAAACAACCCGTACCTTTGCTGGGGCATGCAACACCTCCCTGCACACACACAATAAACAGATGTTGAAAATGAAATCGAAAAGGATTCCCATGGTAGCACAGGGCATCCAGGATTGGATGCCCATGGACCTGATTGTAATTCAGGGAAGCAACTATTTCCTTCTCCCCTGAGGTGAAAGAAAGCTGGGCGGGGTGCAAATGCTCTGGAACAGAGGAGAAAGAATGGCTTCTACCCTGAGCTATATCTCCAGGCAAGAGCGACTTATCTCTAGAATTAATCCAAGCCCAGAGGAAGGGAAACTCATTCAGCTACTGTCCTGTGCATTTGCCACACAATTGCTTCTTTGTTGCTCTGACTCTGTCTCCTTCCTCTGTCCCCTGGGCACTGTCTTGACTGCCCCCTCACAGTTGGTTAATGTTATTTGAAGACTTAGGCACAGAAGGGGAAGAGAAGGTGCCCCTCCCAACCCAGGGCCTCAGCCATCCTCAAACTGTTAACTCCAAGTCTCTTCTTCAATCAAACAAATCTGTGGGACATCACAAAATAATATTGAAGAGATCACATTGCAATACACTGAGGGTAATTATAAATCTGGAGCAATTAAACCAGGTAGCACAGAAAGATGAACAGATTAAGAGCACATGCAAAGGATATATACTTGCACATGGTCGCTGCACACACACACACACACACACACACACACACATACACACACAGCCATTTGGTTTATAATAAAGGTGTTGATGAAATAAAATGTGGGGAAATCAATTCAGTAGATGATACTCTTATAATTTTTTAAAAAATGGATATTTATCTCTTACATCATATACAAATATCAATTTCAAATGTATTGTAGATCTAAATGAGAATGGCAAATCAATAAAACTTCTATAAGAAAGCCAAAGAGAATATCTTCATGGTCTTGGCAAAACGGATGCATTCCTTCTTTCTCCAGATAGCAGCTTTTGTGGTTTCATTGAAGCACAACTAAAACACACACACATGAGCCTTCTATTTTTGCCTTTACTGCACAGCTTGGCATTGGGACGGGTTCATCTAGTGGCCGACTCACCTGCTCACTCCCTAATGGCTTCGTAGCTCTTGGAGGAAACATGAGTAATCTCAGCATGGTAAGATCTGCTGTACAGCAGCAGCATTTCCAGCTCTTTGACACAAGGGACTGAGAGCTCCCAGAAGCCCCTAGCCTGTATTCTTGTCGCTCCAGGAACTGGGGTTTGACATCAGGATCTGGCCTTTGAATCATCGATACATCCTATTGCCAGTACCTTTGGGTTTTCATGAATTGCACTTCATTTTGATATGTCAGTCTGACCGGTGATGGATAATTCCCTCGGTCTTCTTCTTTATTGTCTTCAGCCTCACAAAAGGTCTGAGAGTAGTGACAACGTCAAGTTGAGGGTGGCCACCTTTGTGGGCAGCATAGACAAAGGGCACTTGCTTAGGAAAAACAGAGGCATCCGAAAAAGCTGATAAATGAAACTCCATTAAATTGAAAAAATTCCATTTATTAAAAGAGTCTATGGAGAGAATACAAAACAGCTCAGAAAGTGAGAAACTATACTGTCACTGCAAAGCTGGCAAAGGACCTGTGTGTATCTGAAATACAGAAAGAATTCCCACAGATAATTAACGACAGTGTGGAGAGCCATTTAGAAATATGCTGTGGGATTTGTGCACAGAAAGGCACATAGATTAACAAAGCAGAACAGGGCCACGAATGCATTCACATAAGTATGGCTGGGAAAAGATGCATCCTGTACCTGACAGCCAGGAGAAAGCCGTAGTTGCAGAAGAAATCTGTGGTGGAGATGCTAACCGTGGATGAATAAACCACCACGGGAAGTGCAGGGGCTGGTGTCTGTGGTCCCACCTAGGGAGGCTAAGGCAGGATCGTGGCTGAGTGCAGGTATTTAGGGCCAGCCCGGGCAAAAAAAAGAAGACCCCCTCATCTCAAACAACAACATCAAAAGCAGAGAATAGTGTGTATTTTTAAGCAGGCTGGCAGGAAGGAGGACGTTCTAAAGAGACACTTGTGCCCCTCCCTTTGGCTATCAGACTGTTGAAAGAATGGACCTCAAGAAACTGGAATTTCCTTAGGAGTCTCAAGCTAAGAGAACGAAAGGGTTGGAACCTGGTGCCAGGCAGAGGAGGAACTTGTCTTCCAGTAAAAGTTGTCACACAGTTCTGATAACTTGTCAGACCACCCTACAGGAAAGAAAGAGCCAAGACAATGACAGATTAATGATGGGTGAAATTCAACCATGCCCAAGAATTCCTAGTTGTGCAAACCCATGGCTCTCTACATAAACCTCATTTCAGGTCCCCAGACATGGAATTGAGGAATTACTGGGGCTCTTTGTTCCTCTTCCCAGTGTGACCACATTGAATAAATCTCCTTTTATTGCTTTTCACTATTAATTTGTCTCCTTAATAGACTTATTGAGGATGAGTGACTGAGTCTGGCTTGTTAAGGCTGCCAGGACCAAGGATCTGACCCTGTTAATTCCAGTAATATGTTAATTAAAAAAGTCAATGCACCAAAAACCTCTACTGAATATAAACATGTGTACATCCACCACAAGGTACCAAAATACATGAAGTTAAACCCAACAGACATGATGCATTGACAACTATGCATAACTAATATGTGCTAATTAAAAAATAAGATGAGCTGGGTGGTGGTGGCATATGCAAAAGTCCCGGCACTAAGGAGGCAAAGGAAGGCAGATCTCTGAGTTCGAGGCCAGTCTGGTCTACAGAGCAAGTTCCAGGACAGCCAGGGCTCCACAGAGAAACCCTGCCTGGAAAAACAAAACAAAACAAAACAGACAAAATGTGTGCTGCAGAGATGGCTTAGCAGTTAAGAGTAATTGTTCTTGCAGTTGAACCAGGTTCGATTCCCAGCATCCACATGGTAACTCACAACCACCCGAACTCATGTCCCAAGGGATTCATTGTCTCTTCTAACTCAGAGGGCTTCTGCATGAACTTGGAGCACATACATACACTCAGTCACACCCATGCACACAAATTTAAATAAAAGTTTTTAAAAGATGAAATGATTAAAAAAAAAAACCCTAATAACAGCAATGGAAAGATGTAAAAATTCAAGAGTCAGAGATTTTAGTACCTAACTTTCAATGAGGTGCCAAATTAGAGAAAGGGATAAGGAAATCTTATTTTTTCAGTGCTACAGATCAAATACAAGGCCTTACACATACTAGGCACATACTTTATCATTAAGCTACACCTTTGTTGTGTTTTTAAAAAGATTTATTTTATATGTATGAACACTTTGCCTGCATGTATACAAGTGCTTTATGTGTGCCTGGTGCCCTCACAGGCTAGAAGTCATTGTCAGATCCCCTGGAACTGGAGTTACAGATCGTTAACCTCCTGATGCAGGTGCTGGGAATCAAACTCAGGACCTCTGCAAAAACAGCAAGTGCTCTTAACTACTGGCTCATCTCTCCAGCCCTTAGCCCTTAGTTTTTTGAGACAGGGTCTTACTATTTAGCTATATAGACCAGGCTGGCCTTGAACTCAACAATACTCCTGCCTCTAATTCCCAAGTGCTAGAATCATAAGTGTGTGTCACTATACCCAGATGAAATAGAAATCTTGAATAATATAATAAATAAATAATCAGTTATTGCAAAAAAAGCAAAATATACATTTTTTGAAGTGCAGATGGAGTGTTCTCCAAGATATACCATATGTTGAGGCTTGAAATAAGCTGCACTTTCAATATATTTAAGGAGATTGAAACCATGTGGAGTATGTTCTTTGATCACAAGAGAATGAAGTTAGAAATTAATAACATAAGGAAATTAGAAAAGACACAAATATGTAGACATTAAACAACATATTCCTAAGTAAACAATGGGACAAAGAAGAAGCCACAAAGGAAGTTGTAAAATACTTTCAGATGAATGGAAATGCAGACACAACCTATTAAAATTTATGGGATATGGCTAAAGGAAGATTTACAGGCAACTTTATAGGTATAAACACTTGCATTCAAAACCAAACAAGATTCAGGGCTGGAGCGATGGCCCAGTTAAGAGCACTGGCTGCTCTCTTTTTTTTTTTTTTTTTTTTTTTTTTTTGGTTTTTCGAGACAGGGTTTCTCTGTGTAGCTTTGCGCCTTTCCTGGGACTCACTTGGTAGCCCAGGCTGGCCTTGAACTCACAGAGATCCGCCTGGCTCTGCCTCCCGAGTGCTGGGATTAAAGGCGTGCGCCACCACCGCCCGGCTACTGGCTGCTCTTGTAGAGAACCTGAGTTCAATTCCCAGAACCCATGTGGTGATTCACAACCATCTGTAACTCCAGTTCCAGGGGCTCTGACACCTATTCTGACCTTGGTGGACATCAGGTGCACACACATATATGTAAGTAAAACATTTATATGCATAAAATAAGTACATCTAAAATAAATTTTTTTAAAAAAAAGAAGATTCAGGGGGCAGATGAGGTGATGTCTACCTTTAATTCCAGCACTCAGGAGGCAGAGGTAGGTGGGTTTCTATGTGTTTGAGGCCAGCCTGGTCTACATAATGAGTTCCAGGACAGCCAGGGTCATACATTGAGACTGTCTAAAAACAAAATAAAAACACAACAACAGGTTCTGGAGAGATGGCTTGGCAGTTAAGAGCACTCACTGCTCTCCCAGAGAACCCGGGTTCAATTTCCAGCACCC